>NW_015547673.1:902094-918294 GCF_001515605.1 Sinocyclocheilus anshuiensis | reverse complement strand
TACTCAGGGAACCATGGTTACATACGTAACCTGAGACGTTTTCAAGTACCGAATCAGCACATTATTATTATACAATTTTTTTTTGTATGATAATGTAAGAGGTTTTCCTAGTTGACTTGAGTAATAGCTGCTAAAAAATGGGCTTTACCATCTCAGGGAAAAAATATACATTTTAATATGGCAATTCCAACTTTTTGAATAATAATGTATTTACAATAATTGACCATCTTGAATGACTCTTCATTTATTTAAATGACTGTTTTTGTGACCCAGTCGGCCGTTCATTACATATTATTGGGAGATTCCCGAGATATGAGGAAAGAAAGGTGATTTAGGTCAATAAGGATGAATAATCTCGTCTTCGTCAAACCACCTTTACCTGGAATAAAACTGTGATAAAGGTTTCTTCAGATGTGTGCAGTACATTTTATTATAATGTTTTATCTAATAGATCACTGGACAAAAACTACTTAAAGAATTATAGCCAAAAAGTTCTCAGGATTCTCAGGAAGTCAGGATTCTCAGGAAGCGGCACTGTCTTTTTGCAGTTTGACCTCAATATTATAGTTATCCTCGGTTTTTCAAAACTAGCAATAGTTGGTCAGTGCTGGTCTAAACAGTATAGACTTTATTTTTTTACACTCACTGTGTACACTCATATTTACACTCACTGGTCACTTTATTAAAGGGGACATCGGATGCCCATTTTCCACAAGTAGGTATGATTCTTTAGGGTCTTCATGAAATGTCTGCTGGGGATAAAAAAAAAAAAAAGAGTGAATGGATTTTTCTCAATGTAGTATGATCGTGTCTACACACTGCTAAGACACATTTATATGCAAACACCATTGCATCTGAAGTCCCCTTATGCTGTGTTGAAAACCCTATAGCACCTTTGGTGTTCCTGGTCAAAAATGACCGGCCTTTTAAAAAAATGCTTGTAAATCTCTTGTTATGCACCAAAAATTAGATTCAATCATTTTGTCAACTTGTTTTCTTTCAATTAGGACAGGTTTTGTAAATGTATTTTTGTAGCTGATTAATTGTAGGCCTTATTGATCTGAGCCTCAATGATCTGATGGTAATGTTCATCTGTGTGAAAAAGAAAGCCTGTAATACTCAAAATAGTTACCGTATAGCACAAGTATGCATGTATCCATGCATGCACAAGTCCAAGGCCTTTATGTTTTTATGAAAATGCCTGGTTGATGCCAGAGGTCAGAGGAGAATGGCCAGACTGGTTCTGAGCTTATAGAAAGGCAACAGTAACTCAAATAACCACTCGTTACAATCGAGATAAGCAGAAGAGCATCTTTGAATGCAAAACGTGTCAAACCTTGAAGCAGATGGGCATGGGCTACAGCAGCAGAAGACCACACCGAGTGGCACTCCTCTCAGCTAAGAACAGGAAACTGAGGCTACAATACAAGGCTGCCTGGTCTAATGAGTCTTGATTTCTGCTGCGACATTTAGATGGTATAGGGTCAGAAAATGGCCCCCACCAAATATGAATCCAATAGTGCACTTTTGGGGATGTAGCGAATCAGCTCAAGGGGAAATATGAACAATTAATCATAACTAGTTATAATTAATTATAAATATTTAGATCCGCTGTAAGTATTTACTTGACCTCTCAGGGTCAACTGTCTGTCAGTTCTAAGAACGTTAATTTCCTGGTTAAGGGAAATAACTTTCTTACTGTACAATTCTACACAGAGCCTGTAGCATAAATCTGCTTGATTAAGGGACTCCAGTTATGAGCAAACAATGAACAACGTCAAGTGTGATACAAGTAAGACTTTATTAACTACATAAACACTTAAACTAGTCTAACATTCTACATAAACACTTAAACTAGTCTAACATACACATACACCCACCCACACACACACACACACACACACACATACAGTTGGTCTGGTAAAAGGAGTTAAAGTTTAGGCAGTAAAAAGAAGAGAAATAAAAATATGAAGCTATGGTACCATTTGATATTCGGCAGATCTACAGCCTGAAGGAAACATCAGATTCTTAGTTCAAACACACCTTTGTAAAAAGGTGCAAATGATACCTAATGTATCAATTAATAAGACTAAGTTTGAATACTTGCACGTCTCGTCTGTCTGAAAGAGAGGCTTGATGCAGATGGGCTTGTCCAATGAGAAAGGCTGAAATCCCAAGCGGGAGTTTGGAAATACTGGGGAGTTTTATGACCCTTTGTGTGAAAGCATGGTAATTTGCATATGGAACTTGAATCGAAATTACTAATGATTCTAAGAACGCTAATATATTGCCTATGTACCAACATATAATATACACTCTCGTTTAGATCATCAGAAGACGAATTCATAGATACTAAACATGGTAGGATTACATATAGGTAAGATGACATGAACGAGTGGTTCTATCATAAGCCTGCATAAAACAGTATACAATATAAGAGACAATATACAAGGACAGTAACAACATACACAATGACCTGAAGGATATGTGTGTTCATTCAAAGAAAGGTTTTCCTATGAATGAATTAGAGAAGAGTCCATTTTTACTGTGCATTGTGTCTCTTCCTATGGAAAATGTACTGATTTTCTCTACCCACATTCCTTTGGGCAATAAAACCAGTGATATCAGCGTTGGTTGCCATGGTGACCAGGGGTGACCTGGTGTCGTTCGCAGACATCCTGGCACCCAGTATGTTTATTGGGTGAGGGGTCTGTGACTATTTGTTAAATCTAATGAAAAATGGTGTGTCTGATTGGTCCAGATGCTACAGGGATGTGATGGAATGGGAGATTTGCATCATGCATGTGCAGCCGACAAATCTGCAGAAACGTCTTTCTTTAAAAAAATTAAAACTTTCAGAAAACTTTCAGTAGACAAACTCTCTATAAAAACACTATTAAAAGTTATGTTGTGAAAAATACATGGCCCTGTATCTTTATACAGTGCATACCATAAGTCTGTCAATGTCACAGCATTGATTTTGTCCGTATTACATTCAATATGGCATCTAACCTGACTAAGAAACCTGACCATTGCTAGTGGAATTTTTTTTACAAAAATTGAATTGTTCAACAAAATAAAAATTGTCATTATTTACTCTCCCTCAGTAGTTAATGAAGAACAGACTGAAATTTAAGTTACTGATCACCTTACATTTTTAACCACTGCGGACAGTCATTGAGTCAGTGATTTGTACTCGAGAATCGTGTCAATATTCATGAACGAATTGTTCAGCCTGGTTTTGTGAAATATTTAAAAATTCATTAAATTCATTGAAAATATCTGACTCATTCGTGAATCAAACATCACCACTTCAAGGAAAACAGGTGGATGCCAAGATCGAGTGCCTCATCTTTGCCGGGCAGCCCAGTAGTTTAAGTATCCTTTAATTTAATGGACATAAGGACCTCTAAACCTCATTGCCTGTGGAAATAGTCAGAATGTGTGCTGTGTTATTTGAATGTGACATCTCATGCTCCAGCAGAGGGCACATCTCCAATTCAACAGACATGTGTTGCTTTGTTACTGACAGTATGACTGGACCGAAGGAAGCAAGTTGTGATTGGTTGAATTATAGGTAGAGCAGTTATGAAGAAATGAGATGATAATAGGTCAGAGACAGAGAAAAAGAGTATCTGTCCTCCAATGAACAATGAACTGATGTATTTGCAGATCAAACAGGCCATCTGTGTGTGTGGGAAGGGAAATGCACTCATTTGTTCTTTTGATTTGAACACACAAGAGGGTGTTTCTCCTCAGCCTGCATGGGACTGTCTATTATTTCCAGCTGTGCATGTGTGTGTGTGAGCATAGGATGGAAACTATTACGGAGCTTTGGACTCGTTAGGCACAGAGAGTTTCATGTATGATCCTGGCAATGGTGTATTACACACAGCCAGAGTAACACACACACAAACACACACACACACACACACACACACACACACACACACACACACACACAAAGGCTGAGTCACAGAATCACAGTACATTGCAAACGCCCTCCCAGCAGAAACAGAACTAGCTGTAATCCTTTCCCTCTCTGCTTCTTTCTGTGCTGCTCATTTCAGAGAAAAGTCTCCTCACGGTAAATACCCGTCTCGCAGTTCTCTTCAAACTTCATGACTCTCTTTTACACAACTGTATGCTTCTGTTTTTCTGGTCTCTTTCATGTTGGTTTTTGAAGGTGATTTTGAACATGAAACAATTTTGGTGGAAAATTAGTGGAGATGCATGCTGGGGCTCAGACTGTGAGGATTTACTTGTTTACTTTCAGGGTGTGAAATGACAAATGCAGATGCTTTGTGTACAGTGGCTGGTAATTTCACTTATTAACATAACGTAAGGTATAAGACATCTTGGATTAATGCTAAAGTGGACTAAAAACAGATCCAAGTCCACTTTCAGTGCTAGTGTGAATGCAAAGAGAACTGACTTTTTATTTATGGTTCTTAGGGCTCTGGTTCTGTTTTCGTCTTTACATGTTCATCCAGCTAAAATAATATACAGTTATTTGAAACTGAAAAATAATAATGTTATTCAATACAAAATCTGACATTAACCAGCTGCTGTGTTTCATGAGCCAAAAAAGTTTCTCACCTTATTTATTTGGAGTACCTAAAGAAAGCATCCAGTGCTCTTACAGTTGTAATGTTATCATTTGCTGTCAGAGGTATGTTGTGCTCTGAAATGCTGCACCGATAGTAGCGGTTGAGCCTGATCTGCTAGATTCCTGTCAAACAGTGTTTCCCATGTGCCTGGTTGACAACACTCATTTATTCTTACAGTAGACACAGTCAGTGTCTGTACTGCTTCAAAGTTCAGAACAGATTTTTTGCCACTAAATTGGAAACACTTTCAATTCAAGAAAGCCAGTGACAGAATGATAAAAGATGCAGGTAGAACAGGCTGCATGGATGGGTTTTTGCCCAGAACAGAACCATTCCGCCAATCCAAACTGTGTGTCAATCATTTTGACGATAGTGGTCCTGACAGAACTATTAAAAATCATATTCATAAATTGAAATTATATATATATATATATTTAGATGAAAAACTGAAATAAAGTTAAAAGTTACTCAAACTGATAAAACTAAATCCAAAATGTACTAGAAAATGTACTAGTAATTTTCTGCCAGGGCATTAGCTATTAATTTGATTGACATTGCAGTGCAAAATTCAAAACACTGGTGAAGCATCTGTTAAAAAAGCAATATGGAAAAATTCTTCATATTTATAAAGTACATAGTGCCTTATTTTTATGGATTTGTTAGAGTGTAAATAGATTTACAAAAATAAAAACACATACCAATTTTTAATATTAAATATTCACATAAAATTAAAATTAAAACTAAAAACATAAAAACAGAAGCAAAATGAAAATATTCATTAATACTATAATAGTACATAAATAATACCAAAATAACACTGAATGGAACGCTGCACTTTAATTTAGCCAGAGATGACTGTGCTGTTTTATGAACATAATTCATGATATAATTTCCATTTATAAAAGTCATCTATTGAAAAGTACATGGTTTATTGGAAGTGCAAGGATTATTTTTAAACCAAATATTTAACTTTTCCCACTTTTTTAGATTTATTTTTGGCATTTTTTGCCTTAGTAGAATAGTAGACAGATTAGACAGACAATTAAGTGGGAGAGAGAATCATGGGATTGGAAAGGACTAGAGCTGGGATTTGATCTCTGGTCACAGAGGCACAACCGTGTTACATGTCATGTCAGACAACATTTTTGATGCATGCGCTATTGTTGTTTCATTGACAAGCATTTGTTTCACTGGATAGATCTGAGGCTGCTTGAATCTGATAGATGGTACAGGCTGGATTTCTTGTTCTTGTGTTTTGTATCTTGCACATTTTATTTACAGTTCTCATCTGTGTTCCAGAACATTCAAATGTTGAGGTCACAAACTCTGCATCCCTATAAAATCAATATTTTATTGAGTATTATAGATCAGATATATAACAGTGTAGTCTGGGTCTTGTCAAGAGTAAATATTTACTATTGTGGTGAACCTAGTTTCCTCTTATGCAACACTGAGTCACGCCAGTCATGCTGTGATTCAGCAGTGGTTAGCTGTCGTTCACAGTATCCCTTGAGCCGCTGGTTACATTTTGTCAGGACTGGAGCAACATGTTTATGCTATAATTTACTGTATAATTACTTTGATAAATCATACAGTAGCTATTTCAGTGTTTTCATTAGAGCAATGGATTTCCGCTTGGTTTTAAGTAGGGGTTTAAAACCTTTTTTAGGCCAAGGAACCCATTTAGTTGCTCAGAAATGCAGTAAAAACTGTAATACTGTGAAATATTATTACAATTTAAAATATGTTTTCTATTTGAATATATTTTAAAATGTTTTAAAATTGATTTCTGTGATCAAAGCTGAATTTTCAGCATCATTACTCCAGTCTTCAGTGTCACATGATCTTTCAGAAATCATTCTTATATGCTCTTTTGATGAAACAATTCTTATTATTATCAGTGTTGAAAACAGTTGTGCTGCTTCATATTTTTTTGTGGAAACAGGGATGAACAGCATTTCTTCAAAACATACATCTTTTGTAACATTATAAAAGTCTTTGCTGTCACTTGCTGTCACTTGCTGAATAAAAGTATTTATAAAAAATCTTAGAGACCAAAAACTTTTGAATGGTAGTGTATATGATATAACATTGCTAAGCCATTTATATAATCATTATTGATGTACAAAGCCATGACCTTTATTTAATGCACATTTAATTTTACTTAATACATTTAAATGTGGGAGCGACTGTGCAACATTTAGCTAAACTTTATAGCTTCAGTTGAAGTTAACGCAGTATTGAAAAAAATTCACAAAAATGTGTTAAAGATCAAAAACTGGCAACCCTCCTGCAGTAAAGACCCCTGCTTTAAAGAAACCTGTACATTCTATATGCTTTCTTACTCTATGTTTGCTCAATCTGTATCTTTAGAACAGAACTGAACCTTGTCCAACAGAATAAAAAGAGAAAGACAGAAACAATAAAGAGATTGATGAGGCTTCTTTCAGTCCAGTAATCATGATACTGGCAGACACAAATATCTGCTCGCTGCAGGAGACCGACCATTAATAACAGAAGTGCATGCCTGCCTCCTCTCCTAGTTCATCACTCACTCTCGATTTATTTATCTTTTCTCAGTCTCACACACTCCACATTCAGAGCAGTGTAAGACCTCTGTGTTCTCCTCTCCTCTCATCTAAACCACTGAATTATTAAGAACGAACTGGCTCCCCAAGATCCAGTGAAAAATAGACACTTCTGGAAAACAGCAGGCGTGT
Source organism: Sinocyclocheilus anshuiensis (assembly GCF_001515605.1). Classification (NCBI taxonomy): domain Eukaryota; kingdom Metazoa; phylum Chordata; class Actinopteri; order Cypriniformes; family Cyprinidae; genus Sinocyclocheilus; species Sinocyclocheilus anshuiensis. The sequence goes on along the minus strand of NW_015547673.1, from coordinate 910,964 downwards.
ATAAAATAGTTCAGGTAATCAAATTCATACACACTGAGGCAGTTGTACCCGATAAAGTTTTGTTATCATTTTGTTGCTTTTTATGATGGTGGTGTGGCCTAGTTGTTAAAGATCTGGATGTAGATTCGAGCCCAACAAAAGGGAGACTGAAGAATAATCACTGTTGTGTTCTTGAAACTTTAAGTTATTACTAGTTATGAATGGATAAATGACTGAATATGATAAAAAAAATATAAAAAAATAAACCAAACAAATATATATAACATATATAAAAATATATGCTCATAAATTGTGACAAAGAGAGTTCATAAATCATATGTATCAATGTCAGATCAAAATTAATAGCATCTTTTATCCTCTCATTGTTATTTCTGGTTGATCATGCCAAATTCTAGCTTGCATAAAACTCAAGTCTTGTAAATCAGACCATCAGTACTTTGTACTGTATAATGATAATCCACCATCAGTATCCTTTAGCACAGTTCCTAAGAAATGACAGGACGTAACATCTGAGTAGTCAATTATAAATTGATAAGGTTAACAGCTGTAAAATTTTGATTATGATCAACAACGCGATTTGATGTTTTTAAAATGATTTTATTGCTATGTTTTGTAGATAGTGGTTTATCAAAGCTGACTTATTTGCAAGGTATATTCATGTATAATATATAATCATCATATAAAAAAATTAATAATTGTACAGTATTTTGTTATTTTTAGTAATTATTTTTAATGTTATTTTTAAATAACTAATTATTTTTAATAACTGCTTTCATTTAGCAGGAAAGATTAAATTGTTTTAAAAAGTTACAGTAAAGACTTTTACATTGTTACAAAATATTTCTACTTCAAATAGAAATAGATATGTTCTTATACATTTTCTATACACCAAAGAATCCTGAAAAAAATGTATCATGGTTTCCAAAAAAATGAAGCAGCACAACTGTTTTCAACGTTGATAATAATAATAAATGTTTCTTCAAATCAGCATATTGGAATGATTTCTGAAGGATCATGTGACTGAAGACTGGAGTAATGATGCTGAAAATTCAGCTTTGATCACAGGAATAAATTACATTTTAAAATATATTCAAATAGAAAACATATTTTAAATTGTAATAATATTTCACAGTATTACTGTTTTTACTGTATTTTTGATCAAATAAACGCAGCCTTGGTGAGAATAAGAAACTTCTTTCAAAAACAAAAACAAAAATCTTACTGACCCTAAACTTTTGAACAGTACTTTATATTATATATTATATATGAATATACCCTAAAATCACAGAATTGAAGCTTTATGGTACTTTTTTCAATTATTAGTATACATAGGCGAGTAAATGATGGCAGAATGTTCATTTTTGGGTGATCTGTCCGTTTAAGGATAAACACTTTAGGGGCTTTGTAAAATCTCAAGGGCCAGTAGTTGGAGACCCATGCTTTAAATCTTACACTTTCTTGACAGATCTCAGAATAGAACATGTTTCTCAATTCAAGTCCTCTGCCTCAGTTTATTTGTCAGTGATTTGTTGTTAAAATATTTCTGAAGCCTAAGTCACTGCTGTCCTCCTCTGGTTGGCCATGTATGGCCAGACACGCATAAGCAGTGGCTCCTAGAAAAACAGTGGGGTAGGGGACTCCGGGAGGACAGAGTGAAATGAGAGGAGGAACGTCAGGAGGTGGATGTGGTTTAGTCTTTGAATTTGCCAGTCTTTAACCCCGTGCTGTGAAATATCACCTTACGCCACAAAAGGCTGACTACCTATTCAAATGCCCTTTAGTAAAGGCAGCCAAAAGTGAGCCGGGCCTCTGCACACAGTCTGTACGTCACCATAGCAACCCTTGTCAACCAGGAAGTCCTGTAGTGCTGGAGTGAGTAAGAGAGAGAGAGTGAGAGTGCATGTGTCTGTCAGAATGTGAGAGGGACTTAACAGAGGTGAAGCAGACGGGAGTAAAAACCAGTGTAGAGAGAAAAAACTGACTGAAAGCGGACAGAGAGAGGGAAGAAAGAACAGAAAGAGCATTTTATACAAAGCAGACCAAGCAGCTCTTTGGGAATTGCGTGTGTTGTCTTGAGAAATCTGTGTGTCACACACTTACACACCAACACAAACCGGTGAGTTGATTAGTTTTTTCCTTTTGACAGACTTTTAGTGTGAGTTTACTACTGTAAAACAGCCAAATGATCACGAACAGCGACTCATTTATTCATGCAGTTATTCTGTTTGGCAGGGTTGTGTTAAAGCGGTAGCCCGCAGTCCATCTGAAGTTGATTCTTAACTCTCTTTGAAGGATCAAGGGTCTTTGGTGGGATTTGGGAAGTTTTCAGTGCAGCGGGAAAGAGCATAAATGCTGCAGAAAAGCCAAAATCTGGAGTCCCATATGGTGTTCTGCTTTCTTATTTCTATGTTTATTTTAAAAGTCATTTGGTTTTGAGTGGCTGGACTTCATTGAAACAGTTAGTTGTTGTTTTGCCTGTTTAGAGTCGTGAGTTTTGTTTGACATTTGATTTTTATAGTCTGACCTCAAATTCATTTGGTTCATGTACAGAGGGTATTACTTTATGATTTAAGATCCACAGGACAAAAACAAATATTTTAACTCTGTTTGATATCATGATTTAATGTTTTTATTGTACTTTTCAGATAAACAAAATAAAAAAGTGGTTTATGTAATTAAAATTATGATTTAAAGAAGTCATCATTCATTTTTTGAGGCATTTTATAAGTGATGTTGACTAGGGATGCATCAATAAGACAGGCCAAAACCGCTAAAGGGGGAGCTTATAAAATATATAATATACTATTTTGTTAAATGAATGAAAAATAAAGTATTAAATAAAATGAATTGCATTCTTATAATGTACAGTTTAAAAATTGGATTATCATTCTGAGATCTGCTCAAAATTACATTTAACAGTGGTTCTAAATTATTATTATTTTAAAAATTAACCTTGGCATGATTCATCTTATTATGAAAGATTAATCCATGCATAAATGAGATATTGTGGTACCAATATACTTTGTATCCCATAGATATATGCAATATGATATCAAGATATCAAGCTAATATCAAGACTGAACTAAGTATGTATGATATGATAAGAGGTCAAACTGCTCACATATTCCCATAGGTAATGCTAGTTAGGTTTAGGGTTAGATGTTTTCCCAGAGTGCTCCTCTAGTCAATGACTGACAGCTTAATCTCATTGAATATGACCTGCATTTTTACACGTCTGTCTGGGTGTTTCCCACCGTTGTAAGGCAAATGAGAGCAGACTTCATTGTCAGCTCCAATAGTGTGTGTGTGTTCCAGTGACAAAAGCATGGAGCAGGTCAGTGTGTGACAGACCAAAGGCTCTCCTGTCAGGTCCATCAGAAAGACCTCAGCAGCACACACTGATCTCTCTGAGAATATTCTCACATGGTACGTGTGTGCACGAGTGCTTTAGTGCCCATTACATAAGCATGACATATTATGGTGGCCCTCATAGTATGGGGCATTTCCCAACCTCTGATCTACAATGCATATACATAAGGGTACAAAAAAGGTAATTTTCTTTACACAGAGACGTCTTACTGATTAAAATCCTCTTCAATAGGTTCGTACAGGTGTTCCACTGCCTCCACACTTTGTAGAGTGCTGTTGATTTTGGATGGTTTATGTTGAGGAGCCTATTTTGGCTATCAAATTGTTTGTGGGATGACCATACATGGTGATCAGATGGACCTGCTGCTGATTAATGTGTGTATCATGTAATAACGGGAGATTGTAAACAGACGCACAGCAGAGCCTTTTATGGCACCTGCTCGCATTCATCAAAAGGTCGAGCACAACAGACCTGTATAAGAGAGAGATGAGAGAAGTTAGCAGTGAAACAGATGAGGGGGATTTTGACGGACTTATTGCACTTTGCTTTGTTCTGCTGTTTTTGTTATTTTTAATTTAAAAATACATTATCTTATTCCACTATAACATGCAGAGACAACTATAAGAAAGCCATTAGTAGGTTGATTCCCCTGTAAAGTGTAATTTAAGAAATCTTTCTCACAATATCACCTCAGAGTTTGATGTGCAGGTGTTTGTCCTCCATCTGTGGCGTGGGTTGTCTCAGTTTGGTTCAGCAGGACTGTTTGTTTGGACGTATCTAAACATTGCTGTTTGTTTGAGCATCCGACCATCCTGGCACAGCAACAGCTCAGCCAATGAAGTGAGTTTGGGGCGGGGGTACCTATTTGTTCAACCAATGGCAGAAGGGGGGAGTGTTCAGGAAACCAGTTTGAAAATAACCATTATTTTTGCAAATACTTTTCATGCAGATATGACACTTCACGCTTTAATTATTTGTCATTATAATTTTCTCTCTGTGTTTCTAAAGCCCAAAGTATACAGTATGTCCTGCCGAGAAGAAAGGGGGAGTGTTCAGTAAAACCTATTTGAAAACAATCATTATTTTTGCAATTATGTTTTGCACAGAAATGCTACTTTTTCATTTAAATGTTTGTCTTCATTTTCTCTGTTTCTGACTGTGTTCTTTGTCTTTGTTTATATACTTCAGTTTTGATGCGAATGCTAGTGAATGCGTGCAGATGAATGCGTAGCCTTTCAAACTATAATTTGATAGCGTGCATGAACACATGCACTTGACAAATGCGCTAGAAAGATACATTTTTGTCCAGTGTCTGTGCTATTTCTCTCCAGAAGTTATGACTGATGAAATATCTTTGTGCTTGTTTAAAGCTCCTCACACAAGCACTCGTCAATGTGGCCATCTGTTGCTGTTGCGTCTCCAGTAGTTTGTTGTAGTAGTTGTTCTGTGTCTCATCTGTTTCTTTTTTTAAGCGCGAAACAACAAGCCGGGCCAGTGTTGCCACCTTGTAGACAAACTAATTAGTGCAAAAAAATGCAAGGCACACTTGCAAGCTGAGCATACAGTACATGCATGGTTAGAAAAATTCAGTAGACAATTGGGACCAAAGTCTTGGATGCTGTGTTTTCACTTTGATCTAATCGGTGGTTGATGTCACACAGTGTGTGATTGTTTTTTAGCCAAGATCTCACTGGGATCATATCATCCAGTCAGACAAGCAAAAATGGTAAAGGACTGTAAAAATCATACAGTGTGGCCCTCGAGTAAGTGATATGATCTAGACATGATGTCAAATCTTTTGGCTCAGTCTCACCTTATACTGTGCTTTGTCTATCTACTCGCTTTTATCTCTTTATCACTTTCGCTTTTTATCTCTTTAATGCTTTAAAAGCACAGAAACAGAAAAGCTCTCTCAGCAATTTACCTTCATTTGATAAACAAAGTGGCAAAAGATTGATGTGACTCATTCAGATGTTATCAGACAATGGAGATGATTGCTGATCAACTATATATGAGGATTAATACAACCTATTCTAATTTGCCTTTATGACATACAGTATGAAATACGTAATTCATATGTAATTCAATGAAATATATTGTTCATTCACCAAAACAACTTAGGTGGTTGAATTTCATTCATTGCAGATAAAATATCATAAAAAATATCACCTGCAAATGACTTTTAACCTTCTGTACTGATGTTTCTTATATAATGCAAAGACATCGATTGATATTTAAGTTTGTCTTAAGTGTCCAAATAGGTTTTGGGGCAACTGAATATGTGTTCAAAATACTGATTAATGGATGTGAATCTAGTGTAAACATATACACTGAATAAAGAAGCACAGGTAGTTACTTATCTTGAAAGTATACTGTATAATGTATCTGCTGATATATTTATATAAACTACATGATGGAATGGTCATCTTCTCCAGAGCAACAAACAAACTGCCCACGCTCAGGACATTTTCCAAATGCCTTTGTGAAAATGAATGGAGATGCAGGACAGAGTTCATCTGATCACTTGCTGGGGAATAGTGTGCAAATGCTCTTATTGGACAGTTGGGATTCACCACTATGGTAAAAAATGTGCTGAGTTTGAGACGCACTTCTTAGCAAAGGCCTACACATGGTTTCAGTGACTCACAGATATTCAGTAAGTCTGTTAATGATTGAACGGACACTTTTAAAGACTCCAAAGAAGTTATACATGTCTGCATATTCAATGTGACCCCTCACTTTGGTGTCTTTCCCATAAGAACAATAAAGAATGGTGATTGTTTGGCCATAGTCACCATCACCTGAGTTTTGAGGTGAAAATATGACCAAAGAGAGTATGATTTCAGGAACCCTATCTGGATCTTTTGAGTGTCACATAGTCACAGCAGTTGATTCACAAATCAAATCTATGTTTAGTAATTTTTGTGTGTTTTACCCCCACATGTATGTCATTTGATTCATTGAAGGGTTTCTCACTCTGAAGAATGAACTTGCTATTGTTATAGAGGTCAACCGGCCAAATTTGACAAGTTTTTGTCTCTGGATTTTGACACAGGAACAATGAAATCTTCTCAGTACAGTTCTGTCTTTGGCTCAACTATTGTGGCTATTGATAAAAGCTCTGTGCGTAGTTAAACCCATCTTGAAAAGCAGAACCGTTTAGCCTCAAACTGACCTGTGCCTCTTTTGACCTTTGATCTTTGGACAATGATGTCATGATCCAAACTGCTGTCAACAAGACAAATGAATCACCATTCCATTCCTTCACTGATAATAATGCCAGTGGCTTGCATGTTCAACATGCTTTACTGAAAATAATAATATTCTTAATCAGTATTTCCCCAGTAAAATATATCTAAACATCCTTAAGATGGCTTAACAAGCAAAATTATGTAATATGAGGCTTTTACAGCCTCAAATTTTTACAGTGCACTTAAGTACAATGTGACTTTTAGACATTAATATTATATTATTTTCAGGTAGTTTTTTAAAAAATATACTTTTAAGAATTGAAGTAGAATATTGTAGTTAATTAAGCACACTATTTTTTTTAAAGCGGATATACATATTTGGATATTTTAATTGGAAAACAAAATAAAAACACGTTAAGACTTTTTTTTATCAGGATCAGACTCTTTGCTGACTACTCAAATTTGAAGTATTCTCTGGTTCGTAGATGTGCTGAAACAAGTAGCTTTAAACACGCAGGCCTTGGTCACTATAAACTAATTACAGATTGTCTTTATCTTATCAAATGCAAGCATGTGTACGTGTTCATGTGTGTGCCAAAACAAACTGTCACTTCACAGCTGTCACGAGCACCGTTGCACTAGCAGTCATTATCTTTGAGGAATGATGTGTCTCCTGCAGTATATTCAGTTCACACTGACCAAAAACTCATAATGTCTTGATAACAAATAAATTGGCATATTTAAGGCAAGGCAAGGCAAGGCAAATTTTATGTATAGAGCACAAGTTTAACACAACTGTAGTTGATCCAAAGTGCTTTACAATAAAAATAACTGAATTTAAAAAAGAAAAGGAAAGAAGACAACGGAAAATAAAACAAGTATCAAAAACAATTAAAATGAAAATGAATAAAACACCAATTTAACACCAATTAAACTATTCAAAGTACATACACAGCATCACTCAAATGCTAAAGAGTAAAAATAAGTCTTTAAGATAGATTTAAAAGCATCCAATGATGGAGAAGCTCTGATGTTCAAAGGTAGACTGTTCCACAACTTTGGGGCAACTACTGAGAAAGCTCGATCACCTTTTGTTTCACAACCTGAACGGGGGACAGATAAAAGTAACTGATCACTAGATCTTTAATGACCTAGAGGCTGTATATGGCCTAATGAGATCACAGATACAATCCGGGGCAGAATTATTCAATGCCTTGTATGCAAAAAGAAGGATCTTAAAGTCGACTCTAAGTTTTATAGGGAGCCAGTGCAATGAGGCAAGGACAGGGGAGATATGATCCCTTTTCTTAGTTCCTGTTAACTGGAACTGCTGCATTTTGAACCATCTGTAACCGAGACAGTGTAGATTGAGGTAGGCCAATGTACAAAGAGTTACAGTAATCCAATCGAGAAGAAATTAATGCATGAATTACAATTTCAAGGTCTTTACTAGAAAGAAAGTGTTTCACCTTAGCCACTGATCTGAGATGAAAAAAGCTTCTCTTTACAACTGCATTTACATGCTTGTCAAATTGGAGAAGAGGATCAAAATGGACTCCAAGATTTATTGCATAATTGTGTAGGTTATTACTTAGAAAACCTAACTGTGTTTTAATGGAGTTGTTAGTAGCAGCAGGACCCAGTAGAAGCACTTCGGTTTTATCTTCGTTCAATTGCAGAGAGTTTTTTGTCATCCTGGTCTTGACTTCATTAAGGCATAAGAAAAGATGATCTAATGAAAAGTCATTTCCTGGTTTAACTGGACGATATAGTTGGAGGTCATCAGCGTAACAATGATAATTAATGTTATGTTTTTGGAGTATTGAGCCCAAGGGGAGCATGTAAAGGGAAAACAAAAGAGGGCCAAGAATGGATCCCTGAGGAACACCACAATGGATAGGCGAGGGGGTGAAGTAAATTACCTGATATTTACAGAAAAATTCCTCCCTGTTAAGTAATAATAATAATTAATTAATAACAATAATAACAATTATTAATTATTAATATACTATTAATAATTAAGTATGAGGCGAACCACTCTAAAGCTAGGCCCTGAACCCCAATACTGTGATTCAGCTGTTAATTTGTTATCTCTAAAATAAAACCAACTGAAAGCAGTTGGAAACATCAGTGGATGTGACACAGGAAACGTTTCAGCGATGATGTCATTGGGAGTATGCACTGAAAAAAGGTAACATCTAAGTTAACTGGTTTTATTCAAGTCAGAAATATTATTTAAAGGGGTCATATAATGCTACATGCACTTTTACAAGTTGTTTGAACTGAAATGTGTGTTGGCAGTGTGTGTA
>NW_015547673.1:891191-901605 GCF_001515605.1 Sinocyclocheilus anshuiensis | reverse complement strand
TCTTTTTGCATTTTAATATTCACAGACACTAGTTCATATCACGATTCGAATTAAGTGGCAGTGGCTACTTTTGATTTATTTGTGCTAAATTGACGAATTCCGTGGCATTCCGAGCTATAGAGTACATTACGTTTTTATGAATGGACTCCACGATCCCGTCCGCGTTTTCGCAGAAACCATATGGCCCTAGAAATGTAACCACACTTCACAACATTTCGGCTTGCCCTGTGTGTTGTTTGAACGAGTTGCAGGGGTGACATCATGTCACAGGGTCTCTCTTTCTCTCTCTGTAGCGTATGCGCCCAGATGCGTTCTCAGGTACCGAAATTTGGCACCGATTGATTTAACGTGAATCGGTACTCGGTAGTACCGACGCAATTCGGTCAGTACCCTTAAAAGTACAGAGTTCGGTACCCAACCCTACTAAATACATTAATGTATGCCAACAAATCTAAATTTTATGGGTTCAATCAAGTAGAAATAGCTCTTTAAGGTAACAATTGCAAGTCACCATAAGTCACAGGAGGATGTGAATGGATGCTGTTGTGTCAGCTTGTCATGGGTCAGTATGAACCCAAATTTGTTGTTATTACACAACATAGATTAATCAATATAACATTGTATTTCAGGGCTATTGCAGGCTGTGGGTTTAAATAGACCCAGTTTTTGATGAAACCAACTAACATGTTTTCTTAAAAACAATCTGACTAAAGCAACACAAGCCTGCATAGAGTATCACTACAGCCTGATTCATCATCAACATGTGGAAGTGATTTGACCGCAGTAATTAACTTACTGACCCCTGCAGTCTACCAGACATTCATTAAGCAGAGTTTGTGTCCTAATCAAACGGGTTACTCCTCACAGATGGTATGCGTGTTCGCTGCTTGGAGCTAAAGGCCGTAATGCTTAATAATGTTGGTGCCGGAACTCTTAGTGGCTCATAAAAAGCAGAACCCTGATAAAATGTTAATGATTTTTCATTTACATCTTACAGGTTTCCTGCATGCCTGTTCTTATAAAACGAGGTGAAATGCAGATAAGAACTAGATTAAGAGAGGAGTAACAGTGTTTTGACATTTTAGATTGTGCTTTTCCCATGAAGCATGCCAAAGTTTAGCCTGAGAGCAAAGCTTTGGTCTACTTATGTGTCGTTGCAGCCTAAAAGACGTATTTAATTCCCCTCATGTTGTTCCAAGTTTGTTCTTTCTTCTGCATAACACAAAAGAAGATATTTTGAATGTTTAAGCTGTTTATACACTCTAAAAAATGCTGGGTTGTTTCAACCCAATGCTGGGTCACGTTGCAGCCTAAAAGACGTATTTAATTCCCCTCATGTTGTTCCAAGTTTGTTCTTTCTTCTGCATAACACAAAAGAAGATATTTTGAATGTTTAAGCTGTTTATACACTCTAAAAAATGCTGGGTTGTTTCAACCCAATGTTGGGTCAAATATGGACTAACCCAACTGTTGGGTTAAATTTTGGTTACATTTTTAAATTAACTTTTTAACCCAACAGTTGGTTTAGTCCATATTTGACCCAACATTGGGTTGAAACAACCCAGCATTTTTTAGAGTGTACAGTAGGGTCCAAAACATACCTGAATCCACTGGCTTTTATTTGCACATCTTTTGTGTACCATAAAAGAAAGTAAGTCGTACAGGTTTGGAATGATGTAAGGGTGAGTAAATCATGACAGAATTTTATTTTTTGGGTGAGCTATGCCTTTAAATAGACATTCACAGACTGTTTAAAGTGTCTTGCACAGTACAGGCTTTCTAAAATCAGAAGCTCCATTCTGATTGGCTGATGTATAGTTTTCCTGGAAGTCAGAATGCAGTGGTGTTTATGTGGTACTGAGATCCACTTTAATGTGTATTGCGATATGATGGCCCCTTCCTGACTAATTGGACGATCATGGCTGTTTTATCTATCTTAAATGGATAAAGGTTTTTTTAGATTCTGAATGCCCAAATTTTGAGTAGATCTTCCACAGTAAATACTCTGCAGGTGACAAACACATGGCGCAATATGGAGCTTCAAAGATGTTCTCAGATTGCAGGACAAAAGTTTACAGAGTCCTCCGCAGGGACATTCCTCATCCCACTCATCCACATCATCCCATTACCTCCCCCTTTATCAGTTCATACAGGCTCTTCAAGCGAATACATTTCAGAATTGTGTGTTGTGTACAAATATGCATTGATAGAACTGTTTCTTGAGCAGCCAATCAGCATATTAGACTGATTTCTGAAGGATCATGTGACACTGAAGACCCTGATTTAGTAGGTGTAGACCTATATAGCTTCTGATGCAATTTTAGGATGTATACGTATACACCATCCAACACAGTGCTGTATGTCCCAGACGAAAACAAAGGACAAATCTGATCTGCTGTCAGAAGAATGCAACATTTATGCATTGCAGATGCTTGTTTGAGTTTTGTAATCTGCAAAAATTGCTTGGAGCGCTCAAAACAAACAGCAGTAATGATCAACGTGTTCTGAGGAGGAATCCGAGCATATTTCACCCACGGATCTCTGAGGGAGACGTGACCGTATTAGGCTGTGTTTCAGGAGTCTTCTCCCTATTCCTGAGAGAATGTTGTTCGGTGCTGTATGCTCTCTCTCTTTCACACTGCTCATTTAGATAATAATGGTCTAAGGAGCCAGCAACATTGCCGACCAGTCTACAATCTCTTCACTCGCACGTCAAGGCATAAATGTTTTGATTTAGAGATTTGTTGTTTCAGAATGCCACCTTTTAAGACAGTAAGTCAGTGGGTTGACTGAACAACTAGTGGATGAATTAGTCTTTAGGAAGCCCTGTATAATTAGATTTTTTTGTGTTGACCTGAACCTAATCAGACGTTTTTCTTTGGGGGAACGTAAATTGTTGTGTACAAATATGCATTGATAGAACTGTTTCTTGAGCAGCCAATCAGCATATTAGACTGATTTCTGAAGGATCATGTGACACTGAAGACCCTGATTTAGTAGGTGTAGACCTATATAGCTTCTGATGCAATTTTAGGATGTATACGTATACACCATCCAACACAGTGCTGTATGTCCCAGACGAAAACAAAGGACAAATCTGATCTGCTGTCAGAAGAATGCAACATTTATGCATTGCAGATGCTTGTTTGAGTTTTGTAATCTGCAAAAATTGCTTGGAGCGCTCAAAACAAACAGCAGTAATGATCAACGTGTTCTGAGGAGGAATCCGAGCATATTTCACCCACGGATCTCTGAGGGAGACGTGACCGTATTAGGCTGTGTTTCAGGAGTCTTCTCCCTATTCCTGAGAGAATGTTGTTCGGTGCTGTATGCTCTCTCTCTTTCACACTGCTCATTTAGATAATAATGGTCTAAGGAGCCAGCAACATTGCCGACCAGTCTACAATCTCTTCACTCGCACGTCAAGGCATAAATGTTTTGATTTAGAGATTTGTTGTTTCAGAATGCCACCTTTTAAGACAGTAAGTCAGTGGGTTGACTGAACAACTAGTGGATTAATTAGTCTTTAGGAAGCCCTGTATAATTAGATTTTTTTGTGTTGACCTGAACCTAATCAGATGTTTTTCTTTGGGGGAACGTAAATTAGTCACATTCTTGTGTCCAAAAACAACTAGACCAGTGGTTCTCAATCAGGGAAACCTTTCCCTGCAGGGAATTATATTTAATTATTTAAATATATACACTTGCATTCAGAAATTTGGGGTCAGTTTATTTATTTATTTAGAAAGAAATCGATACTTTATTCAGCAAGAATGAATTAAATTGATCAAAAGTGACAGTAAAGACATAATGTTAGAAAGATTTCTATTTCAAATAAATGCTTCCTATTAATCAGTGAATCCTGAAAAAAAATATATCATGGTTTCCACAAAATTAAGCAGCAAAACTGTATTCAACATTGATAAAAATAAGAAATTATTCTTGTGCTGCAAATCAGCATATTGGAATGATTTCTGAAGGATCATGTAACACTGAAGGCTAAAAACAACTCAGCTTTCCATCACAGACCAGCGAATCTACAATTCAAAAGATTGGGGTCAGTAAGCTAGTTTGAGACTTTAGTTCAGCAAGGATTTATTAAATTGTTAAAATGGACAAATAAATGCATTAAATCATACAGTAAATACATTTAAATTTAAATATTAAAAAATATAATAAAACACATTAATATGATGCAAAAAACAAAAAAACAAAAACTTTTGAATATTAGTATATGGCTGCAGCAAGAGAGTTTTAGATTGCAAACTGAATGTTAAAGAAAATAAATGAACAAATCCTTTAAGATAATAATAATGATAATAATAAAAATAAAAGTAAAATTAAGATTAAATATGGAAAAATAAAACTAGTCAAACTCACTAATGGCCACTGTGACCCATCCCTAGTTTTGAGTGGTGCAGGATATAGTCCACTGACAGGTTCATACACATGTATAATCACACACACACACACACACACACACACACACACACACACACACACACACACACACACACACACACCCACACCACTCTCTTTGTTTCCTCCATACATGTAGAGACATAGCAATAAATCAACACTCCTTCATGCTCAGTTGTACCATTTCCGAAATGGCTATTGAGTATTATGGGTCTTTCTTTTATTTTGACTAAAAAAACTCTTGATATATGACTTCACAAAGCATGCCAGTCTACAACAAAAGCTTTTCATATTTATAAATGTAAAAACAGGCGAAAGGTTCTTTATTGTAAAGTGAATGAATGAATGGCCTTGGTGTTTAATTCAAAGAACTGACATCTTTACCCTTTTACAAACTGAGAATGAACATGAATGATTTGTTTGTAACATTTTAACGTCAAATGCAGTTGTGATCCTTGCATGTGTCACATCATGTCATGAAAGGGAAATGGACACACGGTTTAATCAGGGTTTGCTTTTATGCTATCTTATGGGGATTTCAAAATGTTTTTGTAATGTTTTGTATGCACCCACACGTGCCAAACCCACTTTCCTTTTACCGTCTAACACAAAATAAGTTGTTGAGGAAAATGTCCTGGCTGGGTAACACTTAATAATGACTCTCATCAATAAATCATTAACAAGCATTATATAATGCAGATCATTAGTTAATATAAATTCAAATAGCTAGAAATGTGAAATAATGTGCTTGTTAATGTTTACTAATAAACATATTAAATATTACCTAATGATTAACAGATCATTCTTTCATAGTAATTAATATGCTTACGAATGTCATTAAACTTTTAATTCATATGATCATGCACCTTGAAAATCTGCAAATGGTTGTTATACAATGATTAAAAGCTTTTGTTAATGTACAACACTTTTGCTGCAATTGAGGTGGGTTACGAGTAAGGTTAGGGACAGGTTTGGTGGTATGGGTTGGTTTACGGGTTGGTTAAGGTGTAAGAAATGTACAGACGTCAATTTGATTACTAGGCTATATGGGAACACGGTTTATATGACATTGTTTTGATAAATAAACAAGTATTTTCTTGAAACACTGTTTTGTTTTCTCCTGTTGATGTAGGAATAATATAAATGTTGAGGCAATAAAACATGTTTTGCACCCAAATTACAATGTTTGTTATGTCTTTAGCAAGCATTTATCTAAACTTAACTAACCACCATTTACACAAACGTTGTTGCAGCAGCTAAACTTTCAATGCCCATAAAGATACTAAATGATTAGTAAACATTTACAAACATTTACAGATGAAGAATAGTTTCCACTATTGGGTAGATTGGCTACTGCAAAAACATGAACAAATGATTAATAAATGATTTGTAAAGATGTGTAAATAGGTTGAAGTCAGGTCATTCGGGACACTTTTTGCCATTCAGATGACTGCTCATAAAGCTACTAATGATTGGTAAACATTTATAAACATTTACAAATGATAAATAGTTTCCACTTTAGATTGGGTGCTGCAAAAACATAATTAATTAATAAATGTAGATTTTGTTAAGATGTGTAAATAGTAGAAGTCTACACAACAAATGCAGACCATAAATATGTGACCTTTACAGACGGTGATTATGAGTTAGTTAATGAATAATATGTTAACATGAGTAGTTTGGGAAGTGCTTAAAATGACTAATTAAGCTATTTTATTCACAACATTTGTAAATGAAAAAAGAGCATTAGGTAATATGTGAACTAAATTGAATGACAATTAAGCTTTTAATCATTGTATAATTTCTGTTCAAATCATTTGTAGAGTTGTAAAAAGTGCGTGATTGTATGAATTGAAAGTTTAATGACATTTTTAAGCATATTCATTTATATGAAATAATGATCTGCTAATCATTAGGTAATGTTTAATAAGTTCATTAGTAAACATTAACAAGCACATTATCTCATATTTTTAGCTATTTGAATATATTAACTAATGATCTGTTAAGCATTATAAAATGTTTGTTAATGATTTATTAATGAAAGTTATAATAAATTGTTACCTCCCCCAAGAAACTTTGCGTTCGCTTGCAAAACTTTTGTGTTTCCTCCGAGAAACTTTGCATTAATTTTCAAAACTTTTACATAGGCTTGCAAAACTTTTGCATTCCCCGGAGAAATTTAGTGTTCATTTGTAGAACTTTTGTGTTCCCCTGAGAAACTTTGTGTTTGCTTTCAAAACTTTTGCGTTCCCCCAACAAATTTTGTTCACTTGCAAAACTTTTGCGATTCCCGGAGAAACTTTGCATTCACTTTCAAAACTTTCTACGTTGGCTTGCAAAACTTTTGCATTCCCCAGAGAAACTTTGTGTTTCAAAAAAATTTGGTGTTCGCTTGCAAAACATTTGCGTTCCCCTAAAAAACTTTGTGTTCACTTCCAAAACTTTGCTTTCAATTGCAAAACTTTTGCATTCCCTCACAAAAATATTGTGTTCCCCTCAGAAACTTTGCGGACATGGTAATGGAAAAAATATGAGATGGGAGTATTGCAATATCTTTGCCTTCTTTTACAGAACATTTGCATTCCCCCAAAAACTTTGTGATCACTTGCAAATCTTTTTATTTTTGCGAGAAAATGCAAAAGTCAATGCACGGTTTTGGGGGGGGAATGCAAAAGTTTTGTGAGCAAACCCAAAGTTTCTTGGAGGAACGCAATATTTTTGAAAGCAAATGCAAAAGCAGTGCAATATAATTTTTTTCTCCCATCTCATATTTTTTCAATCACTATGTCCCTTTAGGGGCTCTGTAGGTTTGAAATGGCATGAGAGTGAATAAATTACAGAAATGTAATTTTTTAGTGAACTATTCCAGAGTCCTATTTCACTTCTGTCAGTGAGTTTACCCTCACTAATTAATACAGTACATGCAAATCCATGTATGTTAATAAGCAGTGCCACTCATGCAAATAACCCCCCGCCCAACTGTGGGACCCTAACTGAGAGATCATTGTGAAGCACACATACATAAACACACGCTCAATTGTTGTTTTCTGTTATGTAATGGAGCTCATTCAAGACTGGTGAGTCATCTGGGCCAAGAGAATGAGAGAAGAGAATAACCCAACATATAATCCCCTGTGTGAACAGCCCAATGTTCATAGCAGATGGATACAGCATTCATGAAACTGACGGATATCATTATGGTCTCGGTTCATAGTTAATCATCTTACATGGAAAGCACATCTCTAGGAGCGCTTGCTTCATGGTTTCGCTCTCTGAGTGGGAAACATTGATGTCAAATGGAAAGCTAAAGTCATATGAAACATTTCATGTTGGACAGCTCACTGGTTGCCATGATGACTGAGTTTTTTTGTAGAACTGTAGGAAAATGTTCTTATATTTGAAACAATTTTGCTTGTTTAAACATTTTTTGGTTCAGTTATTTGGGAAGTTGTTTATACCAGATATTCTGATTGGTCATCTGTGGTTATGGCTTGTTGGAAAGTTTGACCACTGGTCATTGTTTAGTTATTCAATGCCATGGCAACAGTGCAGGAATGTCCACGTTTCAATGTCTTTTTTGTGTGTAGTTTTCTGGGTTTGCACATATAATAATTACAAAAAAATGAAATGAAACAAACTCTGTACAACAGCCACTAGGACCATGCCACAAAATGCTTCTGTCCAAGACAGTGAGAAAGCAAAACATGCAAAGAATTGTTGGGATTGAATCCAAGAATGTTTGTATTATCCATGTGTATGATGAGAGAGAAACACACTGTAAGAGAAAAGGAACAAAGCAAACTATAAACAGCTTTTGTGAGAATAAGCAGCAGTTAATAAATAAACTTTAACACACACACACACACACACACACACACACACACTCACACTCAATTGAAAATACAATTTGCAATTGCTTTTTAAAAAAAGTCCTGAATATTCTTCCATAGACCTGAATATTCTTCCATATATATATATATATATATATAAATTATACACATATTTCTCAGGACAACAAAGTATGTACGTAAGAAATAAATTGGGCACTCAAAAAGAGCTTCTTAATACATTCATGTCCTGTCAGTTCTGTGGTTCAAAATAAAGCTCCATTTAGTTAATTAATGGATTTGCATCTTGATTGAACTCTTTGATGATTCACATCTGTGGTGAGAACAGAAAGTGGGCTTGGTATTGATTATTCCTTCATATATTAGCAATCAGTGTTGCTTAACGATGTTGTCACTAGATTCAGAGATTTGCTGTGTTTCAGTCACTACTTCATATTTGTTTTCCATTGTCTGACAACAGATGCATATACTTAAATATATTAAACAAATATGAGAACAGCTTTATTAGGAATTTGGCTGGAATACAGTATGTGAACACAGAGAGTAGAAGAGAAGCAAACAGACGTACTGTTTAAAGGGCTGACACTAGACAGAATGGAAATATGATCCAGTGACATCATGAATATGCTAATTATCACATGACGTCATCTAGCAACTTTTCAAACAGGATTTAGCTACTTTCCATTGAGAATTGTTGGCAAGAGTGGCAGTGATTCAAGTATATAAACATTTATAATTAAATACTGTTGTCAATTACTGATTTAAATAAAATAGAAATAAACAATAAAGTAACATTTCAAAAGTCCTCATGATTTAGCATTAAATGTTTTTCATTAAAAGTGCCTACATGAATTCTGCATTGTCAAGAAATGACAGTATTTTGAATGCTGTTTCTTTCAGGCAGTGAGTCTGAGTGATTACTGACCAGGATCCCTGCAGATGACATGCAGTCTCAAGTAAGACAAACTCTCAAAGCATCTGTTGAAGGTCAAAACTTGCTTTCTGCGTTTCTCAAACCGCTAAACCCATGTTAATGTGAAGTACTTTGCACATGCACTTACTTATGATCCTTGGCAGCTCCTGAACCGTTCAGCATCACCTCGAAAGATGCCCTGGAATCACAGAAAGAAAGAAACGTTACAAACAGCCCCTTACACAATGATAGGAGGAGAGA
The DNA here is from genome assembly GCF_001515605.1 of Sinocyclocheilus anshuiensis. Classification (NCBI taxonomy): domain Eukaryota; kingdom Metazoa; phylum Chordata; class Actinopteri; order Cypriniformes; family Cyprinidae; genus Sinocyclocheilus; species Sinocyclocheilus anshuiensis. The sequence goes on along the minus strand of NW_015547673.1, from coordinate 892,164 downwards.
AAGAGAGAGCTATTTATGGACTAGACTTGGATTTCCATGAAAAAGCCCCAGTCCCTGTTTCCCCAGCTCACAAAGGCATCTCCATGATTTAACAAGATACAGTTTCACAATCTGTGAGAACACAGGGATCTTCCCATGACCCCTAGAGTACACATGGAGAGAGGGAGCATTATTCAAGTCACAGAGAGAGCAGAAAGTGAGGGATGGTGGGGTTCGAGTCAAGAGGAAGAGGAAAGGAGGCCAGGGAGATGTTTTGCAATGCAAAACTTACGCAGTAATGTTAACTTGCTTTGGTGAACTCTTCATGACCCTGTTGGCCGAGAGTCACACCTTAGGGAGTCAAACCTGAGGGATCTTGCTAAAACAGGGCCCTAGTTTCTACTGTTGTGGCCCCTCAAACTAAGCTCACAAAGGGTCCTTTTCTATGTAAGAAGGGTGGAGCATCTTCAATGGACAGTTTGTTTTGATACTTTGAATGGGCAACAAATAGAGCTAATAAGAGAAGAGATTTATCATTACTAAATTTGTGCAAAGTTCCAAAGCGTCCAAAAACCAGTCACTGGCAATATATAATATAATGTAATATAATATAATGTAATGTTATATGATTTATAATAGTAAATACATTTTGAACAGAAACCAAAATTAAAGTTTTCATTTAGCTGAAAACTGGTTGAATATTGTTGGATTGCGAAATTTCAGTACATCACTACCCTTGTGAAAAAGAGTTACACTTCAGAAAAGAGTACTTACTATGCAAATAATATTCTTTAAAATAATATTCTAAAGTGTGAACTGAATGTAATGTTTAGTGACACTTAAGTTCATTTTATTTACAATTAAACAAATATATTATAATTTAAATTGATATTAAATGCAATTAGTTGAACTTTAGAGTGCTTAAAGGGGTCATATGATGCGATTTCAATTTTTCCTTTCTCTTTGGAGTGTTACAAGCTCTTGGTGCATAAAG
>NW_015547673.1:890795-890958 GCF_001515605.1 Sinocyclocheilus anshuiensis | reverse complement strand
GCTGAGGGAATACATCAACTTCGCGCTGTGGATCGCCGGATCGGCTTTCACCGTGGACGAAGCGGAGTCCAGCCTGGGCTCGTCACATGTGGTTGCCGCAAGCCCGCCGTCCGCGCCGTTCTCAAGCCCCCAGCCGTTCCTCACTTCAAGCCGGCCTCCGCGA
>NW_015547673.1:887521-890521 GCF_001515605.1 Sinocyclocheilus anshuiensis | reverse complement strand
AACCGCATAAACACATTTCATTACACCAAATACACAAAATAATGTTCTTTTTAGCAACATCATGACCCCTTTAAATAGAGAATTAAATACATTATACTTTATATGTAATTTTATTACATTAATATATTATCTGCAAGTACAATTATAATATATAATATCTGCAGGTACACTACAAGTGCACATTCAGTACAATTAAATGCACTTCTTTTTCTCGAGGGTAGTCAGTAGAGGAATAAACCTTTTGCTCAGAGAATGGTGTAGTTACAGTATTTACCAACAGGGGCTAACTGATAAAGCTAACTAACTAAACCTTCACTTTCTGTACTTGACAACAAGACTTAATGTCTTATGCATATTTTACGTTCATATAAACTGTTATTCGACTCACTGGGTAGCTGCCTCGCAGCAAAAAAGTCCCTGGTTTGAGTCCCGGCTGAGCCAGTGGGGTTTGCATGTTCTCCTCATGTCTGTGTAGGTTTCCTCCAGGTGCTCCCATTTCCCCCATAATCCCAAGACATGCAGCATTGGTGAATTGGACACTATAAATTGCCCGTAGGTACGAGTGAGTGTGTGAATGTGTGTGTCTGTGTGTGAGCCCTGTCGTTCAGGGTGTCCCCCTCCTGTGACCCAAAACACTGGGATAAAGTTCCATCCCCCCGCGACCCTGCAGAGGAAAAAGTGCTGTGGAAAATGGATGGATGGAAACTGTGATTTTAGATAATGATTTAACATCTCTGTTTTTCTCTCAGAAAAGAGTGGAGGTGCATGACCATCTCAATGGCTCGCGGATCATTTTCTCGGATGAGGCTCTTCCCGGCAGTGGATCAAGACAGCACTTCATGGCTCCGAATATGACCCAGGAAGTAGTCGTAATCTCTCCTGGTCTTCCTACACCTCCCTCAAGTCCGTTCCACAACAGTTCAGCCCCTGCATCGTCACAGCACAAGGCAAGAGTACAGCTGTAACACATTACTGCTGCAGACATTATTCCACATGTGTGTTGAGAACTTTATTATACATATGCACTGGGATCCAAAGATCTAAAACCACATAAAAAATCTAGGATTCCAAATCTAAATTAAACCTGGAATTAATCTGATAGTTTTAAGATTTAAAAAATGAAGACAATGTTTAAGAAATATGTCAGATTCTGCAGCTTTCTAGGTCACTAAATTTAAATGTAAATATTTAATTAAATAATTAAAATATAAATAATAATAAAAAAAAATCATTAAAACATTAAAAGGGACATAACTAAACACTCATACTTTCTTATGTGTATGTATACATTTTTGTTTCAACTCTATTTAGTTCAATTCAACTCTAAACTAAACTTTTCCACATTATGCTTTGGTTGAGTAGCACTGACACAGTGTTGTTTTTAACTTGAATTAAAACTTAAAAAAATAAAATAAAGCTTAAATAAAGCTTAAATAAAATAAAATAAAATAAATACAATAGAAATTGTAGATGAAAAACTTGAACTTAAAAAACTTAAATGAAAATAGAAATGTTGCTTTGGCAACTAACTGAAATAAAATAAGCAGAAATACTAAAATATAACTAAAACTGAAATAAGAATAAAAATATATTTTTTATTTATATTTGTTATTTATAATAACAATAAAATAAACGAAAGCACATAACAAAATTGTTAAAAATTAAACAAATTGACATTGAAAATATGAAAACTGAACATATTAAATTAAAAACTAATTCAAAATATTAATATATAATAGTAAATAATCCTAAAATAACGCTGACATTATTACACACTGACTTGGATTGAATGTGTGCAGCTGCATAATTTATATTTTTCTGCCCCCTGTTGGCGTTAATTAAAAAGGGACTCTTAGAATACAGTGTGTTAATCCTGTTTACAGTAACTTGAAATACATTTTATTATTATTATTTATTATATAGTGTCCCCAAACGAAGTATTTGGACACTTAAACCACACTTTAAATGCGTTTGCACCAGATAACAAACTATCACTCCAAGTGCCATGTTTTTGGGTCACTTTTTGCAAAGTATAACTGATGTTATATATGTGTAATATATACCTAACATTTCCTATTTGCCTGTATTCTCTTTAATTCACTATTAAAGTGTGATTGTCATATACTGTATCTCTGACTATGCACTAATGTTTCCAGCAGGTCGCTGAGGTCAACGGAGGTGGATTCACAACACACAGTTTCGGATCCTACTATGGGCTGACTCAGACAAATGGTAACAAAACATTTGATTAGTTTTGGCAGTTTTTGACTAAATTATAAGAATTCCTATGTGTATCTTATCTGTGATTATAAGTATATGTAACTATAGGTTTCTGTGCTTGGATGGGAAGAAATTGGAACATTTGAAATTAGAATTGAAAATATTGTATGTTCATATATTATATTAATATTTTGTGCAATTCCATATGTGTTAAGTTGTCATCTCTCTGTCTTTCAGTTGAATTATCCGATGGTGGGATATGGACCGGAGGTTCTGCCACTTTACCCAGGATGTCTGGCACCCGAGAGGAGCGCTTAATCAAGTTCTCTGGAATAGGTCCTGTAGATGAGACAGGCATGCCAATCGCATCCCGATCTGTGAGTCTCACTGAACCACTGCAGTCCCAGAATGCATTCGTGTCATGCCTTCAGTCAGTTTGATATTACAAGAAAATCCATGGCTATTGTTTCTGTTATCTGTAAATTAGCCATGAATACACAGTGTGCTATAAATTCTCTAAAAATTAAACCATAAAAAAACATTTTCGTTATTTGAAATAAAATAAACATGAACTGAAATAATATTATATAGTAAAAAAATTAAATGTATTTTATTTCAGCTAGAAAAGAAATTCAAGGCAACATTTCTTGTTCTTATTTAACGTTATATATTAAAATACTTAAATTTAAAACAAAAAATATTAAAATATAAAAAAATACAGGAATAAAATTGAATAAATACTATATAGACATAAAAAATAAAACTAATAATATATATATA
>NW_015547673.1:881602-885671 GCF_001515605.1 Sinocyclocheilus anshuiensis | reverse complement strand
ACCATCTCAATGGCTCGCGGATCATTTTCTCGGATGAGGCTCTTCCCGGCAGTGCATCAAGACAGCACTTCATGGCTCCGAATATGACCCAGGAAGTAGTCGTAATCTCTCCTGGTCTTCCTACACCTCCCTCAAGTCCGTTCCACAACAGTTCAGCCCCTGCATCGTCACAGCACAAGGCAAGAGTACAGCTGTAACACATTACTGCTGCAGACATTATTCCACATGTGTGTTGAGAACTTTATTATACATATGCACTGGGATCCAAAGATCTAAAACCACATAAAAAATCTAGGATTCCAAATCTAAATTAAACCTGGAATTAATCTGATAGTTTTAAGATTTAAAAAATGAAGACAATGTTTAAGAAATATGTCAGATTCTGCAGCTTTCTAGGTCACTAAATTTAAATGTAAATATTTAATTAAATAATTAAAATATAAATAATAATAAAAAAAAATCATTAAAACATTAAAAGGGACATAACTAAACACTCATACTTTCTTATGTGTATGTATACATTTTTGTTTCAACTCTATTTAGTTCAATTCAACTCTAAACTAAACTTTTCCACATTATGCTTTGGTTGAGTAGCACTGACACAGTGTTGTTTTTAACTTGAATTAAAACTTAAAAAAATAAAATAAAGCTTAAATAAAGCTTAAATAAAATAAAATAAAATAAATACAATAGAAATTGTAGATGAAAAACTTGAACTTAAAAAACTTAAATGAAAATAGAAATGTTGCTTTGGCAACTAACTGAAATAAAATAAGCAGAAATACTAAAATATAACTAAAACTGAAATAAGAATAAAAATATATTTTTTATTTATATTTGTTATTTATAATAACAATAAAATAAACGAAAGCACATAACAAAATTGTTAAAAATTAAACAAATTGACATTGAAAATATGAAAACTGAACATATTAAATTAAAAACTAATTCAAAATATTAATATATAATAGTAAATAATCCTAAAATAACGCTGACATTATTACACACTGACTTGGATTGAAGTGTGCAGCTGCATAATTTATATTTTTCTGCCCCCTGTTGGCGTTAATTAAAAAGGGACTCTTAGAATACAGTGTGTTAATCCTGTTTACAGTAACTTGAAATACATTTTATTATTATTATTTATTATATAGTGTCCCCAAACGAAGTATTTGGACACTTAAACCACACTTTAAATGCGTTTGCACCAGATAACAAACTATCACTCCAAGTGCCATGTTTTTGGGTCACTTTTTACAAAGTATAACTGATGTTATATATGTGTAATATATACCTAACATTTCCTATTTGCCTGTATTCTCTTTAATTCACTATTAAAGTGTGATTGTCATATACTGTATCTCTGACTATGCACTAATGTTTCCAGCAGGTCGCTGAGGTCAACGGAGGTGGATTCACAACACACAGTTTCGGATCCTACTATGGGCTGACTCAGACAAATGGTAACAAAACATTTGATTAGTTTTGGCAGTTTTTGACTAAATTATAAGAATTCCTATGTGTATCTTATCTGTGATTATAAGTATATGTAACTATAGGTTTCTGTGCTTGGATGGGAAGAAATTGGAACATTTGAAATTAGAATTGAAAATATTGTATGTTCATATATTATATTAATATTTTGTGCAATTCCATATGTGTTAAGTTGTCATCTCTCTGTCTTTCAGTTGAATTATCCGATGGTGGGATATGGACCGGAGGTTCTGCCACTTTACCCAGGATGTCTGGCACCGGAGAGGAGCGCTTAATCAAGTTCTCTGGAATAGGTCCTGTAGATGAGACAGGCATGCCAATCGCATCCCGATCTGTGAGTCTCACTGAACCACTGCAGTCCCAGAATGCATTCGTGTCATGCCTTCAGTCAGTTTGATATTACAAGAAAATCCATGGCTATTGTTTCTGAATTAGCCAAATTAGCCATGAATACACAGTGTGCTATAAATTCTCTAAAAATTAAACCATAAAAAAACATTTGAAATAAAAGAAATAAAATAAACATGAACTGAAATAATATTATATAGTAAAAAAATTAAATGTATTTTATTTCAGCTAGAAAAGAAATTCAAGGCAACATTTCTTGTTCTTATTTAACGTTATATATTAAAATACTTAAATTTAAAACAAAAAATATTAAAATATAAAAAAATACAGGAATAAAATTGAATAAATACTATATAGACATAAAAAATAAAACTAATATATATATATATATATTGTGTGTATATGTATTTTGTTTGTCTTGTTTTAAACAAAAATCATAAATAATTTTGTTATTTATGCTTGAAACAAGAAAAACTATTTGCCAATGGGATAAAAAAAAACTTCAAGACATGTTCAAAATATAATAAAATAAAAAAATCAAGATATATTCTCTGAAGATGAATGGTAATATTATATGCAGTTTTGCTACCCTAGTACACTAGTACATAATAAAATAAATGCATTTGTTGCACTTTTTACATGCTTTATACATCACTATTTGAATTTTAGAATTTTATTAGATTAATTGTTGAGATTTTTATTCTGACATTTTACTTGTAAACAAGACAAAAATATTGATTAGACGTATTTTTGAAAGAGTTTGTGCAATTATGTTTTGTTTTTATTTTGAACAATGCATTTTTGTCTTTCCCAACCCTTTCACCAGAGCGTAAACAAGCCCAAGGACTGGTATAGGAGCATGTTTAGACAAATCCACAAGAAACCAGAGGGTATGTGCTCTCCTCCTTTCTCTCTCTCTGAAACAATGAGGACATTCCTCTCCATTATTATCTGTCGTATTCTGCACTGATCCAGAAAGAATAAAGCCAAAGTCTGGCTGGAAATTTTAGACCTCATTTCATGAACATTGTTTAACCTTTCAGCACATGTGGAGCTCAATGAGAAAGTGCACAATTGAGCCTTTGAAAGTGAAACCAGATAAGATTCAGGATACTGCACTGTGCCTTACCTTCATCCGTGAGTTAGAAGATAGAGATTTCAAACTCATAAAAATGTAAAGAGCACAAACTCTTATTGTAAGCAACAATGAAACTGTAGCACAAACACCTGCTGAACTGTATACAGTGCCTTACCTCTAATTACTGTTACAAAACGTCACACAATCCTCTAGGATATTTGGCCAGAGTCCTGCGCTTGATTAATGTACAGAAGTTTGCAGTTTAATAACTGGAACAGCAGCTGATGTAGTTGAGTAATTATGAACAACATAATGCAGCGTTACACAACTTGCTCAATGTGTTTTTATAGACACCATGTTTGACTCAGACTTACTGAGCTTATAGAAAGAAAGAAGTTAATAGCAGGCTGTCATGTGGTAATCTTACATGGTATCTGGTCTTTAAATAGTATAGTAAGTAGTTCATTTAAATGACACCTTTATCCAAAGAGACTTACAGTACAATTATTACACAGTCATTCTCCCACGAGCAACCTGTGATTTGTTGAGATTAAAATGGTGATATAGTTCATGGATTGCTCTGTGCTAACCAGCATCCTATTGCTTAAAGCTCATACAGTACGTTTAACCACTAAACCATATCAACTCTTAGATATTGATATGATTTTAGATAATAACTATGAAGTTGCAGCCAAACATCTGAAGTTCAGTACAGTTAAAACATGTTCTCTTAGCTTAATGCATTGTCTGTTTGTATTTATTATAGCCAATAACTGATACATGGATGATGTTGAAATTCTACAGTACTGTTCAAATGTTTGGGGTTGATAAGATTTTTGAAAGAAGTCACTTATGCTCATCGAGGCTGCATTTATTTGATCAAAAATAGAGTAAAAACAGTAATATTGTAAAATATTATTGCAATTTTGATTTCTTTTTCTATTTTAATATTTTTTTTAAATGTCATTTGTGATGCAAAGCTGAATTGTCAGCATCATTACTCCAGTCTTCAGTGTCACTTGATCCTTCGTAAACCTTTCTTATTATTATCAATGTTGAAGACAAACTATGGAAGCCCGTTTCCGCCACTAAATAAAAAATAAAACAAGGTAATTGCGACTTTTTATCTCACAATTCTGACTTTTTTTT
>NW_015547673.1:865709-881101 GCF_001515605.1 Sinocyclocheilus anshuiensis | reverse complement strand
TTAATTGTATAATTACACTGTAGCAAGAACACCTTAAACTAAAGTGTAACCAAAAACTCTCGCTGATGCCAAACTTTTTGTCAGTAGTATATATAATTCTACACTACTTAAAAGATTAAAGCTAAACATTTTTTTAAAAGTTATTAGATCATTAGTGTTTTTAAAGATTATCTTTAAAAATTAATTTAAATGTAAATGTCATTTAAATGTAGAAATAGCTTAAATGAGCATTTACATAAAAACAAAAAAGTATATTTGCCCATAATCAATATGGTAGAAATATATCATGCATGTGTAATTAGTTAGTAAAGCTAATATAGCTATTTAGTGTCATTTCTTCTAATTTAATTTGGTATGTTTTTACTCCTGTAGAGCCTGAGTTTCACTGGAGAGAAAGTAAGTAGCTAAATAGTTGCATTTTATATGAAAATATTATCCTTATTTTATGGGTTTTTTATTCTGTAACTACTCAGCCAGACAGAATCCTGAATTGTGCTGCAATTACTGTATGTGTTTTACAGTTATTTGTGCCCGATGAAGTTGTTCAAGCTTTGTATTTTATGTATTTAGATAAAGAAATTATTCTCATTTTGAATAAATAATAGTGTAATAATAAATAAACTATGAATAATAGTGCGAAACATCTATAAGCTCTGATTAATATGTATTTTCTCAATGGCAACAGGGAAGCTGTCATCATCTCCTCCCCCAGATTCTGGCCAGCAGGACGGGCGCTCAGACCCCTTCACCCTCACCCCACACGGAGCCCTGCCCGACTGGTGAGAGAGAGAGAGAGGAGTTACACAGGCACTGGGCAGGTTAAGATCTGTTTCTGCAAGTGACAGAAAAAAAGTGGCTAAAGTGGCCTCTGTGTGTGTGTGTGTGTGTGTGTGTGTTACAGGGCTGATCTGGGCGACACAGGGAAGCACCCAGAACCCAAGAGTATTTTTGAATTTGAGCCTGGAAAGGGAGCAGCAGTAGAGGATCGTAGTCAGGTAAGAGACAGCTATCATTAGCCCATCACTCAAGCTTCTGGCAACCTCTTCATGCAGTTTAACAAGAAATATTGTCATTTAAACATGCAAAAATACTAATGCGGTTTGTGTATTGTAATATAACGTTTGAGCCAAAAGGCATCCGATGGCATGTTGTTACTGTTCTAAAAAACTTTTTTTTAGTTTGCCAGTTGTCTAAAGTATTATTGTGTCTGTTGAAAGCCTTTTTGTTACTGTCTATTGGCATTTTGTAATTGGGTTAGACTGAACACTAGAAGTGGTTTTAAATCAGTACAGTACCTTAATGACAGTTACCTCATATGTTGGCCAGGGTTCATGCAAGGTGCTTAAATTTGGATTTTTTTTCCAGAAATTCTGAGATTTCCTTTCATCCGTCTGTCTGTCTGTCCAAAAACCCTATTAAAACAAGGTTTTGCCAACAAACTATGTAATTTACAGTATGTGAATTTCTTAGAATTTCAATTTCTTCTTCAAATTCAGTTTACATTCAAATTGCAATTCTGCCTTCAATTTGCTATCTCAATTAAAATTCATTTAAAATATATATAAATATATCTATCTGTCTACGTGCGAGTATATAATATCAAATTAATTTGAACATACCCTATTCAGATTGCACTGAATAACTGGCCATGAAAAGGTGTGGGAACGCAAGGTTTTCAGTTTGTTCTTGTATAATGATGCTGTGTAGGTGGATAGGTGTGATCTACACCCGATTAAGATCAGATGTCCTTTTAAGAACGAGGTGTTTTAGTCTCAAAGCTTTAAAGGGATAGTGGACTGGTAGAATGTCAACAGACAGTAACAAAAAGGCTTTCAACAGACACAATAATGCTTTGGACAACTGGCAAAATTTAAAAAAATATGCCCTCTTGATGCGTTTCTGCAAGTTTTCCCCTACAAATCATATATTACACAGTCCACCAATGCCTTTAAAATTGTTCCGTATGACTTGAGTCATAACTTTGTGTGAGAAACAAACCGAAAAGCTATAACTTACTGAAAATCAGTGATCAGAAAATCAGACTTTGTTTTTTGGGCTTGTTTCTCTGAAAACTTTATTTCTACAATCCGCTTGTTGCAAGACCTCATAGCTGTCATGTTTGACCGAGATCTCACACCTCACTGCATTTGACTTATGAGGAGGAGGAGTGACCGCTTTGCCTGCTGGTTTCTACTTGTACATGTTAGTTTGGACATGAATAAAAGAAAGTATTGTTTCCGTCTTGTGATATGTATTAAACCTGTTAACCTCTTGTGTGATTTACCAGCACCATAGTTAGTAGAGTTGTCAGTCGCTGTTTCTACTTTCATTCTGTTTTCCCTCATTTCCCGTAATGAGACAGCTGTCATCTCATTCACTAAAGACAGCCTTATTTGGTTAACATCATTGAAAGATGACTTCACTTATCTTGTCTTGGTTAGTTAACGGTTCTGAATGTCTGACTTGGCTTCAGTAAGGTTATTAGCTGCCAAGATATGTGAGAGTGAGAAGCTTTTCACATGATCCTACCTGTCTGGAGCACTTGTAAAATCGCAAATTGTTCAAGTCTGCTTTTTAGGTAACAATTAAATGAGGCAAAACACATCAGGTTTATACTTACATTGGCTCCTAAGTTGGTTATGAAATGGTATTCAGTTCAAACCTGTATCTTGTACTTGTAGTTCTTAAAAATAAAGTGTTATTTTAATATCACTGAGTGCGTTTACATGCACATTCATAAACTGATTATATTAATAAGCCAACGAGTATGGACATGTAAACGTGTTAAACCGTTTTCCTTTATTTGCCTAAGGTCATGATCATCTTATGCATAAACCGATCGACACAGCTAGATTTCTGCCTGATTTCACCTGAAACACCTTAACCTGCGATGTGTCCGATTATTGAAGTGCACATGTGTAATATGTGACAGAGAAGCTTTAAGCGCATCCAGCCACAGCGGTAGGGGAGGAGGAAATATTGCAAACTCTGACATTTTCTTGACCCAAGACCCAAAATGTGTTTTCATCTCATGCGGTTTAAGTGGTATAGTAGTAGAAACTTCAAATATGTACATTTACATGGACAACAATACTCCGATTTGAATACGATTGATGTAGGACTTTTCGCAGCATTTTGCGACAGGATACACACACGGCATGTCAACCGTTTGACAGCAAACAAAAGAATGGCTTCAACACCTCCGTAGTCTGTATGCATGTATAGCATGACAAATAATTAACTGCACTTGAAGCTTTCAGTAAATAAAAAATTAAACACCCAAAACTGTACATGGCATCATAACGAAGACGAGCTATATGTTTATACGTGAAATTCTTGAGGGGACGTCAGATGGCGTCACGTGGGACGTAATGATGCATGCCATTAATCGAACTATGTACTATAACATGCAAAACAGGAACATGAAAGGAATATTCTAAAAGCAACTCATGTAAACACCTTAATCGTAATATTGTCTTATTCTGAATAAGGCACATCATTAGATTACTGATGTCCATGTAAACGTAGTCTGTTGTGAGAGGAGAATGAGTCTGTGCAAGACATTTTGAAATACTCTGGGCTTTTTAATGCTTTATTTAACATCACGACTCACATAACTGATATAATTCTCTATGGAGAATACATGGATGCTTATGTTTTCACATTGCCACCATTTACATGTAAACCAATAAATCGGGTTATTTCAATAAAATAATTGTTGGTACTTAGTGTATTGGTGTGCATGTAAACATGCTTATTGAGATTACAGTTTGTATTAATATTTTGAATTAGTTTTTATTTTGTTGTTTTCCATTTTTAATTTTAATTTTAGTTAATATTGTTGAGTTTTTGTCATTTTAATCTTTTTTTTTTTATATGTCTGTATAGTTTTTGTCAATTTTTATTTCAGTTTTAGTTTATTTTAGTTCATCAAGTTAAGCTAAATGAAAACGAGAAATGTTACCTTGGCAACTAGCTGAAATACAGTATGGTTTTGAATGTGGTCTAATGATATTGTACTGTTGTTGTTTTTCAGACTTTGAGGTCTGAGTCACAGCTGCCTTCATATCACAGCCCAGTGAAACCTCAATCCCAATCTCCATCCATAGAGGTGAGTGTCTTCCGAACTTCCACATCAGACATCCATCTGCACATGTCTCACTTTCTGACAATCTGTATGTTTCTGGATTCTGGATTCTTTTATAAATAATTGCAATAGCCTATACATTTGTTACAGTGTACAATCACATCATTTTCTGATTAAAAGCCTATGGTCTGGTTAAGCCTTCAGCCTGAAGAAGATATTTGCATGCTGTTGTAGTATACATGTATAGTCAGCACAATCTGAATAAATGAAGGCAGATTCTTTTCCCGCTCTTCTCTTCTGCAAATACTGGACATGCTCTCTATCATCATTTATTATGCTGTGGAATTTCTAAATGTCTTGTCAAAGTTTCATAAACATGAAATCGCATGAAGTCCCAGATTGCATTTGGACATGTGAAACCACACCAACACATAATGTGCTATGTGTCATGGCTGTCATGCTGTTGTTCAGGCGACGCTGGTGTCAGAGCTGAACCGTTTTGAGGCGGAGCTGGACTCAGACATTCGTGGTCTGGAGAGGAAACTGTCACAGAAGCAGCAGCAGCGGCGAGGCAGGGGTGAGGTACTGACCCTCCCATCTACACACCACACTCCTCATCAATACTCATTAAATCCTCAGTCACCTCCCTGAAACCAGACAATAATTACCTATGATCTGCTATTGCATGTCTCTATCTAGTTCAGTACATATAGTGATATACATACACTACCATTCAAAAGTTTGGGGTTAGAGTTCACCAATGCTGCATTTATTTGATAAAAATACAGTAACAACAGTAATATTGTGAAATATTAATAACAATTGTAATATATTTCAAATAAATGAAAATATAATTTATATATTTGAAATTAACAATTTAAATAAGAGTGGTATTGTATTTTGCAAAACCGTTTTGCAAGTCTTCCTGTTATTCCAATTCGAATTCCAGTTCAACTCATTGTGATTTTTGGCCTGTTCATTTCAAACACACACTCATAATACTTCAATTCTGAATTTAGCCCAACAAATATTAAACAAATATCTACTTCGAAGTTTTAGAGAGTGAGGGTCATAGAAAAACAGAGACACAGCATTTAGATAAGACGGAGATTATTTGTGAAGTTGAATTTGGCGTACTGTATCAATCGCTCTAAATGGCTTTTAAATCTTTTGGACTTCTAGCCAGACTTTAGTCATCCACTATGACCCTAACTGATTTCTTAAAAATTCCCACACCCTTCAGACAAGGTATTAGTCTTAAGCTCCCACTTGTTATGCCAAAAAAGTAAAAGAGTTTTTCTGCGTTTCTGGCCACTGCTGTTATCTCCCTGTCAGTGTGCTTCAGGTTGCTGGATGTTGGCTCTGATCTGACAGCTGTGCATGCTGATCCTCTCTGTCACTTCCTGTCATGCCGAACTGCCAAAGTGCTTCCGCCCACTGCTGAGCTTTCGTTTGAGTCACGCTAAATCTGCGCAGTGTCTGCTCTTTATATCCCGGCTCTGTTTATTTGATCCATTTCTTGCCATGTCTCTCTTTTTGTGATTCTTAAAGGGAAAGTTCACCCAAAAATTATCAGTTGCCCTTCATTTCTTTCCAAATCCCAAGGCTGCATTTATTTGATCAAAAATACAGTAAAAACAGCAATATTATGAAATATTATTACAATTTAAAATAACAGTTTTCTATTTTAATATATTTTAAAATGTAATTTATTCCTGTGATGCAAAGCTGAATTTTCAGCATCATTACTCCAGTCTTCTGCTGATTTGCTGCGTAAGAAACATTTCTTAATATAATTATCAATTTTCTTTAATCAATTTGAATAGAATTATGTATTTATTTATTTGTTTATTTATTTATTCTTTTATTAATTACAAGTTCAAATAATAGAATTTATTTGAAATAGAAATCGTTTGTAATATTATGTCTTTACTGTCACTTTTGACTGATTTAATGCATCCTTTCTGAATAAAAGTATTAATTTCTTTCTCAGCTCAGTGTTAATTTCAAATCTCAGTTTTGCCATCACTGGAATAAATTACATTTTAAAATATATTCAAATAAAAAACAGTTATTTTAATAATTGTAGTAATAATAATAATAATATGTATATATATATATATATATATATATTCTATTTATTCTAATAAAATATACTGTAAAAATATTACTGTTTTTACTTTATGTATTACGTATTACAAATAAATGCAGCCATGGTGAGCATATGAAAAAATATCTCTTATTTCAAACTTTCATTTTTATTTTTTATGACAAAAGGAGAAGTTTAGCAGAATGTTTTTGCTGCTCTATTCAATACAATAAAAATGAAAGTACCCTAAATCAGTCTCAGCTCCAAAATTAGCCAAATAAATATCCACATATTTTACGTGAAAAACAGACTCATATTTAAATTGCTGTTCGCTCAAAATCAAACTATTAATTTAATCTAAAATTAGCTTTCGGGTCAATGAATACTGCACCTCTAATTGTGTTTATGGCTCTCCCCGTGCTTGAGAAATAAACTGTGGAAATCTTAACTGATTACATCATCAGTTCCATCTCATTCACATTTACAGTGTGGCCAAAATGAATGGAGTGTAGGACCCAGGGGAGCTGTGCAGCTTTCAGTGCAGGAATGGTCACCGCCTCTTGAGATTTCCTTCGAGCTGCTCCCAAATGCTCCTGTTTAACTGTGTCTTTGAGAGAGATCATGTGTGTTAGAGCTGAATGAAATTGTGATTTCTATTTACAGGGATCTAAAGCCAACACTGCAACCACAAGAACAGAAGAGAACAGACAAGAAAACAGGTAAGCTTCAGAGTTTACTTAAAATTATACTTCGGAAACAGATTCGTCCCTAAGTTAGCCAGATGTGACAAAACTATTTTTTTTAATTTTTAATAAAAATGCACTTTTAGGTTAGGGTCGGTCTTAGATTAAAGCAATTGTAATTAACTTTATATATGTTATGTAGTTATAAATGACTTTTATATAATTTGGATAGACGTTTGGATATATGAAACAGGTGGGGCCAAATAATTTCTTTGGAGTGTTTTGCAGAAATAATATCTGATAATGAATCAGTGGACACATGCAGTAGATCAGGGGTGTCAAACTCAATTCCTGGAGGGCCGGAGCCCTGCAGAGTTTAGATTCAACCCTAATTAAACACACCTGATCCAACTAATCAAGTCCTTCAGAATATGTGAAAACTACATGGTATGAGTGTTGAGTTTGACACCCCTGCAGTAGATTCTCTGTTGTTTTCACTGTCTTATTAAGGTCATATGACATGCCTGGCCTGTCTCCTCGTCTGATTGGTTAATTGTTGACTCTTTGGCCGGCGGCCCACATACCCGACCCCATGCTGAGCTCTTTGTGTGCCTGTACATGTGTTTGTGTATTTGTCAGAGTGTGTGTGTTTATGTCTAAGTGTGTGTGTGGTCAAATTGTAGATGTCTCGTTCTTTACTCACATGCTTGACCTTGTTCATCCTGTTAATAAAGAGTTACAGTATTGGTTCAGTTCTCAGACTGTATTCAACACAGTTTAGAAGTGTGTGTGTCCGCAGTTGTTCTGCCTGCATCACTGCTTCTCAAGCAGTTATCCCTCTCTTTATGTGTTTTTGACACAGCAGAGCTATAAAAGGCAAAGTTTGGTCCTTCCAGGCCTGTACTTCAGATGTTTATGCCCGTTCTGACACCTTTAGCTTCAGTATTTGCTCGCCAGGGGCCCGTATCTCACTGGATCTGACACATTCTTGTGTTCTCGCTCTGTTTTTCTGTGGCATGTTGATGGTTTCTGCCCCCTCCAGCCCCCCGCTGACTACCTCCCCACCCTCGAAATGCCATAAATGCTCCTGCTGCTACAAAAAAGATACAGAGTGAGGACAGTTTTATAGCTTCTTTCTTTCTGGAACGATTAATAACCCTGGGGCTGAAAACCTGTTAACAGTAAATGTTTGTTGAGTTCAAGAATCGGTATGCTGCCATTTTATCAGCATAATATTTGATATAATACACTGCCATTTTTCCCAATAATTTGTATAAATATTGTTAAAATGAGGCACTTTTTCATAAATATCCCCATTTCGATCCTCATGGCTGAGACAGACCATCTGTTGTGTTTCATGGAATTCTTCCTGTCTTCCTTGAGTCTTGTAACATGTATATTATTTTTTTTGAGATCTCTGTTGTTCATGTATGTATCAGCATGGTAATCATTTACAGTATTTATTAATTTGTGTATTAGTTGAATGTAGAGCTTTAAAATGAATGTGAATAGCTTTAAGTGTTTGGTCTTGGAAGATAATAACAAATGTTTGAGCTCATGTTAATTTTAATTGCATATTTTGGTGTCTTAGTAAATTTGTGCACAGACATTGTTGAGATGCCTCTAAAAACTCTATAGGAGACACATGAGCTTATTGGAGTGTTATTTGGAAGAAAAACCTGAGAATTAATTAATTCATTCATTAAATATCATTGATGTTTAGGAAAAACATCTGAGACATGGATAAGATCTTGTTTGTTATTTTCTTCCTTATTGGAAACTAATAACGGTCATTTTGAGGAATCATGTTAATATATTAGGAGGCACTTACACAACACTGTTTTCAACAAAAAACATAAAACATTTTATGTTTTGGCTGTCCATTTACATGACAACGACATTTTGGGGGCCTGAAAATGCATACTTTTGAAAACAATACCATTGTCGTATCCATGTAAACTGCAAAAGCGTGAATTTGTGAAAACGGTGACGTCATGTGCATGTGTATTATGTGTTCAGTCTATAGGTACAGTAAGTGTGCAAATGTGTAGTGTTGCCTGCTGGCATGAATAATACAGTGTTTTTAGCCGTTTCAGTGAATCCGTGTGAACTGATTGCTTTGACAACGTTGTCATCTGTATCAAACTTTTCAAAAACGCAAAAGAAAAACTTTTCATTTTTTTTAGTACAACCATTGTTGTGTAAACATATCATAAGATTTGAGCTTTACCGTTGCTGTTTTTTACAGTGTTTTGCTTCTGCAGTATTTGGGATAGATTTGTCACATGATTATTTTTGTTTTTCTTTTCCAGCTATCCCGTAATCCCCTGCTCTGCTGTAAAGCAGGGCACAACAGCGAGCTTCATGCATTCTGATGGTAAGATATAGTCACCTTCCTATTCCCTCCTCTCTTGCGTTTCCTATTTCCTTGTACTTTTTGCCACTCTTCTCTCCTCTCATTCCCCAAGGCTGCTTCACATTTTGCACAGTTAATACAAAGTAACATTTGAAGTCAGTCACTGTTCAGCAGGACAGGAAGCGTGTAACAAGCAGCAGGATGGAGGTCTTGATTGCAGATTAGATTGATCCAGTAGTTTTTCCTGGAGATTAATTGAGAAAGACTCTGCCACTGTAAACACAATAACGTGTGCAGAGCTGGAGGTTCTGTTTGATTAGTTAAATTGGATTAAATCTCCAAATTCTCTCACTAATATACATTCAAAAGTTTGTGGTTAGTAAGATTTTATTTCAAAATTATTTTTTATTTTATTTCACACTTTTGTTGAGTTCAAGAATCGGTATGCTGCCATTTTATCAGCATAATATTTGATATAATACACTGCCATTTTTCCCAATAATTTGTATAAATATTGTTAAAATGAGGCACTTTTTCATAAATATCCCCATTTCGATCCTCATGGCTGAGACAGACCATCTGTTGTGTTTCATGGAATTCTTCCTGTCTTCCTTGAGTCTTGTAACATGTATATTATTTTTTTTGAGATCTCTGTTGTTCATGTATGTATCAGCATGGTAATCATTTACAGTATTTATTAATTTGTGTATTAGTTGAATGTAGAGCTTTAAAATGAATGTGAATAGCTTTAAGTGTTTGGTCTTGGAAGATAATAACAAATGTTTGAGCTCATGTTAATTTTAATTGCATATTTTGGTGTCTTAGTAAATTTGTGCACAGACATTGTTGAGATGCCTCTAAAAACTCTATAGGAGACACATGAGCTTATTGGAGTGTTATTTGGAAGAAAAACCTGAGAATTAATTAATTCATTCATTAAATATCATTGATGTTTAGGAAAAACATCTGAGACATGGATAAGATCTTGTTTGTTATTTTCTTCCTTATTGGAAACTAATAACGGTCATTTTGAGGAATCATGTTAATATATTAGGAGGCACTTACACAACACTGTTTTCAACAAAAAACATAAAACATTTTATGTTTTGGCTGTCCATTTACATGACAACGACATTTTGGGGGCCTGAAAATGCATACTTTTGAAAACAATACCATTGTCGTATCCATGTAAACTGCAAAAGCGTGAATTTGTGAAAACGGTGACGTCATGTGCATGTGTATTATGTGTTCAGTCTATAGGTACAGTAAGTGTGCAAATGTGTAGTGTTGCCTGCTGGCATGAATAATACAGTGTTTTTAGCCGTTTCAGTGAATCCGTGTGAACTGATTGCTTTGACAACGTTGTCATCTGTATCAAACTTTTCAAAAACGCAAAAGAAAAACTTTTCATTTTTTTTAGTACAACCATTGTTGTGTAAACATATCATAAGATTTGAGCTTTACCGTTGCTGTTTTTTACAGTGTTTTGCTTCTGCAGTATTTGGGATAGATTTGTCACATGATTATTTTTGTTTTTCTTTTCCAGCTATCCCGTAATCCCCTGCTCTGCTGTAAAGCAGGGCACAACAGCGAGCTTCATGCATTCTGATGGTAAGATATAGTCACCTTCCTATTCCCTCCTCTCTTGCGTTTCCTATTTCCTTGTACTTTTTCTCTCCTCTCTCTCCTCTCATTCCCCAAGGCTGCTTCACATTTTGCACAGTTAATACAAAGTAACATTTCACTGTTCAGAGGTCTTGATTGCAGATTAGATTGATCCAGTAGTTTTTCCTGGAGATTAATTGAGAAAGACTCTGCCACTGTAAACACAATAACGTGTGCAGAGCTGGAGGTTCTGTTTGATTAGTTAAATTGGATTAAATCTCCAAATTCTCTCACTAATATACATTCAAAAGTTTGTGGTTAGTAAGATTTTATTTCAAAATTATTTTTTATTTTATTTCACACTTCACTAGTAAGTTTCATGTGTGTGTGAAGACGCTGCAGGCCGTGGCGTAGCGCAAATCCGTGAATGAATGTTCCAAAGTGAAGTAAACTTAAGGGAGTAGGGAGCAATGAACACTGTGTAGGGACCATGTCAATTGGAACACAGTTGATGCATGGAGCTCTCTTCTAACGAGCTGGTGATCTGAATCAGGTGTGTTAAATAAGAGAGACATGCAAAATACGCAGAGCGGTGGTACGCAAGGACTGGAATTGAGAACCACTGCCCTAGGGCATAAAAGTGCTTGAAGTTGAAGAAACACCCAATAATTGCAAGCTAACATGGGCAATAGACACAATTCTGCTTTTGATTTTGGTATATTACGGGCCACTATCTCATATCTGGTCTTCTCTTTCCTCTACAGATCGCATAACATCACCAGACATGGATTTCCAACCTAAGAAAGAAGAGAGAAAGGTACAGTATATATTTGATCATTTTTCTCAGAGGTGTTTGAATGGAAAGTACGTATTTGACACAGACGTTGAGAAAGAACGCATGTTTGTCTACACAGATGAAAGCAGCGCGAGCGAAATTTAATTTCCAAGCACAGTCACCAAAGTAAGTAGAAACAAAAGACACAACACACATTTCATTATTCCTAATTATTTGCAGAATTGGCATCCGTCTATAAAGGATATGGGAAAGTCTGATCCAAAATGAAAGCATTGCAAATGCCACTGTGATTAAAATAAATGAAAATCAAATAATAAATGGTTCCCTGATTTGTTATTTAGTATTATTCATTTAATAATGTTTTAACATATTTATAATCACACACAGCCATTATTATTATTCTTGACCTCTCATCCATAGGGAGCTGACCTTACAAAAAGGGGATGTAGTGTACATGCACCGGCAGGTGGACGCCAACTGGTATGAAGGAGAGCATCATGGGAGAGTGGGAATGTTTCCCACCAGCTATGTGGAGGTGTGTCCATATGTATGCAAATGAAACACTTCACATCATCTTTTCACTTACCCACATTCCTATGTTTTCTTTCCAGATTATTCCTCCAACGGAGAAGCCCACGCCAATAAAGTCTCCCACCATCCAGGTGCTGGAGTACGGAGAGGCTGTAGCCCTGTTCAACTTCAATGCCGACCTGCCTGTGGAGCTGTCCTTCAGAAAGGTGCCAGAAACACTGCACATCTGCACCACATACTACAACTAATCAGTTATGCACAGTTGATTTTCAAAAAATATTAGATTCCAAAGAGGAGAGCGGCGTGCGCTGCACACTTCCCACTCAATAACAAAATAAAGCAGTGAGAAACCAGCAGTTAAGAAAGCATCTGATCATAGTGATGTGGATGTTTGCATGAGCTCTGCAATTCTGCACTCCAGTCAAGTCACATCACATTTATTTATATAGCACTTCATTGAACAGGTTTATTTAAAGTAAGCAGATTTGCAGGATTAAACATGAAAAAATAGTGTCAGGGTTGCTTTCAATTAGAAACGTCAGTTTCTACTATAAATAAGGTCTCGGTGTTTATATTTTCACCCTTGAATGTCTGACCTCGACAGACTGAACAGAAAAATGAGCTGGAGAAGGTGGAGCCCCAGAGCCACATCTACCTGTTATGTAAACACCACTGACCAATGGTAGTTTGAAGGTGTTGGAGTGAACTTTTTTAGGAAAGCTCACTTTGACAAGCTGTTTCGAACCCAAAACAAACCCCAAACAAGCTTTACTTTGGCCTGATTTTGTTCTAAATAACATCACACCAGATTTCACTTTATTTTGTGGCTTTGATGATCGTAAACAAATCTGCATTTCAAATGATCTGTATTATTATTTTTATTATTATTATTATTATTATTATTATTATTATTATTATCATCGTCAGTCATAATACTTGAAAATACTCATTGGTCGCCACCTGCTGGTGTAATGATGTAACCTACCAAAAGAGTCATGAAATTAAGCAGTGAATGAGTCTTTCAATGAAAATTATTCACCGGAATAAATCAAAACCCACATTGCTAGATGTTAAAGAGATAGTTTGCCCAAAATTACTATAGTCATAATTCATCCTCATGTCATTCCAAACCTGTATGATTGTACTTTACTATTACACAAAAGAAGATATTTTGAAGAACACTTCAATTGTTGGGGAACTGTCCCTTTAAGGCAGTGGTTCTCAATCAGGAAGCCAACAGAAATAAATTAAAATAAGACAAAACAACTAAAAATCAAGATATTTCTGATTTTAATTCATCCCATAAACAACTGCTTTTTTTTTTCCTTTGAAAGGCAAGGATTCCCACAGTATTGAAAAACTTGCATATGAATTAGCCTTATTTTAAAACGGTGATATCAAGACGTAGAAAATTAATGTAAATTAATAAAATCTTAACATATATAAATGTTAACATTTTAAATGTTTTTTTTTGTTTATTGTTGCCCTGAAGTTCATTATTCAGTAAATCATGAACAACTGAAAAAGTCATGGAGCTTTCGAATATTTCGGTAGATAATAGGGGGTCTTAGAGTCAACATTTTTTTGGAAAACCACAGCTTTAAGGCTTGAGTTTGGTAATTAGGTAATGAGTCTTAATCATGTCATGCTCTTTTTAGGATTGACTCTCAGTCCTAACCAACACAGATATGTAGGATAATGGTTGCCTGGAACAATTATAGTCAATTACCATAAATTATACAGTTTAACATCATCATTATACACAAATATTCGACCACAGAATGCTGCGATTGACCAATCCGAATCAAGTATTTCAGAGAACCATGATATCTGACACCAAGCAGCTTCAGCAGCTTTCTTCTCTCTCGTCTCTGTCTCAGGGCGAGGTGATCGCCATCACCAGACGTGTTGATGATCACTGGCTGGAGGGTCGTATCGCCGGCACCAACCGCAGTGGAATCTTCCCCATTAACTACGTCCAGGTCAACAAAATGCCCCGCACTAAAAGCAGTGATGACTTTCCATCTTCTCCCACTCTTACCCCAGAGACCCTCAGCCCTGGTCGACCACAGCACTCCCCTCTGTCTCCCTTGTTACGCTCCCCTGAACCCCAGCTTTCACCTCACAAACACTCCAGCCAGTCACGCTCCCCTCTGTCACATGAACAGCTCACCTCCCCAAAACAGCCTTCAAACCGCTTCCAGTTCTCACCTGGCCCCACTTCATCCACGAGCAACCGGACCAGATCACTGCACCCTCACAGCCCACTGGAAAAGGACACCAGATCACCCATGTCTCCTTCCAATCATGTGCTGACATCTTCACAGGGTCCGGGACTGCCAGCTCACACCAGCTCACACCCTCCGTACATCACCCAGGTTTGTGTAGACAAACAACACTGTATTTATGTATGTCCTATTAATCAGATTATGTTTTTAGTGAATATTTTGTGGCAAATAAGTGTTTTATTAAAGCTGCAGTCCGTAACTTTTTTTGGTTAAAAATTATCCGAAATCAATATTTGAGCAAGTACATAACCAGTCAGTGTTCGAAACTATCGCCTTACTTTAGCCCGATTCACAACGGTTAGCTTATAATAATATTTTCTAATTTGAGTGGTACGGGTAGGTTTTCGCGGGAAATTTGAGCATGCTGCTGCGTCATTACATCACTTCTGTAAATATAAAGAAGTTGTCCTGGCTACTAGGCTATCGCATGTGAGGATCCTGCAGGTGGCGGATCGTTTATAGCCTTTTCTCACAACAGCTGGAATAATTAAATTTATCATTTTGATGGCGGATTGTAATCCAGAAAAGATTATGTTTATGAAACACATGTGAATGAAATTATATACCAGTTTTAAATGTGCTTCTGATTACACATAGCCATGGGATTACACAAGATTTGTATTTTAAAGTAAACCAGTTCGAAGGAAACATAATTTGCTTTTTGGGTTAAAAGAATTTCTTAATATTAAATTTGAGTAGTATGACTATTAGAGATTAGACTGTCCAGAAATTGAAATCTACTCTCTTATACACACTATACTCATAGTCACGCAATGCTGATGTTGTTAACATTAATAATCTGAGAATAAAGTATAACAATAATAATAATTTGCACAGTTTGATGTGATATGAGCTCATTTAGATGAAATCACCATTGGTAGCGAGATTTATTGTAATGCTTTTTTCCTCAGTTGGTCAGAACAAACGTGGCAGACTTGTTACTTACTTGTTCAGATG
>NW_015547673.1:849549-865501 GCF_001515605.1 Sinocyclocheilus anshuiensis | reverse complement strand
GTCATATATTCCAAGACGTAGGCTAGAATCTGTGATTGCGAAGTACAATATCCACACCGGAGCGATGACTGACTGCCACACATACTCCTCAGAACATTCGATTCATTCGCTGGAGCTGTGCCGGAGTACAACCCATGCAAGGAAGATAATTCCGCACACAGCTGCAATTGCAGGTTTTCAAACCAAGGTGGCGACAAAGAGGCAAAATTTACGGACTGCAGTCTTAAATTTGAGTATTTGTATTTGTACACTACAGTTCAAAATTTTGGGGTTAGTAACATTTTTATTTATTATTACTATTTATTTATCTTGAAAGACTTTAATATTTTTATTCATTAAATTGATCAAAAAGTGATAGTAAGGCCTTTTACATTGTTAACATTGTTGTCAACATTGATAATAAATGTTTCTTGAGCAGCAAATCAGCATTTGCTCATTACAGTTATTTTAAACTGTAATAATATATTATTACAAAATATTACTTTTACAGTTTTCTTACTGTATTTTTGAACAAATAAATGCAGGCTTGGTGAGCAGAAGATACATTCTTTCAAATATATTAAAAAACTTACTGACCCTGAACTTTTGAATGGTGGAATTTTTGCATTGTGGCACATATGTGGTTTTAATTTTAGTAATTTTATTTGACCACTACAGTTCAATGTTTTTGGATCCGTAAGATTTTTTTTATTTTTGAAAGAAATTGGTACTTTTATTCAATAAGCATGCATTAAATTGATCAAAAGTGAAAATCCTGAAATCTTGAAAAAAAGGTTTCACAAAAATATTAAGCAGCTCAACTGTTTTCAACATTGATAATAATAAGATTTTTTTTCTTGTGCATCAAATTTCTGAAGGATCACGTGACACTGAAGACTGGAATAATGATGCTGAAAATTCAGCTTTACCATCACAGGAATAAATTACATTAAAACTTAATGTATTTTTTTTTAAATTGTAATAATATTTTACAATATAAATTTTATATTATATTAATAATGATATATTAATAATTAATTTCTAATATATATATATACTAATAAATATTATATATATATAAGTAATCTACTGTCATTTTTAATCAAATAAATGCAGCCATGGTGGGGATAAAAGACTTCTTTCGAATCTTTTAAAAACATTAAAAAAAAAATAAATAAAATAAATAAACTTCTTACTGGCCCCAAACTTTTGAATGGTAGAATATTTTTATATTTTGGGAAATAAATGTTTATTTACTTTAAGCTATTTTATTTTTAGATTTCATGCATTTTTATTAAATTATATTATATACACAGTGAGGACCATAAATGAAAAATCTATATCAGTTGATCACAAGTAACAACATAAAAACATGTTCAAAGAAAAGATGTGGCAATGAATGAGTGTGAATACTTATGACATATTGCATAATTTTTTTTGGGAAAAAATAAAATAAAATAACATTTTAACAATCATGTTTAGGATGGGACCAGAACACTATCTCCGCAGCCCAATGCAGATATTAAGATTCCTTCCACATCACAGTCTCCTGTGAACATGGGTTATTCACGACAACCGTGAGTACTTCTACAGAACATCGTTCATTACTACTGACCTAATTCAAGCAGACAGAGAAAGATCATTTACATTTATTAATTTTATGATTGTTTAAAGGGATAGTTAAGTAAAAAAAAACATCTCTTTATTTACTGGCCATCTTGCTGTGAAAGAAAGTCATGAGGTTTAGAATGACATGAAGGAGAGTAAAATATGACAGTGTTTATTATTGTGTGAACTGTCCCTTTAAGAAACATATCCAGGGTTAATCCAGCTACTGATTTCATCCTTTACCATTTGTAATTCTTTTTCATTAACTTTTTCTCTTTGCATTCAGGTATAAAGCAGTTTACAACTATAAACCCCAGAACAGAGACGAGCTGGAATTGAGAGAGGGAGACATCGTTCAGGTCCTAGAGAAGTGTGATGACGGCTGGTTTGTAGGTAAGTTTGCTTCACTTCACAGCTTATTCCAGCCAACAACTGACGACTTAAACAAGATACTGTATGTGCTTTTTGACAGACAAGTAAAGAGATCAACCATGGGGATGTATGATATATTGGTACCTTATTGATAATCATATCATAATTTTATATTTGATAATTATATTTTGATTATTGCAATGCCTAAATTGGCTTCAAGCATTTAAAACTATTGGTGTTATTTTTAGTGTACAGGATTGTAGGGGCAGGTTAATCTGAAATAGACAATAATAGTATTAGTATATTGCACATATGTGGTTTTAATTTTAGTAATTTTATTTGACCACTACAGTTCAATGTTTTTGGATCCGTAAGATTTTTTTTATTTTTGAAAGAAATTGGTACTTTTATTCAATAAGCATGCATTAAATTGATCAAAAGTGAAAATCCTGAAATCTTGAAAAAAAGGTTTCACAAAAATATTAAGCAGCTCAACTGTTTTCAACATTGATAATAATAAGATTTTTTTTCTTGTGCATCAAATTTCTGAAGGATCACGTGACACTGAAGACTGGAATAATGATGCTGAAAATTCAGCTTTACCATCACAGGAATAAATTACATTAAAACTTAATGTATTTTTTTTTTAATTGTAATAATATTTTACAATATAAATTTTATATTATATTAATAATGATATATTAATAATTAATTTCTAATATATATATATACTAATAAATATTATATATATATAAGTAATCTACTGTCATTTTTAATCAAATAAATGCAGCCATGGTGGGGATAAAAGACTTCTTTCAAATCTTTTAAAAACATTAAAAAAAAAATAAATAAAATAAATAAACTTCTTACTGGCCCCAAACTTTTGAATGGTAGAATATTTTTATATTTTGGGAAATAAATGTTTATTTACTTTAAGCTATTTTATTTTTAGATTTCATGCATTTTTATTAAATTATATTATATACACAGTGAGGACCATAAATGAAAAATCTATATCAGTTGATCACAAGTAACAACATAAAAACATGTTCAAAGAAAAGATGTGGCAATGAATGAGTGTGAATACTTATGACATATTGCATAATTTTTTTGGGGAAAAAATAAAATAAAATAACATTTTAACAATCATGTTTAGGATGGGACCAGAACACTATCTCCGCAGCCCAATGCAGATATTAAGATTCCTTCCACATCACAGTCTCCTGTGAACATGGGTTATTCACGACAACCGTGAGTACTTCTACAGAACATCGTTCATTACTACTGACCTAATTCAAGCAGACAGAGAAAGATCATTTACATTTATTAATTTTATGATTGTTTAAAGGGATAGTTAAGTAAAAAAAAACATCTCTTTATTTACTGGCCATCTTGCTGTGAAAGAAAGTCATGAGGTTTAGAATGACATGAAGGAGAGTAAAATATGACAGTGTTTATTATTGTGTGAACTGTCCCTTTAAGAAACATATCCAGGGTTAATCCAGCTACTGATTTCATCCTTTACCATTTGTAATTCTTTTTCATTAACTTTTTCTCTTTGCATTCAGGTATAAAGCAGTTTACAACTATAAACCCCAGAACAGAGACGAGCTGGAATTGAGAGAGGGAGACATCGTTCAGGTCCTAGAGAAGTGTGATGACGGCTGGTTTGTAGGTAAGTTTGCTTCACTTCACAGCTTATTCCAGCCAACAACTGACGACTTAAACAAGATACTGTATGTGCTTTTTGACAGACAAGTAAAGAGATCAACCATGGGGATGTATGATATATTGGTACCTTATTGATAATCATATCATAATTTTATATTTGATAATTATATTTTGATTATTGCAATGCCTAAATTGGCTTCAAGCATTTAAAACTATTGGTGTTATTTTTAGTGTACAGGATTGTAGGGGCAGGTTAATCTGAAATAGACAATAATAGTATTAGTATATAGTATTATGTAGAATATTATGTAGAATACAAATTACAAATACAAAAAAAGACTGCTGCATTTATTTGATCATCCTTGCAGAATAAAAATAATATTTGTTTTTTACAACTACAAAATCTTACTGAACCCAAACTTTTGAAAAGTATTGAATATAGATTATTTCACAAGATAATCACTCAAAAGTCAAAGTGGAATATACAGTTCTACTCATGGACATACAGTATAGTAGCAAAACTGAAAAATGTATCTTTAAGAGCAGTCTCGGTGCCAGACCTTCCCTGTGCCGCCCTCTATTGGCCGATTCTCACATTGCAACAATGTCATTTACCATAATATGCTATCAAAGAGGTAGCTGTTTTGTGCCAGAAGTTTTCTTGCTTAAATGACATTGTATTTTTCTTTTCCTGTCAGGTACGTCTGAAAGGACCCAAGCTTTTGGAACATTCCCTGGCAACTATGTGGCACCATTTTAAGAGCTTCCACCAATTCTCACTGACACTACAGGCTCAACCACTAATCAATGCACAATACCGTCTGTCTGTACCACTGTACAGTATATACAAAACCACTGCCCTCTTCACACACACACACATATCAAAACGTCACATCCTCCACTAAGCATGTGCACTCTTCTGCTTACAGTATCTCTCACAGATGTTGGACACAGCTGGGTTTGACCACTCACGTGTAATGAAGCCACACTACATTATGCTTGGAAGATCCTTACATTTATTTATAGTTTTCCACAATGCTATTGACATTATCTAAGATGACTTACTCAATTTTAACATCTTTGTAAAGTTTACCTCCATTTTGGTTTCAGATTTGTAGCAACATTGCCCTTGAACACTACATATCCTGAGGATCTGGATGTGAGACATGGTTAAAACCGTCCGTCTTTTTTGAACGCTCATCACAGTTGTCATTGATCGCCACATCATTTTAGAAACACAACCGCAGTTTTAGCAGTCATTATCAAGTGTCTGTAAGCGCTTAGTGCAGTTGTCTCCAAGTGTTTAATCTGACGTTAATTGTGTAACAAACCCAGCATGCCATTCTCTTAAGCTTTAGGACAGGGAAAGTGTTGCCACTTTTAAACTCTTTTGTATGAGTCTCCTGCTTAGTGAAAAATCAGTTAGGGTTTGATTTTTTTTATGGTGGGTTCCAGCCAGACTAGATTAAGCATGGTTTTTGACTCTATATGTGACCCTGGAACACAAAACCAGTCTTAAGTCGCTTGGGTATATTTGTAGAAATAGCCAAAAAAAACATTGTATGGGTCAAAATTATCGATTTTTCTTTTATGCCAAAAATAATTAGGATATTAAGTAAAGATCATGTTCCATGAAAATATTTAGTAAACATCTTACCGTAAATACATCAAAACTTCATTTTTGATTTATATCAAAACTTAATTTTTGATTAGTAATATGCATTGCTAAGAACTTCATTTGGACAACTTTAGAGGCGATTTTCTCAATATTCTGACAAACCACACATCAATAAAAAGCTTATTTATTCAGCTTTTAGATGATGTATAAATCTCAATTTCAAACAATTGACCCTTATGACTGGTTTTGTGGTCCAGGGTCACATATTAGAATGATTTAAAACCATATTCAACTGAAAATGTTAATTAATGCAGGATCAGTCTTCAGGATCAGTAGAACATCATATGATTTGCATGTATATTCATTCACAAGAAAAAAACACATATTAGAATGATTTAAAACCATATTCAACTGAAAATGTTAATTAATGCAGGATCAGTCTTCAGGATCAGGATCAGTAGAACATCATATGATTTGCATGTATATTCATTCACAAGAAAAAAAAAAAAACATAAGCAGTATTTTGTCTTGTTCTCCAGTAAAAATGACTAAACAAGAGTAATTTACTTTAAGGAGCAAAATTGTATAATGTTAAATTTCAGAGAATATATCTTAACCTAAGTTTTTATATGTTTTACATATGTGATGTTTTTCTTGTTTTATAAGCATTAATATTATGTTTTTTTTATGCTTACAACAAGAACTAAAAATATAACATAAATCATGAGCTCTTGTGATTTTACAGGTTGAAAATGACACTTTAAAATGAAGTCAGCTTGTGTTTCTTATGTCAAAGAACATGTGCACAGGTTTTAAGACAGGAGCCGGAGGACTTTTTACTGGTGGTTTATGTTGGCTATTAAAATGGTTGTGGAAGATACCGGTATTCATTGAACTCCATCATTAACTCACTTTGTCTTCTGTTTTTAATTTTCTGGGAACTCAAGTAGCTGACTGCAATATATAAAATTAGGGTGAACTGCATGGGACAGTTTTTGCTAGATTTGTAATATATTATTTTTCGTAGCGTTTTTTAAATAATTTTTAAATTAAATAATTTAAATCTATATGAATTTTGTATAATTGTATATTTAGTATAATTTGTATATTTTCTGCATTTATTTGATCAAAATACAATAAAACGGTCATTTTTATGAAATTTTCGTACAGTTTTCAGCAGCCATTACTCCAGTCACGTGATGCTTCAGAAATCATTCTAATGTTATGCTTACAACAAGAACTAAAAATATAACATAAATCATGAGCTCTTGTGATTTTACAGGTTGAAAATGACACTTTAAAATGAAGTCAGCTTGTGTTTCTTATGTCAAAGAACATGTGCACAGGTTTTAAGACAGGAGCCGGAGGACTTTTTACTGGTGGTTTATGTTGGCTATTAAAATGGTTGTGGAAGATACCGGTATTCATTGAACTCCATCATTAACTCACTTTGTCTTCTGTTTTTAATTTTTTGTTGTACATATTGTTGAATCGTTATCAAACAGTTACCAAATAATGGAAAAAAGATAATATATTTTTATTGCCACACAATGTATTGCAGTATCTAAGGTACTCACAGATTTTGATATTGATCAAATAAATAATGAAAAACATTGGTTTGCTTGTTACTTTCACTATTCAAATCTTTATGATTTTCTTCATAGTCCGGTCTGAAGACTAAATGCCTGGCAGCACCTGCTACAGTAAATGCTTCTGTTGCTATTCACACGCTGTCTTTCA
Source organism: Sinocyclocheilus anshuiensis (assembly GCF_001515605.1). NCBI lineage: Eukaryota > Metazoa > Chordata > Actinopteri > Cypriniformes > Cyprinidae > Sinocyclocheilus > Sinocyclocheilus anshuiensis. The sequence continues at coordinate 858,513 of NW_015547673.1, read as the reverse complement.
TTAGTCAACACACCTGCTTGTATGCAACAAATGAAATAATTAGTCTTGAGAACATGATGACAGATATATTTGAGTGAAAATGCCAATGTCATATAGCTCATAATGCCTTAATTTTCCAAAACACTGACGCAGAACAACTCACTCCTAAACCAGACGGTTTCATCTGATAATGAGTTTTGAGATTGTACTGTTTGACAACGCCAAATGAAAAATAAAGCATGTTACAAAAACAGCCAAATGAAAAATAAATAAAATAATAAAAAATAAAATAATTTTTTTCTTTTCAATTCTTTAATGAATAGAAAGTTCAAAAGAGCAACATTTATTTGAAATATAAATAGAAATGTCTTTACTGTCACTTTCGATCAGTTCCACGTGTCCTTGCTGAATAAAAGTATTGATTTCTTTTATTTTAAGGCGATTTTAGAATCTTAACTTTAAACTTGAATAAATAAGATTTTCTCATTATTGATCACCGCCAGCAGGTGGCGCACTGGCACAGAGTGTTATAGAGATTTGCTTTTAAAATCATATTTCTATTTCTCCCCACCTTCTCGACACGCCCCGCGGTCCACCCTCGCGTGCGCACCCCAGCCGTTATTTTGACAGCGACACGTGGCGTGTGAGTGGAGAGCATCATCTCCACAGCGGAAACATTCTCGGGAAAAGTTCGGAAAAAACTGGGCGGTGTGGGAATTTGGTCACATGGAGCGCGCAGCCTAAAAACTGAGGCGCTGAAAGTGTTTGAATCAGGTGTGCGTTAGGAAGCGGACAGAGTTTGTGACAGAAGAGCAGCGACTCTCTCTCTCTCTCTCTCTCTCTCTCTCGCTCTCTCCGCGCTCAGACAGGACGCGTGCGTGTTTTTGACGTCACCCGCACAGGTGCCTCACGCAGAGTTGGGATTACTCCTAACCGCGCGCGCCAACGCTTTACCAGGTAAGTGCTTATTTTCCTTAATATTCGAACTAAATATGTAGCGTTACTGGGCTGTATTTGTTCCGAAGTGATATCTATACTCATCATCAGGTGAGGCGTGAGAAACATGGCATCAGTTCAGCATCCTTTAGTCTTTCACTGTCACTTTTGCTGAAAAGCCTGACTGTCCCACGCAGAAATGAGCGAAAAACGGAATGTTTCAGCTTGTTTAAGTGATGAAAAGGATCTAATGTGTCATTAGAATCGACACAACAGCTGTAACACTGCAGCTCAATTCAGAGGAGCCTCTAGTCCTCCATCACTCATTTCAGTGTGATACTTTATTTATTGTTTTCAGAACACATTTTTTAGCAAAACATAGTGAACCAAACCATTAGGGAAAGTAAACTAGACAAAAAGTAAAATGAAAGGAGGTTCAGACAGTGTATTTGTCTTGCACATTATATGGTCACAAAGGCCAAAGGGAACAAATGAGACTAGGTGGGTTTGAACTCCGGTGCTCTTCACATGATGGTCAAAAATGACCGAATTTTTTTTATTTGTATAATTTAAATGAAATGAATGTACTATGTTTTAGTTTGATATTTTATTATTTAATATTTTAGTGTTTTTAGGGTTTTTTGTGGTACTAAATTGTTTATGCAGTAGTTATACTAGTCCATGTATTGCCTGTTAACCACTTTTTGAGCAGACCTGAAAATGACATTTCTAGCTTGAACTGTCATACATTCTGAATGCTTTGGAGCACAGACTTAAGTTTGGTCTCATCTTAAAGAAGACACTTGGCTGATTATTGCTTAAGTTAAAGTGAAATAAAGAAAGTCATAAGTTAAATTATGAAAAATTCACAAAAATACTATTTTCGTATTTTATATGAAATGTATATTTTCCAAAACATGTTTTACTCTAAAACTGCGAGAAAATCAAAGCCATAAATCTAAACAAGTTGTGTTCCACATTTGAGGTTGATATCTCTGAAATTGAGTACGATCTTGTTAGGGTGCAGTACCAAATGTTTCCCAGTGGCGTCATTTTAGACAGTTTAGGAGTATGACTGTTTTTTTTCTTTTTTTCAGGACCATTTAACCTTTTTGAACCAAGCTCTTTTTTTTCACATGGCAAGTGGCAAAACATTTACCAAGTTTCGTACCATTCCGCTTAAGTAAAAAAAAATCCAAAAAACGAATATGTAAAGTTTTTGGGTCAAAATGACCAAAGAGCACCAGAGGGTTTTAAATATGTTGATGGAGGTCCTAATGGAGAGAGGAAAACTTTGGGACAGCCTTACACTTCAAACATGAGTTCAGAAAATAGACCGATGCTATTCCATATAAAGCTTTAAAACATGTTACATTAGAATGAAATCAGAATTGAGACCAGATGATGAGAGACCAGAATACAGTAGTTAGTGTAATGTACATTAAGAGATTCAGTAACTGGAAACACTTGATTTTGTGTGCTTATGATGCTCAAAAATGTTGTCCAGGTAGGGCAGCTCCTTTGCAACTTCAGGGATCTTATCTATTCACAATCAGCTTGTAACACTCCAAAGAGAAAGGAAAACTTGAAATCGCATCATATGACCCCTTTAAGATGCATACTTCTGCTTGATAGTAGCCTTTAAATAGACTGTGATTCATAAGTGCATGTACAGTACACAGTTGTTTTTGATATTTTGAGGGTATGCAATGGATTTTTTGATGCATGCTGGTTGGGGTTTTTTGCCCCGGGACAGACTGGAATGTTTTGGATTCAGTTATGCAGAAGAATGTGAAAAGTTACAGATTAAGGCGTCAACACTGTCCAAACCCACATGGCCAGACTCAGAAATGAATAAATGTCTGACTCATCAGAAGTTACTTTAAAAATCACCAGTTTCTACCAGTTGCTCCTTTATTGTTGCTGTAGCACAGCTCTCTGTAGGTTTGAAGTGAGCAGAATGCAGTTTCGAGGCTGGGCACTGAATGTGAGTGATGACTGAGCAGTACTTTTGAATTGATGGGAAAAAGCCAGACGTGTGTGTCTATGCATTGACCAAACCCATTGAGAGAGCTTTTGTACCTCTCTATTGTCTCCACCTGTGCAATTCTTCACATCCCTCAATTTTAGCTTCTCCCTCACTAGTATTTTTTAACTTCCATCACTCCAAAACACCCATTCTTCTCATTCATGTTTTAATTTTCATGCTTTTTTGTTATAACATTTACTGGCACTGTAAACAATAGTGTGAATAAGCAAGTATTAACACATTAATGTCAGTAGCAGGGTTATCTCGTAAACAAAACTATTAGATAACAAAGATTTTTTGTTAATTGAAATAAAGCTGAAATAATTAAATGGAAAAAAACTAAATTATGATTATAATAATAATAACCATAATTAGAAAAAATTAAATGATCATTAGAAATGTTGCCTTGGCGACTAAATGAAATAGGGTTGCTAAAGCACTAAATTTACTAACTGGAAATAAATAAAAACTAAACCTTAATAGTAATATTTAAAAAAAATTAAACTAATAAAAATGACAAAAGCACATAACAAAAATGAAAACTGAAAATATAAATTATAAAATATCAATAAAAATATAAGAGTATATAAATAATACTAAATTAACACTGGTCAGTTGTGCAAAATAAAAATAAAAATAACAGTACAGAGTAAACTTTAAATACACTGAAAAATTGGTGTAGACAATGTTTTTACTCAGAAATGAGACATTTTGAAAAACTGAAACTAAAATAGTACTTTCTTGTAAAAAGTACTTCAATAATCTTTGCTTTATTTACGGTGTAGACTTTTTAAACCAACATGACTTAATGAGAAATAATATTATGTACATTTTAATTTGTTTTTACAGATGACAACTTTGACAAAATAACCCCTGTTGACATGGATCCGTGAAAACGGCCTAAGATGCTGTAATATGCATGCCAGGCCAGTAGTTGGCGATGTCACTTTGTACGAACACATAATATGCATCCGCACAATGTCACTGTTTATGCAAATTCGCGTTTTTGTGTTTTACACTGAAACGATAACGGTATTGTTTTCAAAAACTTGCATTTTAAAACCCATTTTCAAAAGTTTGTGTTTTAGGGCCCCAAAACGCCGTTGTCGTGTAAATGAACGGCCAAAATGCATTCAAAGTTTTCCATTTTTAGTTGAAAACTGTGTCCTGTAAACATCCCCTGAGACTCCTCCTCTGAGAATGAAGCATTCTTGCTCTCTCTATTCAGATATACCCAGAGTGCTAATAGGCCGTGGAAGACATAACATCCACAAACATGTCTTATAATTGCACATGTCTCTGCACTAAAACCCTGTCAGCTGTACAATAAATCAGCTGCATACAGAGACCAACAAGGCAAGTAGTGAGTACCATTTATGGTTTTCATCATAAATGGTCATCTGGACCACAAAATAACATCCCATACAAAGCAACAATTCCATACCGTTCTATATTCTGATGGTTATTTCATAGAGGGCACCAAGCTGAACTTTATTTCTTCAAAAACCACAGTTTTTGGATGCTTTCAGCATATGCAAAGTTTCTAGTCTTTCTTTGGTTTAGCAAGAATTTGCAATACATGCTCAAATAAACAGGAAATTGCATGCTCTGATATGATCTGTTGTCAGCTGTTGATGATGAAAGAGATTGAGTGTCTCTTTCAATTCATAATTGTGTACACATCTTTTCTTTTATCTGCAGAAAAGGTTCTCAGGCAAAAGAATCCACAGACGGTGCACAGGCATGCATTTGTTTTGGTTCTGATGGTGAATAATCCATTTTATACAAAAGTGTGTTCACAATACGCATGAAGCTGGCAAAGTATTTGGCAACAGGATATGATGTCATGCTATAGGACTTATATTTTTAATAAATCACAAATTTATTCTGAATGTGAAAATATGCTCCATCTACTTTCTCTTTAAACAAACCGGTTTAACAAGTAAATATTTGACGTTTAGGTTCTCACTAAATATCATCTTTCTGTATGAATTCGCAAGTTGCAAGTGCATTAAACTTGAACTTCCGAAAGCGAGACACTTCTTTGCACAAGCTCGCATTTTTTACGTAACTGAAGTTAAGTGTGACTGTATCTTTAATGTGGGTTATTAGCATAATACACGCCCAAACCGTCTCTGTATAAGGGCAACATATAGTGGCTGTACGGCTGTGTGCCACTCTCTCATTGAGGTGGTTGTGTTTGTCATTTCTAGTACTTTCATTTGTTTGTGCGCACAATGTGGTATCTTGTTGTTGGATTTCTGTGTGTCTTACCACATTTCCTGTGTGCCGTCTCTCTGTTTTGTAGCAGTTAAAGGCTGTTCTTATTTAAAGTCAGTGAACAGGATAATATGGTAGTCGTAATGATGGCGTATGTCTGTCTGCACCACAGTTTCTCTGTTCAGGGCAAAATCTACCCCTTGTTTTCTGCACTGTAATTGAGGCCTAAAACTTATGCTCGATTGCAGCCATACTTTTGACCAAAAACTGGGTCTTCTCTAACCACTTCCTTTGCAAAAAGTCACGACAGAGTTTAACCACTGCTTAACATTGCTGTTGAGTCAGTTCAGATGAGCCAGTTCTGAATTCATGGCTGTGCCTGCAAATACAGATAAGTGCAATCTAGGGGTGTGCGATATATATCGCCTGCGATAATATCGTAATTGTTGTTTTAACGATGTTTAAACTTATTGGAAAAGATTAATTTCTATCAGTATGAACTGACCACCACACAGAATATGAAGAATATTAAAAACATTAGGAGTCAGCTGTCTTCAGCAGTCCTTAAGGTACCAGCACAATAACACACTCAGCAAAATATCATCTAATTATCGTCAACGATAAAATCCCAGAAAATATCGAGATATTATTTTTTGTCAATATCGCACACCCCTAGTGCAATCCTGTTTGTGTGACTGTGTCTGGAAAGCTCAAAGAAGAAGCCTGCACACTGGGTCTGGATTGAGACTTCATCTGTATTGTGGTGAGCTCATGTCGCTATTACTTTTTAAGAGGTTTTGATTCATAACCCTACGTATTAAACTTTAAATAAAAAATGTAATTTGTTTTAAATGTAATTTTTAATGCAATTTATTTGAATTTAATTTGACTTGAATTAGTGATTTAAATGTAATTTTGAATTTAACTTTCAATGTAATTTAATAAAATTTTTTTTATTTAAATGTAACATTTAATTTAACTTTTAATTTAATATTTTAATTTGATTGATTTAAATTTAATCTTTAATTGTAATTAATCTTTATTTGGATTTAGCATTAAATCGAACTTAATGTAATTTAATTAATTTAATATCAATTAATTTGATTTAGATTTATATTTTAACAACTTTAATTTGATTTAAGTTTGTTTAATTTAAAAAAATGTTAACTTTTAGTGTAATTTAATCTTTAATTTGATTTAAATTTAACATTCAGTTTAACTTAAGACAAATTACCTATATATAAATCAAATAAAATTGATTTTAAACTTAATGCAGTTTCCTCACATTTTTGAAAATTTTTTCATGACATTTTACTAGTATTGGTTTGAACTACTGAAATGTTGCTATCGTGACAGTCCTGCATTATTCTATGACTTGTAAACCAGAGGACCACCATATGAGCCTATTAACTAATAATTTTCCTTTTAATTTTTTCCAAGCTTTTTGTGGCCCGAGGCTAAGAACGTATCATACTTGTCAGAACGCAGTGCTTGTGAATACCTCCTGCTCTTGAGTCATGATTGTAATATCTTGTTCTGTTTCTATGACAGCCAAACATATCAAACATAACAGTTGAGGAGTGAGTTGCTTTACGTGACTCCCGTCATAAAAATATAAATACCAAATATCGAAGACTCACGGTAATTAGCCACCACTGGAATGCAGAATTGTAATGATTCATTCAGTGAAATTTTCAAATAACACACCGTCCATTATTCAGACTGAGCTCATGTCTTTTATTGTTCGTCTCCACCCAGCACCTTTTGCGTACTTTTCTTCTCGTCGTACAGTGTTGTTTGATGTTTCTTCATCAGTGATGGGATGGAAGGTATCAGCGTTGACTCACTGTCATTGAATGTGATAAGAATGTGGGGAATGTTTTATTCTGGCGTGTTTTAACCAGAACAGGGAGGTGTTGTGTTGCTGTGGCGTGAGTGTGGTGCTGTGCTGACTGGGTGTGTGTTGGGCAGGTGTGACACTGTTAAGCTCACTCATGGGAGTGGATCATGGGAGAAAAAGCATAGTTTGTTCGGTAGGCTTGGTGTGTGCAGCAACACTGTAGGCTCAGTGTATTGATTTATTACTGTACGGCTCATACTTTGAATCCTTTTGATTGTAATACTTGATACTATATCAAGTAGCGTAGCGTGATTTAAACTCCCAACACACCCTGGTCACATTATTTGTGGCAAAGACACTAGCAGTGCCAAGGTCATGAACTGAAATGCGGTGCACCTTAAGTTGGATAGATTTAGATAAAAGCATCTGATACTCTTTTTGAGTGTGGCTTTGAAAATACTCACATATGAGTCTGTGGTGATGGGAGGGGAATGTGTAGTTTCAGTTGTAAAAACCATTTCTCAGTTTTTGATACCAATTTCACTTCCATAGCAAGAGTTAATGTTACTGATCACTCCTTTATGTTAAATACTAATAAATAATGGCTTGTAGTCATCTAATAATTCTCAAGTAAACCTTGCTTCATGTTTTTCCAGTAATTAAAAGAACAGAGAAAGAAATTACAATGGAACAATTAATGCAATATAAGCAAAAACATGAATTGAAAAAATTTCTCTGCGAAATAAAACTTCTTATTGACACAGTCTTCGTTTCCCATTGCATGATTGTCAAATGAAATAAATTACTGAATTCATGTTGGTGATTTTGGACTGAGAAACAGGTCTGTAATAGAGCCCGACCGATATATCGTTTAGCTGATATTATCGGCCGATATGAGCCTGTCGCTGATATATCGGTATCGGCGAATATGCCGCCGATATGAAATTATTTTTTTTACAGAACATATAACGCAGATTAAATGCTTCTGAATGGTGTAATTACTTAGTTTGTCCAGCAGAGCGCGCTCCATTGTTTGCTACTGGTGACCCAGGTCAGTGTAGTGTAGAGATGCGCCGATGAGCTCAAACTTCACCCGAGTCCGCTGCTTCAAATTATCCGCCCGCCACCCACCCGCACCTATATTTGATCGTCGCATTACAATGATTCTAATTCTTAGTTTTGCATGATGATATGATGAATGGATGGCTAATTTTTAACAGCAGATTCAGTGACGTTAGAGACTAGAGCTGATCTGCGCATCACGGCACGCGTCTGCGGCGCATTAAAGCCTGTGTTATGGCCACCGGAGCTGATCTCGGCCATTCAGTCAATGCTGGTGTTTGTACTGGCCGCACTGCGGCCCAGAACTCATGTTTATCACATCGGTCACATCACATCGCTCGGCGCGACAAAATACAATAGAAGTCTATTGTATTTTGTCCCGCCGCTCGTAGAATAGAACCCATTGTAATCCGTGATGATGTCACTGGATGCAGTAAACTGATGCCTCGTTTTATTTATGACGTGCTGACACAGTTCAAATGATTTTCAACGGTCGCTTCGCTTTGTCGTGTCCTGTTGCGGCACAGACACGGTGTCAGCATAGTTCGTCAGTACAGTCAGTAACGTAGCAGATTGAAAAGTTAGCATCTTCTGCAGTCCAATAGACGGAAGTGTGGGGGTGGCTTGAGTCTGTTGAATGGTGATTTAACGCTACGTTGTCACCTAGTTGGAGAGACTCTGCTCAGTAAATAAACAACAATGTACTCGTCTTTTACTCTTACAATGAGCTTATCATATTCGTTTGCTACATTAGTAGGGCCCTATGATTTAAAAAAGCTGTGCTTCCTGCATAAACCTGCCCCTGTTGGTTTGGCAGTAGCTTGCTTGCCCTACACAGTTACCTTGTTTAATTTCTTAATTCAAGTTATATATATTTTGTTCTATTTGTGTTATTTAT
>NW_015547673.1:847525-849470 GCF_001515605.1 Sinocyclocheilus anshuiensis | reverse complement strand
TATATATATTTATATAATATTTCTGTTTATGTAGGCTATATACTGTATTCTATATACAGTACCAGTCAAAAGTTTGGACACACAAATGGGAAGTGTGTCCAAACTTTTAACTATAATATAGCCTACACATAAAGAATATCAGCCGATATATCGGTATCTGTCTTTTTTTACTCCCTAATATCGGTATCGGCATCGGCCCCCAAAAAACCCATATTGGTCGGGCTCTAGTCTGTAATAATAAAAAAAAAAAAAGAAATAATATTTCTTAAATTCATTAAAGGGGACATCAGATGCAAAATTAAAAAGGGGTTGTTTTACACAACCTTTGAGGAATTTTAACCAAAGTATATTACAGACATTGCATGAAGACCCTAGAGAATCATACCAACTTGTGGAAAATGGGCATCCGGTGTCCCCTATAACATTCGTTAAATTGTAGATGACTAAAGGCTTCAAGATTTTTAGCCAACAGCAGTGATCTTTAAAAAAATTTTTTTATTATTATTCTTGTCAATATTTTCAGTATTACTAGAATAAGAAACTGTCCACTTACTGAGATGGTTTGAGTTTATTTATTTATTATTTATTTTTAGAGCAGTTGGAATTCATTTAAAAGCCAAAAATCATGCAAACTGCTATAAAAGTTAGAGTCAAGTGAGAACATGGGTGAAATGAATGTGTGTGCATAATATCTGATTCCTCTGTATCTTAGGAAGACTGAGCTGTGGAAAAATCCTGGCTATTTTAGAGCTGTTGGATGATGTTGAAGTGTGTGTGTGAGTGAGTGTACAGTATGCTAATATTCCAGCCACATCTGCAGTTTTGATCACGTCATGTAGAAATCTTCATTCACATCTTCCACCAGTTTTGTTTAGATGCAATCCAAAACAACGCCTGTCAAATTATGGCAAAGTTTGGGAATATAGCCTTGCACAGGCACACAAACACCCACTGAATACATTTGCTTCATTCAAAACTGTTATATAACTGCTTCCGATATAATAACTTTCCCACAGATCTGAATACTGGAATTGGAGTCTATTCCCATTACTCTTGGAGAACAACTTTTTAGCCCATGATGATCCTGTGTGAAAATTAAATAATTATTAAACTTTATTAAAGCTTTCACAGTTTTTCTTGACTAAATTCCAGACTCACCTCAGGGTAAATATGCGCACAATACACAACATTTGCCTTGGCTAAACTCAACACTAACTTAACCTGTTTGCTTAAACAGTATGCTCATACTGTGTTTTTATTTCTGAAAGCTTTTTGATAATAACATGAGGTGAGAAACACTTTTTGCAAAACGGGAGACAGTCCTTCAGTTTGAACCTGGAATGCTTTCTGATTTCTATATGCCATGGAGAAGTTTGAGTGGTTGCAAGAGCAGTAATTACTGCACAACCAGACGTCCTGACATTTCTCAAAGCACTGGATGTGATGCTTGCAGTGAATATCTAGGGTTCATTTCAGTTTCAATATCCTCATTTGCATGCTATTTCAGTGAGAGAGCTTCCTGGCTGACCTTACTGTCTGGTCACTCAGTTTTTACTCTGAAGGAAGCAGAATGGACTTTCTGTAAGCATTACAGAGTAGTATCTTAAAAGACCGATTAGTGCTAGATTTGGAAAGAATTAAAAAGCTTGATAAGCTACTTTACATTTAAGATAATATAATACAAACGGGAGTAGATCTGTAAATTAAGCTAAAATATTGTCCAGATGGATGAATCTTTCAGAAATTATCAAGAACATGTTGGAGTCGTATTTCATCCCAAAATGTAGAGGAAAAAAAAAAAAAGAAATAATTTGCATAATAAAGATTATGCATTATGGCATTATTTTCATGACAGTTATGCAAAATGAGCGGAATTTTGCATCCGGTTCTCAGTTATGCAATGCAACGCAATGCAAAAAAAAAAAAAAAAAAAAAAATATTAGGG
>NW_015547673.1:844735-847249 GCF_001515605.1 Sinocyclocheilus anshuiensis | reverse complement strand
CGCAAAGAAAAAAAAAAAAAAAAAAAAATATTAGTGTTGTCAAAATTACCGACCGCGATACCAGTTGGTACTGTAATTTTAAAAACGTAAATTTCCCGCTAAAATTTGGTCGCTGTTGAGCGGATTCTTAAACACCGCTGATTGGACAGCCATTGTGTTCAACAGGTATGACTGTGATTGGCTACAATGATCATCGCTTCACGCTCTTCACCGTGCGCTCACACAGAAGCACACAGGAGCGTTTGAAAGCCGCGTCTATCAGCGGATGCCTAATATATCTGCACATAGACGGATCCACTGGATTTACAAAAATCATTTCAAGTGTTTCAACGTTGCATCAACTATTGATGAACACATTAATGTTTATCTGAATTATCACTCAGTAGGTTATTTAACCGTCTATTTCAATGTCTTTGGAAGGCATTTGCCTTTCAAACACATTAAAATGCACAAATTTCTCATTATTTCTTTTTTACATGTAATGAAGGCATTCCCAAACTTTTTTTGTCATCTGAACATCTTTCACCTAATATATTTACTTAAAGTACCCCAGAGATTTTAAAATAAATATTTAATAATTAAGTATGACATTTGCATGTTAACGGTTCTCTGACATTGGTTAATGGTCACATGACATGCAGGTAAACAAATAAAATAATTAATTTTTTTAGGAAGTGTTATTTCTTTTTATGTTATTTTAAAATGATTTATTTTATTTTATTTTTTGGTTAAAACCATTATAAAATTGGCATTTAACCATTAATTTATATAAAAATACAAAAAGAAAGAAAATATATTCCATTTCTTGAAATTAACAAAAATTAAAAAACACTTACAAAGAAATGAAGGGTATGTAATTTTTATGGTAGGTTTATTTTAATGTATAGAGACAGAATACCAACCAAAAAATCCAGAAAAAACACATTATATAAAGGTTAGAAATTGATTTGCATTTCAGTGAGTGAAATAAGTATTTGATCCCCAAGCAAAACATGACTTAGTACTTGGTGCAGAAACCCTTGTTGGCAAGCACAGAGGTAAGACGTTTCTTGTAGTTGGTCACCAGGTTTGCACACATCTCAGGAAGGATTTTGATCCAATCCTCTTTACAGATCCTCTCTAAATCCTTACGGTTTAGCTCTAGTTTCAGTTTTTATTTAAATTCCATATTCTGTCTAGAATTTATTTCAGTGCATCACTGAAAGACCACTTTTCTAAAGCCGTGACTCATTCACATCAACACCACCCATTCCATTAAGATTGGCCAAGTTGGCCAGTTTGAACCAGATCCCTATCAGCCCTAACCTGTGAGCTGTCATGGACTGATGCTGACAGAAACAAAAAGCTAATAGCTGCAGGTCAGGCGTGTTGTTTGGAAACATTTGCACCGAGCAGACACGGTTTCCTTTCACTTTGTTAATAAGAACAGCAAGAGGATCAGCTTATCCAATGTTACTATGCAGTTAGCATTGCATAAGTTACTATGTATCTAAATGCGTATAATCGGTTCACCGGTTTGCCAGTTTTCCGTTCTCACATCTCCTTAAGTTTCCTCTTGCTGAAGGAAAAGGAACTCAAGCTAATGGTCTTTTGGCAAACGCCAACAAATGTCAATATGGACATGGAGGGACATAGACCCCCTAAACCTGCCTTTTATTTTTGAGATGCAAATACTTTCACTTTCCCAGTCAGCCGAACAATGTCTATGTTTATCTTGCAGAGCTACCCTCCCTGCCTTTCCTTCCCTTAATTATGAAAAAAATTCACTGAAAAAGGTTCAAAACCAGGTCCAAACTCTTGATTGTTTGTTGTGGATTAGTCAAGTGATAAAAACCTCTCCTGTTAAGAAATTAAAATAACTGGGTGACACTTTATAATAACTTTCATTAATAAATTATTAACATTTAATTATATAATGCTAGGGATGCACCGATATGAAAATTTTGGCCGATACCGATAACCGATAATTCTTTATTTTTGAAAGCCGATAACCGATATGTTGGCCGATAAATCTATATCCAAATTTTTATATACTTTTTGAGAGCCTGATTACAAAAAAGGTCTCATCATTAAAAGCCACATCCCAAACACTTCAACATAAGCAGCCTAGTTTGAACGGTGTACGTTTTAAAAATAATTTTACTCTCCCATTACCAAATTTAGTCATAAAAAAGTCCTACAAATAAATAAAATAATGCATAAATAATGCAAACAAGTCACTGGACATCATTACATGTGTAAAGAATCAAAATGAATGCGCCATAGATCAATAAAACGGAATAGCCTCTGCACGGACAATAATTAAATGATTTGAACTAAACCCAAAGAATTCACAACGTTTTATTATAATAATGTTCTCATTAGAATGTTATATACACGACATTCCCAATCATAGTTATTAATGTTGTGCACTGCTGTTTGAGCTGCGTGCGCTGAGCTAAAGATGATCACCGGTAAACTGAAGCGCTCTTTTAACTTAACCAAACGCATTCTATATGAGATAAATCAGATATA
>NW_015547673.1:834768-843489 GCF_001515605.1 Sinocyclocheilus anshuiensis | reverse complement strand
AAATAATGCATTATTTATCGGCTTTAAGATATCGACCAAATTTTCTTATCGGGCCGATACCGATAACAGAAAAAATGAGCATTTATCGGCCGATACCGATATGGTGGCCGATATATCGTGCATCCCTATATAATGCTTAACAGATCATTAGTTAATATAATCAAATAGCTAGACATGAGCATAATGTGCTTGGTAATGTTTACTTAATAAACTTATTAAGTATTACCTAATGATTAACAGATCATTATTTCATGTAAATTAAAGTGCTTACAAATGCCATTAAGCTTTAAATTCACATGATCATGCACTTCTTGAAAACCTACAAATTGTTTTGACAGATGTTATACAATGATTAACAGCTTTTGTTAGTGCACAGCACCTTTGCTGCTATTGATGTGGGAAACGAGTAAGGTTAGGGACAGGTTTGGTGGTATGAGTAGGTTTACAGGTTGATTAAGGGGTCAGAAGTGTACAGGGGTTTGTTTGATTACTATAAATCAGTATTTCCCAATCCTAGTCCTGGAGAACCTCAACACTGCACATTTTAGATGACCCTTAATCAAACACACCAGATTCAACTCATCAGTTCATTAGTAAAGACTCTAAGGCTGCGTTTACACTTGGCATTAGCATGCGATCATCAGTCAATCAGGACACGGTGCGTTTACACTTGGCTACATCAAGTGGCTTCTCTATATGGATAACCGATCGGGTCTCTCTTTCCCACGCACTATTTAAATAAGTCTTACAAGTTAAACAAAAAGCGCCCATCCAAAAAAAAGTGTCTCACACGGTTCCGGGGGGTGAACAAAGGCCTTCTGTAGCGAATCGTTGCATTTTTGTAAGAAAAATATCCATATTCAAAATGTAATAATCACTTTAATGTAGCTTGCGCTCACTGTTGTAAAGGGAAGCAGCTCCGGGCGGATGACGTATGAGTTCAGTGCTGCGCATGCGCCGGTGAGTCTCGTGAAAACCAGCGTTTGTTAACAGGATCAAAGGAAGCAAAGTTTCCTTACTTTAGCAAAGGAAAACCAGTCTCCTCTTGGCTTATATCGAAATCCTCCGACATTCTTCTTTACAAATCCTCGTTTTGTACTTCTAATTAGTGACCGTTGTTTTTTTTTTTATCTCTCCCCTGCGTTTCCGCGTTCGTCACTTCTGAGCGGCGCATGCGCAAAGCCGACCTCCATATGTCATGCTCCCGGAACTGCCTCCGTTTATAACAGTGAGCGCAAGCTAGATTAAAGTGATTACGTTTTGAATAAGGATATTTTTCTTACAAAAATGCATCGATTCGCTACAGGAGACCTTTGTTCACCCCCTGGAGCCGTGTGAGACATTTATTTTTATTTTTATGGATGGGCGCATTTTAATTAAGTGGTTTTGGACTGATGCATGCAACACCCGCTGACTGCCATGAAACAGCTTGAAAGATCAAAGACCATTTTTAATATAACTCTGACTGGATTCGTCTGAAAGAAGAAAGTCATATACACCTAGGATGACTTGAGGGTGAGTAATTTATGGGCTAATCTTCATTTTTGGGTGAACTAACCCTTTAACATTAATAGTTTGTGAAGTGCTTAAAATGACTAATTAAGATATTTTATTCACATCATTTGTAAATGTAAAGTTAGTGAAGTGAAGTTTAATGACATTTGTTAACATTCAAAAGTACATTAACAAATAAGCTTGTAATCATTGTATAATTTCTATTAAAATAATTTGTAGAGTTTTAAAAAGTGCATGATCAAATAAATTTAAAGTTTAATGACATTTGTAAGCATTAACTAATGATACGTTAAGCTTTATATAATGTTTGTTAATGGTCTATTAATGAAGCTTTTAATCATTATATAACATCTGTTAAAATAATTTGTAGATTTTCAAGAAGTCTGTGATTATTTGAATTGAGTTTAATATTTGTAAGCATTTAATGAAATAATGATCTGTTAATCATTAGGTAGGCCTAATGTTTAATAAGTACATTAGTAAGCATTAACAAACACATTATCTCATATTTCTAGCTATGTGAATATATTAATATTATTATATTTAATATATTAATATTAGAATATATTAACTAATGATCTGTTAAGCATTATATAATGTTTGTTAATGATTTGTAATTTTTGATTTGATGATTTGTAATGATTTATTAATGTTACCAATAACTGTCTGATCCAGTACAGGTTGATTTTTCTTGCCATTTGGCAACACTGTCATTTGGCAAATACTGTGAAGCTGCTTTGAAGCAATCTCTATTGTATAAATTGCTTTATAAATAAAGGTGACTTATATTATGACTCTATAGAGGACTCTATACTATATTCATGTTTTTTTTTTGGCCAGTTCAGAAATGCAGTTCATTAGTTTGTTATCTGTAAGATTTTATTTAAAGGTCCCATGACATGCTGCTTTTTGGATGCTTTTATATAGGCCTAAGTGGTCCCTAGTACTGTATCTGAAGTCTCTTTCCCGAAATTCAGCCTTGGTGCAGAATTTCAGCCACTACGAGCCAGTCCCACAATGAGCTTTCCTTAGGACGTGCCATTTCTGTGTCTGTAGCTTTAAAGGCTAATGAGGAGGAGAGAGGCAGGGCAACTGCCATGCTTCGCTCGTTTGCAAGCCATGATGTCTCTCGAGGAAAAAAAAATATTGCGCTCGCCTCGCACGGTAGTAGCTCATTTTCTCATGGGCGGGCCAAATTCTCTGGGCGGGCAAAGCAGAGAAAGGGGAGGTAACCTTTCCCCGTATGACGACATAAAGGGAAGATTCCAGATTGGGCCATCTGAGCTTTCATTTTCTCAAAGGCAAAGCAGGATACCCAGGGCTCGGTTTACACCTATCGCCATTTCTAGCCACTGGGGGACCATAGGCAGGCTAGGGGAACTCATATTAATGTTAAAAAACCTCATAAAGTGAAATTTTCATGCCATGGGACCTTTAAATGTTTTTGAAAGAACAAAATGGTAGTCTATGTTAGTCCTATGAAGGGAACAGGAAAATAATGAAATTTGACACACTTGTAGTGATGGTCGTGAATAGTGATCTGACCAACTTTGGGGTCTCCAGGAGGTCTCTATAGCACCACCACCAGTTCAAAAATGCACTTTTCAAGCGGTTATAACGTTTGAACCCTTTGCTGTAGAAAAATGACATTTAGTTCATCTGATTCATCTCTTCATACTGAACACATTCAATAGCTTACATTAAGACTCCACCCATTACAGTAGTGTCCATTTTGAAAAGTACAGTATGTCGTGTTTTCGCTACTCCTCTTACAAAATTTGTCCAATTGTTACAAACATTGGCAGATACGATCTTTGGACCGAGCCGCATAGAAATGACTGAACAGAATTTCATGACCTAGTGGTGAAGAAAAAGTTGTGAACTTGACGAGGTCGACCAGAAATTGGTTCAGAGTCTGTATCTTGGCCAAACTTTGATCAATCGACATGAAACTTGGTACTCTTGAGCTGTCAGGTTAACCATTAGCTACATTAGCATTAAGTTAGCTTAGCATGCGTGGCACATTCTGCTAAGCTATTGGCCCTGAACCTTTCAGGTCGTGGGTAGGCCTGTCGCAATAATCAATATATCGACTTATCGCGCAATATATGTACATAACCTTAATAATTTTTGGTGATGCAATATATCGCCCATTATTTTTCCTTAAAAATTTATGTCATCGTGTTTTTTACATTCCACTTGCGCCTGTGTCTTTTGCAGCTTCTCGTACATAACGTGTAGTCATGAGGTGCTAGTTCAAATTTAAAAAATGATTCTACAAAATAAGTTTAATCTGCAGATATGGCCTTGTTTAGGGATCTGTGCCTTTGTGCATACGGACATCTGACTGCTAAGTAGTGATTGTGTTTTTCAGCAATAGTGTGCACCCTTAATTTACAGAGAAAAGAAGGTCAGGGAAAAATCTGTAGATGGAAAAATCTCCATACAAGTTCTTTGTGCATTTTTATTTTTTTCTACTTGTTACTTTGCGCTTTTTGTTAGAAAATGTTTATTTACTATTTATTCAAGTTTTTTAAGGTATCTAATATTTTGATACTTAATTTCCATGATCTAAATATTCTTAAAAATTAAAAGTTTGTTGTCATTTGGAAGTGTGAAGGCCTTCTTGCGTTATTATGCTATTACATTATGAATATATATTCAGTGGCATAAAATGGTCTTTAAAATGACAATAATATTGCTTATCGCAATTTCTGGGGCAATATATCGCACAAAAAAAAGTTGTTATCGTGACAGGCCTAGTCGTGGGTTCGAATCCAATGTCGCACATGTCCAGACTGCAAGAGAGGTACTGTGGCCAGAATTGGTGCAAAAGTGGTGAGAAGTTGTCTGGTTTTTTTATACATTCTATTTCTGCTATTTTTGTTCTGCACTGCACTACAGCCTCTTCACGGGCTTGGCCCCGTATCGCTGCTTGCAGCTATATTTTAAAATGTAATTTATTCCTGTGATGCAAAGCTGAGTTTTCAGCATCATTACTCCAGTCTTCAGTGTCACATGATCCTTCAGAAATTATTCGCTAACACTTTACGATATGATTCATTAGTTAACTATTTTAGTTAACGTAAACTAAGCATGAACAATACTTCTACAGCATTTTTTAATCTTAATGTTAATTTCAAGATTTACTAATGCATTATTAAAATCAAATGTTGTGCTTGTTAACATTTAGTTAATGCACTGTGAATTAACATGAACTAACAATGAACAACTGTATTTTCATTAACTAACATTAACAAAGATGAACAAATATCGTAATAAATGTATTCTTCATTGTTTGTTCATGTTAGTTAATACATTAACTAACATTAACTAATGGAACCTTATTGTAAATTGTTACCAATCATTCTAATATGCTGATTTGCTGGTCAAGAAACATTTCTATTATATACATTATTCATTTTTAGTATATACACAGTATATATATACAGTTCACAGTATTATTATATCAGTGTTAAAAATGGTTGTGCTGCCTAATTTGTTTGTGGAAATTTATTTAAAATAGAAATCTTTTGTAACATTAGAAATGTCTTTGTCACTTTTATTCAAATTAATGCATGCTTTCTGAATAAAAGTATTAATTTCTTTTTTTTTTAATTACCCATTTCTTCTTTGATCATTTAATGAATAGTTATAGAAAATACCAATAGTGTAGTGTTATTAGCTTAATTTAACACATGACTGAAATCAATAGTTTTTGTTCTGGAATCCGAATAGTCAGTACAGTGTTCAAACTGTCCTAAAACACATAACAGTAATGGCTATGATGATTCACTATGCATGTCAGAGGCCATGTGTTGCAACTTGCAGCAGGATGGCACCTAATGGATTTGGTTTTATCAAGTAACATTTCTATAAATGGAGCAAGGCACTTAACGGTATCGAGTCGATTCACATTTCTTACTGCTTAATTACCATATTCAAATCCATTCAGCTGAATTTCTCCTCTACAAAAGTGCAGTGATTCTGTGTGGATCTAGTAACGTTCTGTTCTGTTCAGCTGATGCTGGTGAAAGCAGCCAGGAATCCTCACTAACATGTTGGATTAATTGAGGTTCTGAGGGGAGGGAAATGTGGCTGCCGCCTCCTCTGTGATTACATAAAAACTCAACAACAGCGTAGAGCAGCCAGAGTCTCTAGAGCCCACAGTAATTAAGAGAGATCCTCCAGAACAGAGGCATCGTTAAGGCTGCTAATTGCCTGGAGAGCTAATAATGGGGTAGATTTGCATTCCCTCGGACCAAACTCTCCAAGAATGCAGCGACATCCGTAGCCTCAACTGGGTCACACTGGGTAGGGGAGACATGCGAGTGTGCGGGTTTATGTTTGTCCCATGTATGGAGCCAATTTCAGGCTTTCACACACTTTCTCCTGTTAATATTAAATTCAGGACAGCGTGACACAGACGCTGACCTATCTACAGTGTTTACATGGCCAGATTCTTTAAATTCTTTCTTTAATTAGATAATTATCAGGGGTGTATGAGCCATGTGGTCTTTTCAAAACACAGTTGGTATAGCTACTGTAAATTTGCAATAAGTCTGGGTGGTATGACACTATATGCTGTGTGAATGGTGTCAACTGGTAGAGATTATACTAAAATGTTTGTATTTCAGCAGATGTATTTCAGATACATTTATGCTATTATTAGTCATGAATGCTTTACATGTGAGAGTGAGTAAGAAAGAAACAGAGGCGTGTTTCAGAAAGTAGTTATAATGTCTTTTAGATTGTGACCAAGTAAGAATTTTATTATTCTGGCTGATAAGATATTTTCATGGCTGATATTAAATTCTTATACTATTTAATCTAAATTTAAAGTTAAAAATAAAAAACTAAAATTAGTTTAAATAAGTCAATTTAGGCAAAAAAAATATATAATTTACAGTATGGAAAATTAATATTCATATTAATATTCTATACTATTTTGTCTAATTTTGAAGTAAAAAAAAAAAAAATTAGTTTAAATACAAGTCATTTAGGCATAACAATATACGGTATGAAAAATGAATTAATATTAAAGTTCATTCATATTAAAATACTCTTTTGTCTAAATAAATTGTAAAATCTAAAATTAGTTTACAAGTCAAATTAGGCATAACATTATAATGTATGAAAAATGAAAATTAATTGATATTTGCTGAAGGTTACATTTACAGTACAGAGTTATTAAAGTGTTTACTATTAAGTTTAGGTTAGCATTAGATGGCAAGTATAGTCTAAATCTAAAAATAAGAAATAAGCATTAATAATATTCAGTATAGAATTATACCAATAAATTACAAAAAAGATAATAATGGCCATACTCAATATTGTATCAATATATCATGCATCCCTGATTTAATTCCCTGAATTAAATTGTCAAAAATGGGAATAACCTCATGCCTGCTTAGCATGCAAAACATTTCCAGTTAAAAATAACCATGGAATTAAATGACTTGTATTGTCATACCCCCCTAATGTACAATATAACAAATGCCCGTTTTTTATTTTTTGTTTTTTTCCCCAAAGGACTTTGGTAAGTTTGTGTAGTGTATGACTGAAAATAGTTCTGATAATTTAAGAGTATGATGGACCAGCCCTTGAATGACTGGATTCTTTTGATTAGATGTAAACAGTGTCTTTATTTTTTTCATTGTTGCATAAGAATATTTAAACTATCAAAGGTCAAATCAGGGTAAGCAAGCAGACAGACAGAGATAAAGACTGTAAACCTCATTTCAGTATCGGAGGGAAAACAAACTGTCCACACCCGAGAACAGTAGTTTTACAGAGTATTTCCAATCTGAGATATTTACAGTAGCTATAAAACATCACAGATCATGTGCTGACTGACATCAAAGCCGGTTTTCATACGTCACTTGATCCTGACAGCAAATAGTGTTCATTTTTTAAGCTTTCCATCAGAGAGTCCAGACATGTTTTAGCTGTCAGCTAAGTAGTTCATCATCACCTTGGTGAGATCTTGTACAAGGCTGCTGCAAGCCAATGCTTCACTGGTGTCTTCAGTATCTTTAAAGTGACAGTACACCAAAATTCTGTCATCATTTAAGCCGCATTTGCACCCACATGGATTAAAACATATATCCTACTGTATCAGGCAGCAGATCACTGTCTGCACTCCCACTGGTAGTCATAGTGTTGCTGCTCATTTGCATCACCAGTTGAATAATGTACCAGTTCCTCTTGTCCATGCAATTACAATGAATGGTGACTGGAGCTTTTCAGCTTCAAAAAGTCTTCTGAAGTCATCAAAATATTGACTTTATCCACAAAGCTATAGGCCAAGTAAGCTATATAGTATGATTTCAGAAGGCTTGGAACATAATACGCAAGTCATGTGGATCACTTTTATTAAACTTATGGGGCTTTTGCATCCTTTTTGATGCATTAAATTTTCAGTTTCCATTTATTGTAATTACATGTTAAAGAGTGACCAGCACAGTCTTAGCTGTGCACATAATTTATCCTTTTATGTTCCATGGAAGAAAATCATGCATGTTTGGAATGACATAAGTGTGTTTGAATTCAAAGAATGAAATTTTTTTTTTGGAGCTATTTCTGGTAAATGGCTAATTTCTTCCACAATTTTCTAGGGATGCTCCGATCCGCCTTTTTTGCCTCCGATACCGATTCCGATACCCAGGGTTCGGTATTGGCCGATACCGATTCCAATCCGATACCAGTGAAGTTTTTTTCCCTCATTTAAATAAATGTAGAATTTATATATCTCTGTGTGTGGAACTGATAATCATTCTTTCACAATCTACTAGATACAATCTACTTTATTATAAAGAAAAATAAAATAAACAAATATGAAAAAATATAGGCCTATGTATATTTATAATCTATGACAAAAATTTATCATATTGTAAAATGGTACAGCTTTTTAAATATCTGAAAGTACACTCTTAATATCAGTCAGTCAAGCATTATAATTTGATAATCAAGTATTATTTAATAATAGAAGTTTCGTAATTAGAATTCAAACTTGGTAACCATGAACTTAGGACTGGTGCTGGTGCTTTTTTTGGTCATTCAGTGTTCCTGTAAAAAAAAAAAAAAAAACAATAACACTGATAAGATATTATTATTATTATACGAATTCTACTAATAAGAACAATATAAAAACGCACTAAGGATTAATGAGCTACTGGATTCATGAATATTAATCAGGTTGTGTGC
>NW_015547673.1:831134-834730 GCF_001515605.1 Sinocyclocheilus anshuiensis | reverse complement strand
GATACCCGATCCGAGAAAAATGGCACTATCGGAGCCGATACCCGATATGAATATCGGATCTGCGCATCCCTACAATTTTCTTTAAGTAGATTTAAGGAACATTAGTGTCACAGACTCAAACTTAATTTGTATTTATATTTTAATTTTTTAAGCTTTTTTTATTTATTTACAGTAACAGTAGAGTGAGCAAAGGAAATGATTGGGGACTTGGTGGCTGGGATTACCTGTAGTCTTTTAACGTGACATTTTTAAGTGTGAATCTGTCAGGGGCTTGAACTATAAAACGTCTTTATTCTGGCCTCAAAGCTTGTTTAAAAAGCAAGATGCAATGTCTGACTACTAAATCCTGTGGTGGTCTTGCTTGTGGTTCTGCTTGGTTCTTGTATGGAGCAGATATCTCAGTAAGCTCTAGGGTTTTCTATTCTACACTAGTGCCGGTACACTCCCATTACTGTCAGGAGCCTGCACTGTTGTGGCATTTCTCAACTGCACATATGTTAGTAATAAATGTTTGCACCACCGTCTACAATGGTCTCAATAATATTCAGTGTATTTGAAGTGGGTACAGTGAACCATCATGGCTCCAAAGAGCTCATCATTAGATGAATGTTCAAGATTACTAAGATCTATACAAGGGCCGGGTGTTCCCTTTTGAAAGGTCTAAACTTAGGCGGACAAAATCCATGCCTGTATGGCAGGGATGTCCAAGTTATACTTGGTGAAGGTAGATGGCGATTACCAGCCGGCGGCCGCACAGATATCACCGATAGAAATCCCACTGGACCAAGCCCAGGTGGAGGCCATTCCCCTGGTGGAGTGGGCCCTCACTTCTATAGGACACTGTAAGCCTGTTCAGGCATAAGCCAGGGCAATATAGATAAGTCCCAGGTCGGCACAAATTGAGGATGAGTTGGATTCAATCTCCAAGCTCCCCTCAGAAACTTAACGACCAGGACAAACATCTACGCACCATGGACAAGTCCGGCCAGAGTTCTGATGCCTTCAAAGAGCTGTGCACAGCGACTGACTTGGCTCTGTGCACTACTAAGGCCACTGTGCAGGCAATCGGCAAGGCCATGGCCAACTTGGTGGTGCTGGAGCGCCACCTTTGGCTAAATCTGATCAGGGATGCTGACAAGGTCACCTTCCATGTGTGGAGATGTTTTGCCTGAAACACTTGGAGCAGGCCAGGGAGGACCGCCTTCATGGAAGAAGGTGATCTGCGAGTGAAGAAGGGTGAGACTCATGCTTTTTCAGTGAGAGCACTCCATGCCCATCTGCGTCATGCAGGGTTTCCCTTGAGCCACACTCGTGGCACGACATTTGCAACAATGTCGCCGGAAATTTGCTCTTGTAGTCACCTGATGGTCACAGGGGAAGGCTTCCGCTGCCGGGGCTTCTTCTCATGGCAGCAAGCAGCAGGCTGAGCTTCTTGCTTTGGCTTCTTCAGAGTCCATCGAGATGATCTTCTTCACTGAAGATCACTCAGAGCCGACTTATACAGCAGTCAGCTCCACCCTTTTTGGCGGGTTAAAGTGCCATTGGTTCGTGCAACTACTCGAACATGAACAAGGCTTCAGTATCAGAGTAAACAGGAGGTTCCCATAAGCGTGTAATGCAACACTCGTTCACTTATCTCAGGGAATGTTTTTTTTGTTGCTATTAAAGTACCAGCATTTTGAGTGTTGTAATGATTTAATCCACTTTTATTTGGCCATCTTAAGATTTTTAAGTAGCTTAATTGTTGTCAGAATTTTAATAGCCATTTTTATTCGAGTTTTTGATCACAATGATGGCACCTTTGTTCAAAAATATAATCCTTTTAACCATTTCTTTCACAAATTTTGATAATTTAATATTGATGAAAATATTAAGCTGGTGTTTTTTTAAGAAACTCAAACTGAATCTAAAGTGGTTTCTCGCTGTCCTTATGGGTGCTACAGCTTTAAAAACACACTCCAGGATCGTCAGTCATGTGGCACCTCTCTATGATTCCTGGTTTCTACAGTGTGTCGGTGGATTTGTGCTGCAGTCATGTGGAATAGGATGAAAGGTGTTCTGAAGAACAGGTGAAAGCAGTTTACCTTTCAACAGCAGCCAGTGGCTCTGAGATGTGGAAACTATGAAACGCATCTGTGGCATTTCAGCTTGTCAAATTAAACTTGACCAACGCTCTCTCCATCTGTGGGTTTTCCATCTTTTTTGTCCCTCTTCTCACACTCCTTTTTTTCCTCCCACAGCACTGAGAGCATTGGGCAGCAGCCTGTAGTCACATGATGCCGTTTACAGTGAACCTGATTGGCCCATCACCCTGGGGATTCAGAATTTCTGGAGGGCGAGACTTCAAGAAGGCCATAACAGTTTCCAAGGTAATTTTCATCTCTGTTAACCAATCTAGAACATGCTTCATCCCCTTGTTTTGTTTTGTTTTTTGCATCAGTGATTAAAGCAATGATGCCTCATACCTAAATGCTTAATGTCTTTCTTTTCGCATTAATCACTGTTGTCTACCTGTTTTGCCCTCTGTCTCCTTGACTACTTTAACCAAACAAGACCCGTATAATTAAAGAGGAAGTTCCTGGTTATTGTATTGCATTGCAGATTTTTTTTACTACTTTTTCCTTCCAAGTATTCTCCATTCTCTTTTTAGAATAATAGAAAATATGCTGAACTTATGCAAGAGTGTGCAAGAGTTAGATTTAGGCACAGCATGAATCAGTGGGTTCCCCTTGGAATAACAAAAAAACCCAAACATAATCATGGATCTAACAAGAAACAAAATCTCAAACACATCCAAATGATTATTGCCAACCATTTTTAAACATGCGAGAATGTTTTCAGTCGTACACCCCAATACACTTTACACATTTACAAATTCAATCCTGTGGTTGGTGGAAAAACATGTTCATTTTGTAAATTGTACAATTGCACATTTGGTCATATATCGCTGGGACAATGCTCGCTGTCGAAAAGGCCACTACAGAATTACCCATGCATTTTTGTTAATGGGTGAAGATCCTTCTTTATGCCCCTCTTGCCAGAGTCCCACCAGAGCATATTTTGATGGACTGTGATGTCTTGGACTACAGGTGCATCTCAATAAATTAGAATGTCGTGGAAAAGTTAATTTATTTCAGTAATTCAACTCAAATTGTGAAACTCGTGTATTAAATAAATTCAATGCACACAGACTGAAGTAGTTTAAGTCTTTAAACTGAGAGACCATTTTGAAGGCTCAGGAAACCTTTGCAGGTGTTTTGAGTTGATTAGCTGATTGGCATGTCACTATATTCTAATTTGTTGAGAGAGTGAATTGGTGGGTTTTTGTTAAATGTGAGCCAAAACCACAATTAAAAGAACCAAAGACTTTTCCACGACATTCTAATTTATTGAGATGCATCTGTATATTAGGACCCTTAACTTTTCAGTTGAATCTTATGAAAAGATTTTTAATGAAGTGTAACCAGTTTGTTTTAGAATTTTTATCAAAGATAAAGGAAAAAACTCTTAAAGTCTAGATCTTTCTTTTTTTTTTTTTTTTTTTTTTTCTTTTTTTTTTTTTTTTTTTTTTTTTTTTTTTTTTTTTTAACCCTCTC
>NW_015547673.1:828876-831089 GCF_001515605.1 Sinocyclocheilus anshuiensis | reverse complement strand
AAGATTTTTTTTTTTTTTTTTTTTTTTTCTCTCGCCATGAATATAGCTGTGGTCGCTGGAATGGCCTTAAACTATAAACAAACAAACAAATATGTTGGGTTCACACTTATTTAACGTGAATCTGATCTCTCAGAACAGGTTAATCGGTTGGCTTTTTTGAGTTCAATCTTTCAACACTCAGGCATTCGTGAAAGACTGTTTTTCATCTGAGAAGTTCAGAATCTGTTGTACTTCTGCCACCTAGGCTGGAACCCATTTATTTTTGTTTTTCATGGGCTTTGGGACAATTTTCAAATTGAACCAAAACAGTTCCTCTCAAGTTAAAAAAAAAAAAAAAAAAGTTTTAATTTCATGAAAACGAGTTCCATGTTGTGATCCAGAAATACACCACAGTGTTTCTAATTAAAGGCATCTAATTGAACCTTCCCTTTCAGATCCTGGTCACATCTGCATTATAATCCAGAATTCCATTGAATTTAAACCTAAACCACTTTAGAACACTGAGACTTTAAAATTTATGGTTCTCATTATCCTTATTGTTTCCCATTACCATACTGTTTCAAATGCTCTATTTTAAGGGATAGTTCACCAGAAAATGAGAATCATCATTTACTCACCCTCATGTTGTTCCAAACCTGTAAGACTTTCATTTATTTCTGATACACAATTGAAGATTATCTTAATGATACCTGAGAGATTACTGTCCCTCCATTGAAATCCCATGCAGCCAAAACTTTTATGCTTCAAAAAGTTCATAAAGACATTGTAAAAGAATCCAGGTCTTCTGAAGAGATCCAATTGCTTTATCTGATAAACAGATTAAATTTATTCACATATGAACATCACATACGATCAATGCACATACATTCAGTACATCAAATATGGTAAATGAAAGCTCAGATGGGCTTGCTTGATGCAATTTTCATTTATGTGTGAACTGCCCTTTAAGGACTTCACTGTCTAGGTCCTCTAGGCTTGTGCCCTCAACAGCCAATATGTGAAGCAAATGAGAGCTTAACAGTGTCCATGCGGAGCAGGAGACCTTTGGTATTGAGAGGGGTTGTAAGAAACACAGAATAGAACAGCACGGGGTGTTTTTTTAAGAGGGCTCCAAAGGGCCTCATGGAGAGACAGGTCAAAGTGTAGTAGCAGGAGTTTGGCATGGGCACAAATCTTATGCTCCCCTCTTTTTATTGCCTTTGTCTGAACTCAACCTTTCTGACTCTCCATGATTCCTCAAGCTTTTCACGTACATGTTTTGACGCTGTTGCGTGAGACAAAACTCCCGAAACTGTCTCCCGAAAACTACCTAGATATTCCTATAAAAATACTTGATGCCACTGAGAGTTACTGCATAATTCAAATTCTGGAGTGAAGTATGAGGGTACACGCTCATCTGTCTCTCAGCTCTTCTCTGCCGTCACACACAGAGGGGAAGCATGGTCACGCTCCGCGTGAAGTGAGGCATACTCTGATTACATGAGACACGCTCCATTGTGTGTCTCTGTAGCAACAGTTAATTGGCACTCGAGCAGGTCCTCAGACATGGCACCTCTGCCCCTCTGCTTTAAGCTAACATCAACAACAACAACAGTTGACTGGCATTCTGCAGGGCCTCTCTGTGCCGGGCTGTTTGTGTGTTTTGAGTCGAGCTGAGGTGTTGCTTTCCTCTTCTCCTACTAATGAGGTTGTGGCCTTATTAACTATTGAGTCTTGAGGGGATTCTAAGCTTTGCTCAACTAACAGCAACACTTGTCTTGTTGTTTTTAAGATTTCTGCCAACTTTAACACTACTATAAGTAAGCCATTGGTTGGTTGATGCTGTAAAAGTTAAAAGTCTGTGGTGTTATTGAAACATTGCTCTGTTTGACAGCAACATTGACTCGACCAATGGTGTGAGTTTGGGCGGGACTTTTCAACCAAATGACAGACGAGAAAGTGTTCAGAAAACCTATTTAGAAAGAATCATATTTTTTGGCAATTAAATTTGCACACTGTAAAACAAATAAAAATACAAATTGAATAAATATATGCAATGAAAACATTACTAAAAATTCAACCAATCTTATCTACACTAAGAAGGTACAAAATGAGCAGAATTTGGCAAAACAATGGTCAATACATTGCAGAAAACCTTCTTGAAGTAGTTTCAGCAAAAAATAAATAAATAAATAAATAAAAGAAAATTATATAATATATATTATAATATAATA
>NW_015547673.1:803027-828788 GCF_001515605.1 Sinocyclocheilus anshuiensis | reverse complement strand
TAATTTATTTATTTCCGAATACCTCTATTGACCCCAATTTAATTGTTTTCTTCGTATTGGGCCACAGACTTTGACTCTACAGTTTAGTATGAACAGTTATTGTACTTGGCTGAGTTCTGATTGGTTGAATGTTGTTTTTTTGTTTTTTTTTGCAAAAAGGTGAATGCTGGCAGTAAGGCAGAGACAGCCTGTCTTCAGCCTGGTGACATTGTCGTGGAGATTAATGGACTCAATACTGGCGATATGCTGAACGTAGAGGCACAAAACAAAATCAAGAGCTGCACAACACAGCTGCAACTTCTCATAGAAAGGTGAGGGTGCCTCTATTTTATTTATCTACATTTGTTTTTCTTTCAGAGATGGATACAAGTGCATTAATACTGGTCTAAAATGAAAGTGATGTTCATGAAATACAATATTTTTTTTTAAATCAATTTTGAAAATTTCACTCAAATTGAAAACATCACTTTTAAGGAAAGTCAGAAAGAAAGGTATTTGCAACACCTTCAGGCAGCCATTTTTTGCAAAACCATTTTCTATCTACTTGTGGGGAAATAATGAAATCCCAAAAACTACTTGACAAACTCACATTTAAATAACATATTTCAAACTAACAATAACATCTGACATAAACTTTCCAATAAATATTGTTTCTTATACTCAAATACGGTAAAAAAATGTATTTCAAGTTGGTTAAGTCAACACGCATGTGCAGTCCAAAGTGTGCGTCTCAATACACTGTTTCTCTGACATCCAGAGCTTTGAACGGCAGCTGTGGTGACAATGACTTTGATCAGTTGACAGTTGGCTCTTTTTTTTTAATTTAGAAGGCGGACTTATTCCACCATAT
This sequence comes from Sinocyclocheilus anshuiensis, assembly GCF_001515605.1. Lineage (NCBI taxonomy): Eukaryota > Metazoa > Chordata > Actinopteri > Cypriniformes > Cyprinidae > Sinocyclocheilus > Sinocyclocheilus anshuiensis. Next base: position 827,938 of record NW_015547673.1, on the reverse strand, counting down.
TGTTTCACTTTCTCCAATCCATAGTAATATGAGTGAATATATATGAGTCTTCATATATAGGCCTATAGTCTTTGTTGAAATTCAGCAACAGCTAAATATGTTCAAAGGAGCTAGAGTTTTATTCCATGTGGTTGTGCTTCCATGTGAATGAAATAACTTTTCATAAACACTTTCTAAAAGGCATTGAGGTCCAATGAACCCAAAACCGGTCCAGTTATACAGGTCTTAGTCAACTTAGATCAATTTGTTGACTAGTTGTTCAGTCATGTCATTAACTTGAAGTCTGTAATTTTACTCATCTTTATATGTCAGCACCAGTAAACACACTGGACCTCATTTACCAAACAAACGTACAACAGAAAATTGGGTTTATGGTCGTTTCTACCCAAAACTTGAAATTTATCAATATGGACATGAGCAGTGGCTACGATCAAATCTCACGTCAGGTCTCAGCTCGTGTACGCAAGTTTTTGAGTTAGCCTGAACTTGTGTGCGGCATATAAATCTGGCAGAGAATCATATAATGACAGCATTTTGTTCATTTAGATTATTTTCCTGACCGACAAACGAATCTCATTAGTCGATCATTAACCATTTTTTAGCTTTAGATTTATATGCGTAAATAGCAGCATAAACAACAGACCATGAGGATTCGCACATCGTCGTATCACACACTAGGCTTGCTGCGATAGACGGTGTTGACGGTGATACCGTTAAAAGCGACGGAAAGCGAGGAAAAGAGGGAAAATTCAAACGAACTAAAAACAAACAATTGCTTTACGCCGAATTGCTGCTATTTCAAAGTGAAAGTAAAATGCACACGCCGCTTTTACAAGCTATTTAAAAGCGAAGGAAAGCAAGGAAAAGAGGGAACGCCCCCGCCCCGCCCCCACGGTGATTACCAGTGGTGTCACACGTCGATTAACCGGTGGGAAAATTTCCTCACCGTCACAACCCTATCACACACCTGCAGCGCTTCTGTGAATGGAGAAAAACAGAAATTAAGTATATAAAAGGAATAAAAATAAATAGGACTACACAAAATATATTTCTCTTAAATAATTAACATATTAACAAAAGAAAAAAAAGTATTATCAATGCTCATTTTTGTGACACTTAGTGCATTTAGTGTTCTTTATAACTTTATTTTATTAAATCAAACTGATCGTGCCGGATCTTAAGCGCACACACACAACATATCAGTTCTAGCATTGCTAACTTGACATTTCAGCCATTCATCATCAAACTAAAATGCAGTAAACCAAATTTGAAAGTTACACTGCTCAATTTAAAAAGGTTCACTGTAAAATCAGTGTGCAGCACCCAAACAAACACTTGCGCATGATGTTTTATGCCCATATTGGAACACGAGTGAAGTACAAAACCATGTTTACATAATGAACAATAGTTTAGCAACCAAATGTTACATGGCAAAAATGGAAACATTTGGATTCTTGTCGAATGAGAGAGTCTCATGATCCCAGTGCCGTTTCAGTTTAGCTTTAAATTAATTCATTTTAGCTTGACGTTAATAATGAATACCACTAGCCTAATTTGTGTTTTATTTTATAGTTTAATATATCAGATACATTTCTCTTTCATGCGATTGCTTCCTTTTTCTGGCCAGGTTACTTTTCTCCGTGTCAACTCTAGGATCAAGGCTTCTAAACCAGAGTTTTTAGGGGCATGATATTCAAATGACGATTGTTTTCAGTCACTACATTTATCAACGTACAATCATTCGTACGATGGGATTAGCAGCATATGAATGTTTCATGAATCACACGTGAACTGTCATAAGTTGATTTGAGTGCACAGATCTGCGCTCGTTTTTACGTTAGATGAGGCCCACTGTTCTGACCAGAACGGTACCGTTGCTCTCTCACAGACATGCACTTTGAGCCCTGTGTCCATGTGAGTACATTTTTCCCTTCTGACCTCATGTCTCTGACCAGGCCAGAAACAACACTGGGCCAACAATGGCACTGTATCTGTGTGTGTGTGTGTGTACTGGAGGAAGAGGGTGTGTGTCTGCCCTCTTCTAAGTTCATATTAGTCTATGAGTTATGGAAGTATTCTGCTATCTACTTGACCCTTTAGTTTTCATGACAATCCATCTACAAATAGAAGAGCCTACAGTATGTAATAGAGGAGGGAAGTTGACTTGTGTGTAATTCAGTTTGAAGAATTTGAAGAATTTGAAGAATTATCGGCATGAACGAGAGTTTCCTTAAGCTGTTTTGTAAAGTGTTTCCTCTTACAAAACAGTGGCAGCCAGAGAGTATATCAGTATATATACCTGGGACCAGTTGCATTAACAAAGCCACTATGTTAAGACTGTGTCTAAAGGACTAGTTTGACCAACTAGCAGTTAGGGGTAGTCAGTTAATTTTTTTTTCAGATTCAAATTAGACCAATCTACCTTTTTGTAACTTACTTAAAAAAAAAAAAATTATGACCAATCTTGAACAGAAAAAATAGATGACTAATTCTTTAAGACTAGTCTAAGCAGTTTATGCAACCGCCACTGAATACCACTGAGGTGAATTTCAACATCTAAAGCAGAATCTTCCCAGAAGAGTGTAAAGCCCAAAGTATACTTGGTTTTTAATGCTAGTGTATGCACACAGCCTTTCAAAGTGTACTCCATTTGCTAGTACACTAGCTACATGCGCTTTAAAATAGAAAGGTTTCATCCTTGTTCAGTGTCTGTGCTATTTCTCTACAGAAGTCTGGAATGATAAAATGTTGTGTGTATCTCTTAACCTCCTAATACAAGCGCTTGTCAACACGACCGTCTGTTGTTTTATCTCAACTCAAGTAATTTATTATTGTTTCAGGCCAGGACAAACTGCTTGGTGTAAAAAATTAATAAATAAATAAAAATAGTCAAAGTGCATGTGCGAGCTGAGCGTTCAGAGTGTGCACATTTAGAAAAACACATACTCGACAGTGCATAATACAAAATATTATTTTCATGTAGGCACAAAAAACACTTCTACTTGAACTAATAAATTTACACTACACTAAATACAATTAAAACAAATAATCCCCAGATTAAAAATATATCTGAGTCAAAGACATAGTGATAAACTAAATATTCTGTTAAAAAAAAGAAGTTAAATGTCATACTTGAATGGGAGTTGTTTTGAATTTTTGAACCAGTTCGCTAGAATGAGTCAGATTTTGCAGTTCTACATATGAGAGAAAGACTGTGAAGTGTGTTTGATTTATCAGTTTTCTCGGCAGTAAAATTGCATGTGCAAATCAATATTATATATAAACAGCCATGTAGTGTTTGGTTATGCTACAACACTAATTGCTGGAAAACCTTTTTTATTGCAAAAGCTACTGTACACTGTTTGAAAGTTTGAAAACTGTAGTTAGTATCACTGATCAGCAACAATGATCATGAAGTCTTTAAAATAGTCTCTTAATTTTCACCAGTAACTCTTGGCTTTGTGTTACAGAGTCGAGTTTTAATGGCTCCTGTGAGAACTTTCCAGCTCTTGAAGAGCCTTTGATGTGTGTCTCATGTGGTTTTATATTTCTTTCCCTCTCCTTTTCTCATTTTATCTCTACATTTTTCTGTGACGTTCTCATATAGTAATTATTTAATCTCCAGTGAGTTGAAAATATGGCTGGAATGCCGCAGTACATGTGGTGCATTAAGACGCTCTGATGCAACATCTTCTGAAGAATTAAAGTGTACTGTCACAAGATGAGAAGTCACTCTGGAAATCATGTTGTAATACAGAAGAAGTTGCAGGGAATTTTGCTGGGAATGTATTAATTTGCCTTCAAAAGTGAAGATCTTCTCAAAAGAGTATTAGAAGACAAGCTCCTGTAGTCCTCCTCTGCAGTATCATGCTAAACCTTCAGCTGAGGCTCATGTGTGCACACTCAGTCTTTGCAGAGGACCCTATTGAGGACTAAATGGGGCACACAGGAAAATGACATCAGTTTAAAAGTGTCTCGCTTTTCAAACAGCATTTCCTCAAGTTTTTTGAGTGAGGTTACTGAGGTATTGAGTATCGACCAGAGTGAAAGCAGTTTGGAACAGGATTTTTATTTTCTGGTTTGATCTTATCTAACAACTCAACAGTATTGTTTGACAGAACGTTAGGGCTAGAATCACTCTGTGTCTGTGGTGTAGATGTGCATCAACAAGCAGAAAGTCTGCTATGCTATTTTTAACACATTATGTCCGTGATGCAATTTTCAGAAAACCTGTTTGAAAACAATCATCATCATCAGAAATAACACACTCAGCTTTGAAACACTTTAGTGATGAAAATAAAAATGTTTTCCCCCAACACAAGTTGTAATACATAATGCCATCCCAAACAAAACTGGGTGGATTCTAGACCCTAAATCATGTCAGTACTTGTGCAAAAAGCATCAAGTGTTTCAAAGCCACTGAGCAACTGCTAATTTATGCCCATTCTGCTAGAGCTCCATGAACACGCAACCTGTTCTTGTTTTAATTGTCTGTCTCAGCCCATCCAATGGGAAAAATAAGGAGCCAGAAGTTAAAGGATAACATAGATAAGCTTGACCTCAGGTTGTGCGTGTTCTGTGGAAGTTGTCTCTTGAATTTGTGTTTTTATTTTTGTGTATATATTATAATAAAATAAAATATATATTATATAAGCACCAATTAATTTGGCTGAGACATTTGTAACTGCTGACTCTATCCCTCTCCAAAAAGTAGCATTTCTTAATTTACCATCACCGCAAGCATCAAAACAATGTGTCTGCATTTAGATGCTTCCAAAGCCATAGACAGAAGGAAATGTGAAGAATAAATCATAGGGAGTATGACATTATGACATGGAGTGAAATAAAGTAAGAGAGATAAAACATTTGCAAGCAGAAGCAGCAAAAGGTAGAGGGTGAGTAAAATGTTTTTACTGTCAGTGATAGGAGGATGCTCTGCTTAAGCCTTGCAGTAAAACATCTCATTAACAGCAGTGAAAACGAGCTTATTTGGAAAGACCATCCAATTCTCAGGCCTCCATCAACTCGCTGACTGTTTAAAGTGCTCTTAATGAAGTGTGTGTTTCAAACATCTGCAGTGAATTTAGTTTGAAGCGGAAGTAGTTCAACAATTAAACCAGATTGCATTTGTGGCTAGAGTGAATGCATTTCCTTAATTGGTGAGCTTTTTCTTTTCCTATACAAATGAGAGACTACAGAATAGAATATCTAAGAAATAAAATAATAGTAGTTTCCCGAAGAGATCTTGGCTTCCTGAGGAATAAGGAAAGCTGGTTTGACTGAGGTATCGTGAAGACGTAGAGTACCGACTCTGAATCAGGCCCTTGTGTGGCATTCCTTCCTCATGAAGCTACAAAGAGCTTTCTGTACCAAACATATGCCAGGGATTCATTTTAAGATAAATAAATGTTTTCAGACATGTGGTGCTTCCTGGTCAGGGGTTCTACTGATGTATTTAAACAAGACTGTGTTGTCTTTTCTCTGTCAGATTTCATCAATTTACATTAACGCTCGGTCAGCCTTCTGCATTTTGTTAAATGTATTGCTGTCCACAGTTCCAGCGGAGGAAATAAATGGCAGTATTGAGGGGATTCCAGTCCGGATCTTTACTCTTGAGTTTCACAATAATTTGAGGAATTCTTTTCTTTTGAAGGAAGTTTTAAGTTTATCCAGCTACCTTATCAAATCAACATACTGTATCTGACGTCTAAAACCTGCTTGTGTCTCCTGGTTGATGCCAAATTTATCCAGAAACTAACTTATAAAGCCATGCTCAAAGAAAGTGACCCAAATAAACAGTGCACTTTTGAGGAAGCTTTTAACAATGCATTTGTTTAGTTTGCTAATATGCATACTAAAATAAAATGCCTTGAACTAATGTTTGTCTCGTTCCCCACAGACCTGCTCCTCCCACTCCTGGTCAGACCAATGGAATCACAGAGCAACTGGTTGGCCGCTTTCAGGTCAGTAAAAAAAAAAAGAAAAAAAAGCAAATATTATAGGGAAAGTTCACCCAAAAAACGAAAATTGTCATTGACTCACCCTCGTGTCATTCCAACATGACTTAACCTAGTACACTAGCTACATGCGCTTTAAAATAGAAAGGTTTCATCCTTGTTCAGTGTCTGTGCTATTTCTCTACAGAAGTCTGGAATGATAAAATGTTGTGTGTATCTCTTAACCTCCTAATACAAGCGCTTGTCAACACGACCGTCTGTTGTTTTATCTCAACTCAAGTAATTTATTATTGTTTCAGGCCAGGACAAACTGCTTGGTGTAAAAAAAAAATAAATAAATAAAAATAGTCAAAGTGCATGTGCGAGCTGAGCGTTCAGAGTGTGCACATTTAGAAAAACACATACTCGACAGTGCATAATACAAAATATTATTTTCATGTAGGCACAAAAAACACTTCTACTTGAACTAATAAATTTACACTACACTAAATACAATTAAAACAAATAATCCCCAGATTAAAAATATATCTGAGTCAAAGACATAGTGATAAACTAAATATTCTGTTAAAAAAAAGAAGTTAAATGTCATACTTGAATGGGAGTTGTTTTGAATTTTTGAACCAGTTCGCTAGAATGAGTCAGATTTTCCAGTTCTACATATGAGAGAAAGACTGTGAAGTGTGTTTGATTTATCAGTTTTCTCGGCAGTAAAATTGCATGTGCAAATCAATATTATATATAAACAGCCATGTAGTGTTTGGTTATGCTACAACACTAATTGCTGGAAAACCTTTTTTATTGCAAAAGCTACTGTACACTGTTTGAAAGTTTGAAAACTGTAGTTAGTATCACTGATCAGCAACAATGATCATGAAGTCTTTAAAATAGTCTCTTAATTTTCACCAGTAACTCTTGGCTTTGTGTTACAGAGTCGAGTTTTAATGGCTCCTGTGAGAACTTTCCAGCTCTTGAAGAGCCTTTGATGTGTGTCTCATGTGGTTTTATATTTCTTTCCCTCTCCTTTTCTCATTTTATCTCTACATTTTTCTGTGACGTTCTCATATAGTAATTATTTAATCTCCAGTGAGTTGAAAATATGGCTGGAATGCCGCAGTACATGTGGTGCATTAAGACGCTCTGATGCAACATCTTCTGAAGAATTAAAGTGTACTGTCACAAGATGAGAAGTCACTCTGGAAATCATGTTGTAATACAGAAGAAGTTGCAGGGAATTTTGCTGGGAATGTATTAATTTGCCTTCAAAAGTGAAGATCTTCTCAAAAGATTAGAAGACAAGCTCCTGTAGTCCTCCTCTGCAGTATCATGCTAAACCTTCAGCTGAGGCTCATGTGTGCACACTCAGTCTTTGCAGAGGACCCTATTGAGGACTAAATGGGGCACACAGGAAAATGACATCAGTTTAAAAGTGTCTCGCTTTTCAAACAGCATTTCCTCAAGTTTTTTGAGTGAGGTTACTGAGGTATTGAGTATCGACCAGAGTGAAAGCAGTTTGGAACAGGATTTTTATTTTCTGGTTTGATCTTATCTAACAACTCAACAGTATTGTTTGACAGAACGTTAGGGCTAGAATCACTCTGTGTCTGTGGTGTAGATGTGCATCAACAAGCAGAAAGTCTGCTATGCTATTTTTAACACATTATGTCCGTGATGCAATTTTCAGAAAACCTGTTTGAAAACAATCATCATCATCAGAAATAACACACTCAGCTTTGAAACACTTTAGTGATGAAAATAAAAATGTTTTCCCCCAACACAAGTTGTAATACATAATGCCATCCCAAACAAAACTGGGTGGATTCTAGACCCTAAATCATGTCAGTACTTGTGCAAAAAGCATCAAGTGTTTCAAAGCCACTGAGCAACTGCTAATTTATGCCCATTCTGCTAGAGCTCCATGAACACGCAACCTGTTCTTGTTTTAATTGTCTGTCTCAGCCCATCCAATGGGAAAAATAAGGAGCCAGAAGTTAAAGGATAACATAGATAAGCTTGACCTCAGGTTGTGCGTGTTCTGTGGAAGTTGTCTCTTGAATTTGTGTTTTTATTTTTGTGTATATATTATAATAAAATAAAATATATATTATATAAGCACCAATTAATTTGGCTGAGACATTTGTAACTGCTGACTCTATCCCTCTCCAAAAAGTAGCATTTCTTAATTTACCATCACCGCAAGCATCAAAACAATGTGTCTGCATTTAGATGCTTCCAAAGCCATAGACAGAAGGAAATGTGAAGAATAAATCATAGGGAGTATGACATTATGACATGGAGTGAAATAAAGTAAGAGAGATAAAACATTTGCAAGCAGAAGCAGCAAAAGGTAGAGGGTGAGTAAAATGTTTTTACTGTCAGTGATAGGAGGATGCTCTGCTTAAGCCTTGCAGTAAAACATCTCATTAACAGCAGTGAAAACGAGCTTATTTGGAAAGACCATCCAATTCTCAGGCCTCCATCAACTCGCTGACTGTTTAAAGTGCTCTTAATGAAGTGTGTGTTTCAAACATCTGCAGTGAATTTAGTTTGAAGCGGAAGTAGTTCAACAATTAAACCAGATTGCATTTGTGGCTAGAGTGAATGCATTTCCTTAATTGGTGAGCTTTTTCTTTTCCTATACAAATGAGAGACTACAGAATAGAATATCTAAGAAATAAAATAATAGTAGTTTCCCGAAGAGATCTTGGCTTCCTGAGGAATAAGGAAAGCTGGTTTGACTGAGGTATCGTGAAGACGTAGAGTACCGACTCTGAATCAGGCCCTTGTGTGGCATTCCTTCCTCATGAAGCTACAAAGAGCTTTCTGTACCAAACATATGCCAGGGATTCATTTTAAGATAAATAAATGTTTTCAGACATGTGGTGCTTCCTGGTCAGGGGTTCTACTGATGTATTTAAACAAGACTGTGTTGTCTTTTCTCTGTCAGATTTCATCAATTTACATTAACGCTCGGTCAGCCTTCTGCATTTTGTTAAATGTATTGCTGTCCACAGTTCCAGCGGAGGAAATAAATGGCAGTATTGAGGGGATTCCAGTCCGGATCTTTACTCTTGAGTTTCACAATAATTTGAGGAATTCTTTTCTTTTGAAGGAAGTTTTAAGTTTATCCAGCTACCTTATCAAATCAACATACTGTATCTGACGTCTAAAACCTGCTTGTGTCTCCTGGTTGATGCCAAATTTATCCAGAAACTAACTTATAAAGCCATGCTCAAAGAAAGTGACCCAAATAAACAGTGCACTTTTGAGGAAGCTTTTAACAATGCATTTGTTTAGTTTGCTAATATGCATACTAAAATAAAATGCCTTGAACTAATGTTTGTCTCGTTCCCCACAGACCTGCTCCTCCCACTCCTGGTCAGACCAATGGAATCACAGAGCAACTGGTTGGCCGCTTTCAGGTCAGTAAAAAAAAAAGAAAAAAAAGCAAATATTATAGGGAAAGTTCACCCAAAAAACGAAAATTGTCATTGACTCACCCTCATGTCATTCCAACATGACTTAACTTCTTCTGTGGGGAAATAAAAGAAGGTATTTTGAGTTTTTTTTTTCCATACAATGGAAGTCAATGGAGACCAAAACTTTTTGGTTTCTCCCCAACATTCTCTGCAGAAAAAAAGTATGTTATACAGGTTTGAAATGAGACAAAGGTGAATGATGACAAAATCATTTACGTTTGTCTTTTTTGGATGAACTATCCCTTTAACTGCAGATGTTTGGTAAATGCAAAGAGACTGCTTATGATCAGTAGCTGAAAGAATTATATTAAAAATAAAATATTTTTAATTTATATAAATATAATTGTTCTTCAGGCACAGATTTCATATGGATTTGTTAGTTATTTACCTATACGTTTGTTTCCCTTAATCCTGAATGTTTGCTTACGTCCTTGTGTCTTACTGTATGTTATATGTTGCATTATACAATATTTTACACTAGATTTCAAAAGTTTGGTGTCAAAATATAAGTATAAATATATTTCCAGTATAAATAATAGTAATGATTGATATTTGATCATTTATAATAAGAGATGTTTCTTGAGCAGCAAATCAGCACATGAAGGATCATGTGACACTGAAGTAATGATGCTGAAAATTCAGCTTTGCATCACAGGAATAAATTACATTTTAACATACATGAAAATAGAAAGCAGTTATTTTCAATTTAATATCTCACAATATTACTGTTTTACTATATTTTTGATCAAATAAATGCAGCCTTGGTGAGCAGGAGAGACTTCTTTCAAAAACAGTAAAAAGTCTTGCAGATATTACAATAAAGTACTAGGAGCATATCCTTATTTACAAAATGTTGCTGCAAGAAGCAACAAAACCACAGTCTATCGCTGTTGCAAGCCTGTGGTGAGTGTGCTGCCCCACTGAACTGCTGGCCCGAGGCTTAGTGTTCAGTTCTCTTCTCAGATTTGCAGTAGAGCACTCCTGGTATCCATTAAGAGAAGATGAACATCTATCTGCTTATCAGAGATTTATAGTTTGCCAGGTTGAGCTCAAATAAGACATTTGAGTCTGTATTTCCCACTTTTTCATTTTCTTTACAACAATAATTCTGCATGTCTTTATCCGTGACATGTGAAAGGAACTTGGGAGTGTTATAAATCAGACAGAATTCCTGCCTTTTAAATGCTAAAGGGACTGCTGACGGGTCTCTGTTGTAACAGATATTGGAAGGATTCTGAGCCCCACAGGTCACGTAGTCCTTCTGTACAACCGTGTGAGAACTTGTGAAGAAGGAGAGTTTAATTAGTTGTTACCACATCTTAAAGTTGAAAAATGTAACATCTTATGAGATTTTGTTGTGTGTGTGTTTTTTTTTATTTTATTTTATTTTATGTTATGTTATATGTTGCGTTTTTTTTTTTGTTTTATTTTATTTTATTGTATTTATTATTATTTTTTTATTATGAAATTGTTATGTTATGTTATTCAAAACAAAGCAAAACAAAAAACAAGCCCTTTGATCAGAACTTATCAATTCAAACTCAAGTATTTGTTATTGACTTTTTTTCCCCCCTCTGGTTGTGCAGGAGGCTGTGCAGGTGAGTCGAGATGAGAACCAGAATTACAGAGAGTACACCATCTCCAGCCCAGCCTCTCTGTCACCTGGCCCATATTCACCGGAGCTGCCATCCAGCCCCGACCACAAAGGGGGCAGAATCACACCCACCAGTAAGAGGTACGACTGCACAACTTTACTGCTCTGTTGAGGTTTGCTGCTGTCAGATTGATGCAAGGACATGGATGATGTTTGTACAACTGGATTGCCTGCTGGCAATGCTTTGAGCAAACATTTCATTTACATAATTGCATAGATGTTTGGTTTTGCACCTTGACACACTAATGCTTTAAATAAGCAGCCTATTATCTCTCTGTGGTCTGTTAGTGTTATTGATAATGTAAAGAATAGCACTGTATTAGGATTTATGTTCCATTAAGATTCTAGGAAATTGTGTTCCAGCACACAGCTGATGTCTTCATGACTGATGCCTCATACTGTACCTTTATTGACTTTATTACCTTAAATGTTCAGCTGTACAAACAGAGAAATCATTTCTGTAACAGAAGTGTTTAAGAAAATATTCTCCATTAATTTAGAGTAGATTGTGTGTTGGATGACTGAGATTATTTGATATTAAGCCTATCAGCCCAACATTTATTTTTCTTTTTAAAAAGCAAAAAGAGATATTAAGCAGAATGTACACGCTTCTATATTATATACAATGAAAGTGGATGGTGAGCACAACGTTTAAGCTCCAGAAACACCATAAAAGTCCATATGACTTGTATGTGTATGCCAAGTCTTATGCAACCAAGTCATTATTGACTAATAATTCTTTGGAAACTTTGCTTGACAACATTGGTCATTCTTCACTTTCATTGTATGGAAAAGAGCAGCTTGGCTATTCTGCAATTTTCATTTTTAGGTATAAGTTTTTAAGGTGTAAGTTCCAATAAATTAGATGAAGCTGCAGACAGTGCAGTTTTAAATGCAACTGACAAAGGGTACTTTGATTAGAGCTAAAAGTTATTGTACAGGATGAATGTTAGGCTCCTCGTGAAGTTCATAATGTTCATTGTGAAGAACTTTTTATTTCAGCTGGGGGGGTCGTACCAGGTTTCCTGTAGGGGAATCTGCACAGGGTTGATGCAGAGGGAATAGATCATAGTTCAGCACTTAACTACAGGTGAAATGTTTGCTTGTCTGTGTCCAGAAGCCCTCCCATGCGTACACACACACACACACACACACACACAGACAGACACAGAGAGAGAGAGAGACACAGATCCAAATCTCTACCTGTTCTTTTCAGATTTAACAGTGTAAGTGTCTGACCTCTGACTGACTGCAGCACATTCCACATATCACTGCTGGTGAAGCTCATTTGATTAGATTTAGTGATGGATTATGACTAGATTCATAAATTATGGATTAATCAGGCAGAACTGGCCAGATGCCTGCATTACAACACAGCATGATGCTGAAAAAGTTACTTGTTTCTTTTGATGTCGCCTGCCCAAATAAGATGCAAGTTGTACATTATAGGATTAACACTCTATGATTTGTTTTTGAAGAGATGGTATTTGATTATATTGTTAAAACGCTACAGTTAAAGGAATAGTCACCCAAAAATGAACATTCTGTCATTTGGTATTGTTTTATAAATTACAAAAAAAACAAAAACAATGTGACTACTGAGCTATATACTGTAAGATATTCTCATACATTATTGAAAAAAACTGATACTGTACACTACTGTTAACATTTGGGGTTTTTAAAGTTAAATTTTTTGAAAAATGTTTTTGAGAGAAGTCTGTTCACAGAGGCTTAATTTATTTGTTCAGTAAAAACAATTACAGTAAAAACAGTAATATTATGAAATGTTATTCGAATTTAAAATTAATATTTTTCTATTTAAATATATTTTAAAAATTATTTTATTTCCTGTGATGCAAAACTAAATTTATCATCATTACTCCAGTCTTCAGTGTCACACGCTCCTTCAGAAACCTTTATAATATGCTGATTTGCTGCTCAAAAAACATTTATTATGATGAAAACCGTTGTCTATAACTGCAACCCATTTCATGTCAGTTGTAGTTTGCTTCAAAACTTGTTTGAATTCAACACCAGTTCAGAAATGTCCCATTGTCTGCACTTAAAGCTAAATATTTCTTTATTTTTCAGCCTCCAGCTTCATTCTTGGCCCTCAGAGGAGAAGAACATACTGAGTCACAGACTGTCCCAACCCCTCTCTCAGGTAGAGTCACTCTTATATACAATATAAACCTGAAGTACAAATAACAGATCTCAACCAATAAATCCTCCATGGAATGGTTTGACAGGGGTTCTTTTGTGTTGATGTATGACCCATTGAAACAGAAGTCAGGACGGCACATTCTGAAGAGCTCGTTCTTGTTTTAAATAGCAAGTAGCCTTTACACAAGAGATCTGGAGTGCTGATTGCTGGATGTATTTTGTTGTGAAAACCAGAGGGTTCTACTTGTCCCGGTTTCAATTAGTTGTGAAAAAGACAATAAAACCATGTCCTAACCAAATGCAATGTGACTAGATATAACCATATTTCTCTGAACCAGTTGTGAACGTGACACAACAAGCAACAAATACCAGAACTTTTTCTTGATTGCTTGATTATCCCTCATATTGTGTTTTGGTCATTTTGACCCTGAGAGGATTTTTTTTCCCTAGAAAATGCTAGTTAATATTATCACATTGAACTTAAACCTACAGACTTTGCTCACACAGGGGTTTAACAACTTCTCAAAAAATCTATAATTTTGGTACTTTTGGGGGATTTTTTCCCCACCTTGTTGCACTTGTGATCCAAAATAATCTAAAAAATGTATTTATTTCAATTAGCACAGGTATGCATTTCTTTTTGGAACTTGATAGATTGTAGGCCTCATTGATCTGAGCTTATGCGCCTCGGTTTTTTCAGTGAACATTGCCAAAATTATCCACAAATAATGCTTTTTTTTTTCACTCAAAAACTTGAGGTACTACCATTAATCAGTTCAAAAACAAAATGCGAAACCTGTGCTAACTGAAAGAAAACAAGATGTCAAAAGGATTGAATCCAAGATTTGGGGATAATGTAGCATAAGGAGAGATTTACAAGAAGATTTTAAAATGCCACTCATTTTTGCCTGGGAAAACCAAATTAGGTAAAGGATATTTAACACAGGACAAGGGTTAAGGAAGTGCATCATCTTAGCCTTATCTTTGTTTATGTTTTTTTGGGTCAGATGTCTTGTACTATTAGAGTATGTTTTATAAGCCAGTAGCATTTATAATTAAGGATGATGGGATGTTCTCATTCTGAAAACTATTTTTTGGACAAAAATATGCATATGCCCATACAAACAAGATGATTGAGATGTCAATATTTTTGGTGTGTTTTCTAGGAAGATAAATTGTAAATGTATATGACTGCTTAAAGTTTATTTTTCAGTTTGTGTTCAATTTTTATACTCCATGTGAATCAGTACTGAACATATTACAGGTTGTCAAAAACGAGCAAGTGAAGTTGGAGGGATGAGGTCTGGTAAGTCTCAATGTTGATGGGATCTGCAGCAGAACATTGATGTTAGTTCTGCCTAATGCATCTGAGAAGCCTCCATATGTGTTCATGTTCGTAGTAAATGCTCACGGAAGAGGATTGCTTTGCTCTGCTTCTGAAATGTGGCTCATAAATCCCTTTAGTCTCAGCCTATACTGTATATGACTTCATGGGAAAAGCAGGTTCTCAGTGGCACAAATGAACTCTGATGCCGCTTCACAACGAGCTCCAGGATCGCACTCTCAGGAAATGAGATTATGATTTCCATCCGATATTATACCGTTCGCAATAAAAGGGTTAGCATTTCCAATATTTTCATAGCGGGCGGTGAGTACATAAACTTTGAAAAGGTCACCTCTCCATGCTGATGTTCATGGGAGCGCAACCTGGAAATGGTTAATTTAGAACATTATTGAAACAGTACGGTTGACCTTTCTTGTAGCTTCTTTTAACCTCAGGTTTATTACAAGATCTTCATCATTGACTCTACAGATTCTGTAGCATCTGGGGATTCATAACATGTATGTTACGGGGTTCAGCAGCATCTGTTTTTTAGATTGCTTCAGTACAGCATACAGTTTTAGTGGAGGGATAAATGTTTGACATGCCTAGAGTTAGCCATGCCAAACAATGGATTAGATATATAAGGGAAAGTTCTGGATTAAATGATGTTTAAAGGCAGGAACAAGGAAGCAGCCAATGAGGTGTAGCAGTAGGGTTGATTTGCTGCCACATCTGTGGTCAGAAATGCTGGACACACAAACATGCACAAACAGTCGGCTTGCTCTTTACTTCAGTGGCTTCAGAGTCTTTTATGTTCGTCTGTCACGAGGGTCTGTTATGGGGGACTCTGGTGTAATTGTGGTTTTTGTTAGATCCCAGAAGCCACTTTGGTGCCAGAGAGGGTTAGGATCTTTCCCTCACATATTTCTACTGGAATTTTAAGATCCGTTCAAGCTCTCTCTTCGTTTTTCATCCTCAAACTGGAATCCCTTCAGTCCTGCTCCTTCCTCTCTTCTTCTTCTTCAGAGAACACTTGCATTCTTTTACTCTTAGTTGTCTCCAGCACTTAACATAGAGCGTCTTGGCATGATGTCTTGTTAAGGATCAGTGTGTGTATGTGTGGTGCCCTTTCCAACAGCTTCCACACATTATTTTGGAATTGTGCGGCACGATTGCTGAAATGGTTGATTCTTTTTGTGTGGTTTGGCTGTAGAGGTTAATGGAAAGCACAATGTGTTCTCAAAAATGAGTTTTCTTTCTCTGTACTTACAAGTACTTGCATGTTCCCAGAAGTCATCAGGTGTATGGAATGGAAGTAAACCAGTACATCTGACACTGAAACCATAGTTTGAAAATGTGTTTTTTGCAGTTACTTTAATGTACTTAAATACAGTAGCTTAGGTGTTTCTTTTTGTTGTTGTTCTTTTTTACACAGAAAATATTTTGAAGAATGTTGGTAACCAAACAGTTGGTGGTCCTCTTTGACATCCATAGAATGGAAAAAAAATACTATGTAAGTCACTGGGCCCCAGAAACTGTTTGGTTACCAATATTCTTCAAAATGTCTTTTATGTTCAGCAGAAGAAGGAAACATACAGGTTTGAACAACTTGAGGGTGAGTAAATTTCAGAATTGTCACCTAAGCTACTGTATTTAAGTACATTAAAATGACTATCAAACAAATTTAAATTAAATGCAATAAAACATTTATTTTAATGAATCAAAAAGAGATAAACAGCTCTATTTGAGAGGATAGTTGGATAGTTGTCGTCTTTTTCTACTGTGGTTTTTATTTTTTATTTATTTGTATTTTTTACATTTTACTTTAAATTATTAATTTAAAAATGTTCAATGTTTTCTCCAGAAGTGGATGGAACTTAATGCACTAAAAGCACTAAAAGAATGCTAGGTGAACCATTAAGGAACTGAAATCACTAAGTTTAGGGATCACAATATATCGTGCCATTTGAGTTAATGAAAATATAAAAAATTGTATTAGAAATAGTGTCATCTCAGTCTTATAAAAAGGGACTGTTAGAGATTACAAATTTCTCTGTATTGGGGAATATTAAATATTTTTTTATGCTCTATTTCAGCTATTTTTAAATATAGAGTACCTTTGCCACCATCTAATGCTTAAAGTAAATTTTTAGTTAACACTCATATCACCACTGTTAAATGTAATCTATGGCAAATTTCACTGAATATCCATTTTAATACTGTGCATTTGTGATGTTGTGATACCTGAATTCACTTTAAACAACTGAGCTACTGTCACGCAACTGAAAAACTTAGGATGGTAGTGTCTCTACTTTTAGTTAGTTACTCCACAACACTGTCTGTCACATTCATACTCATGTATGCACACATCTATACACCCGTTGTGCCTGGTGCAGGTTTTTTTTTCCTCTAATGGTCCTCTGTGATATTTGTAAAGTGTGGTTCAGGTAGAGGTAGTCTCCAGAGAGTGAGTTAAGAGAGGAAAAGATAGCAGGAATATCCATTAGTCCCACGTCAGGGGGTGCTGGGTATCCTGGGAAAAGTGGCGTGTACAATAAGGGCTCTGATGCAGAGCGTTCGAGGTGTGTGGTGTTGGTTTTCTCGCCCTTCTGATGCACAGGCCCGTCCTTGTACAGCTGAGCCTGGTGGAGATGGGCTGAGGAGGGCTTATTCATCCTGCCCGCTGTCTCGCATTTTTACTCTCTCTCTCTTTCTCGCTTTTGCCTTTTCACACTGCTCCGTTTGGTCAGACCCTCCACTTCTCCCTCCTCGCATCCTGGCAGCCTTACGGGCACAGAGACGGCCATTGTACCACTCTCCTCCTCTTCTCTCTCTTTTCCTCTCTTTCCCTCTTTGTCTTCTCCATCATTCTGTGAGAGGGTGATAGACGATGAGGAAGTGACATGAGTGAGACACATAGAAAAGGGTTGTAAGGATGGAGGAAGTCTGATCATGTTTCTGTTGAAAGACTGCACAAAGTGCTTTTAATCCACTTCCTGTGCTAGCCGAAAAATGTTTTCCAGGAGCTTGAACATAATGGCTACAGCACTCTTAGGTCGGTTTTGTGTATTTATTTTGGCATCCATATTGCCAGGTTACAGTGTTCACACTGCCCACATGAGCAGAGCGGCGCTGTGTGGCTGGAATTGGAGTTTTTGCAAAATAAACCTTTATAAAACATATTAGTAAAGCCGAAAGTGCACGATAAATAAAGTTATTGTCTCCCAAAAGAAAGAATCGACTCTGAACAGCCTAAAGGAGTCATCAGTAATTCGAATCCCACTTCCGTTACGGCTACACGTCACGGGCCAACACATTTGCATAATGCAGTGTTTCTCATACATTGATTTATTTGTGGCGGCCCGCCACAATATCAAAACTGACCGTCACATAGATTTTCCAAAAGGCTTTAACTTCGTTGAATAAACATGGCCACTGCACGTTTCAAAATCAAAATGATGTGCGGGTGTTTTTATATGAATATATCTTTGAAGGGAACTGACTGTCTTCAGAAAAACGTGGATGTCATTTTTTATTTAATCTTTCCTATAATAAAGTAGCATTTGTGAGTGCAGTGCGGCTTTGATTACAGCCGTTATCGGGGAAACCTCTGTTTTTGCTGCTCCAAAAGCGCCTCCTGCTGGCAGAGAATGAATTTGCATTTGCAATCAGCCTGTCTGCTGTTTTCGTTCAGACCAATGTGAAAATCGACTTATGTTTTTACGCAGCAAACACGCAGAGCAGAGTTGTAAATGTGAGTGTAAGTCTGTGGGAAACACTGTAATGCCCGCCTATGTTCTACGTTAGCCGGCCACAAATAATTTGACCCCGCCCTCAAACACTGTAGCTTTGTGTGGTTGACTTCACGTCAAGAAGACGCTGTGTCCTAAGCTGTCAAAGTAAATTAGTTTTATTTTCACTTCCGAAAGATATGGCTGCAAAGAATCAGTGGTTAATTTTTTTTCCACTGTACCACAGCAGTACAACCCCAAACATTTTTGTGTTCCTGTCATTTTACTGGCGACTGCTTCTCTAATCTCGGGGAGTTCAATGCGGGATTCACAAAACACTTGCTCTTGAAAGATGGCTCAGTACACAGTTAATTTGGACCAGCTGGCTTCACTGAATCACAACCTGTATCATAAATAATAGATGTTTATATTTTCTATTGAGCGTTCAAAATACAGAACTATGACAATAGGCATATTGTTTCCGACACACGCTGTACGCGGTAGACCAATCACAACAGACTGGGCCATCTGACCAATCAGAGCAGAGTAGACTCACGGAAAGGAGGGAATTAGAGAGACTGGATCTTAGAACTGCTTTGAACTAATCGTTTGAGAATCATTGGAAAATTAGGTGATATTAAATGCATGAATTGAGGAAACGAAAGTGTTTTTGACCTTGCATGCATGTAAACCTATTGTAGGAGACTCCCAAAACAATATTAGGAACCTTAAAAATGGAATAATAGGGGCACTTTAAGCAGTTTATGTAGTTTCATGTAGTATATCATTTAAATGCAATGTCTTCATGCAAATTTTCGCAATGTTTGTTTGTAACCGTTCTGAGTGGCCAACTCCTGATAACTATTTGATCAAATGTTATGAAGTCAAATGACTGTTATTAACAGAAATTATTATAGTAAAAGTCTATAGAAATAACTTTAATTTCATATTTTTATTCATCCAGAGTTCTGTTGTGCCTCAAATGCTGTCATTATCTTGTTACATATAAATGTAGATAATCAATTGATCTGATTTAACGCAATCTGAATTAAATTCTGAGCGGATTGAAAGGGGTGGTGTAGAACTGAAATAGTCTGATCAACAGTGTAAAAATAATTAACCATGTAAACACTTGATTCATACAATTTTTTTAAATAAGATGTGGGATGAGTATTTTTACATATATTATACACATATTATATATTACTTATTATACAGAACGTGCAGATGTTCATCTATGTCTTAGAAACTGGTCAGTGGAGGGTACTGAATATTTACTAAATATCTGCATGAAAAGCACTTATATGACAGCTTTGTTTTTAGATGTCACCACGGCAAAAACAACATTATGCTCACAGTAGCTCAGGTGACATTATTGCGCTGGCTTTCTTCAGTTCTGAATACATGCTCGGAATGCATGCAATATATAAATATGCGACTCAGATCGAAAGTTTAGGGTTCATATACTGTAAACACAACTTTCAGAATCTGAAATCTGATTAGATTCATTCCAATGTATTTATCAGTGTGAAAGCCCACGCAAGCCTTCTGTTGTATAATGCTGTTATTTTGCAAATGGTGAAATTAAGCTTTTTTTCCACTAAAATGTGAAATGATTTAGTTCAGCACACTAGGTTTTGAAACATAGCAACAAAATTGACAGTGTCTGGTCAACTTGTGTAACATTTTGGGGTAAACCTGAAATCTTACAGTAACTGTGAGAACCGGCAGAGGAATGCAGTTGTACTTAAAGAAATCAAGTTTACTTTCTACTATAGAATAGAGTCAGTGCCATGAACCTTGTAAACATTGGCAAATCTAGGGACTGGTTGTTGTTTGGAAGTGACCAAACCGATGATAATGACCACATTTTACCATATTTGTGTAAAATAGGAATCCTACAATCAATAAAATGTTTGCTGGTACTGTATGTTGAGGACTTTCTACCATCTCTCCTACCACTTTTCCTTATCCTCGCCGAGGGCTGTCATTTGGGAATATGCATGTTTATTGCACACACTCCTTGAGGACGAGAACAGTGGGAGGAGAGAGGTGCGTTCAGTCTATTAGGATATGCCCATGCTGATCGTGCTGCTCTTGGGAGAGAGATGTGCAGCCAAACCTAAGAGTGGCTTTGGCAACGGATCACTCCCTCCACCATTGCTATTAGTGCCCGATCGCCCAGATGGGTTGCCCGTGACAACCGTTTTGTGGTTGCTGAGGGTTGCCATAGTGGCAAGCCTTATCCTGTGAAAGGGCTTAAGGGTTCAGATATAAATAAGCAATGCAAGTACCTGTGCACGAACAGTGTGGTGACTTTATCAATTGGTAATTGCCTCTTTTATTTAGAAGGGGGACTTAATTCGCCATATTACATGTTTGCTGTGGAGTGAGGGGAGATAAAATGCATGTTTATAGTGCAGTTTCAACAATGCAGTTTTGATCTGGAGCAACTTAAAGTCAGATGCGACTTATTTAAAAAAAATAGGGTGCGAATGAAAGTATCAGAAGAATATTAAGGAAATGTGATGTTTACGTTCATATCACACTCATTTCCGCTGAGGGCCTTGTCTCTCATTTGTTTTCACTTAGTTTGGTTCAGTGGCAGAATGCTGGCATGCTCATTTTCTTTTATCCATCTCTTCTTCCCCTTTCTCAATAAGTTGAGCTGGGTGGAGCGGCCCTGCTCTTATAAATGTGGGCTCCCCTCTATTTAGTGCTTGGTGATGGCAGACCATCTGCCGTGTTTGTGTGTGCATGCGTGTTTGTGCATGCTGGAGTTCATTCACTGGGGGGTGTGGCTCACTGGAGCGCTCGCTTGCGGTCTCTGCCTCAGAACACAAATAAAGGCTTGGCCCGCAGCGGACGGTCAATCAGTTGCTGTTCCAGCCTCAAAACAAGTCTCTTTCCCGTCAGCTTCCTCTCTTTCTTAGACCGCTCCTTGAGGAAGATTTAATAAGATTTGCTCTTCCAGAGCACAGACTAAAATCGTTTTTTTGGCTTGGTTTGTCTTCCCCCCGCCCCATCTCTCTTCCTTTTTCTCGCTTCCTCAGATGTTCCAGAGGGACAAAGTGCTATTTCGGGTTGGACTTAAAAACATGGGGGCTCTGTGTTGAACCCTGTGTTAAAAGTATGTTAGACACAATTAGTCTGCTTTTGATAAATATACAGGTTTATCACCATGCCGGCCCATGCCAGTTGATCTTGAAAGACCCAGTAACCAAGAATCTTTTTCTTCCTCTGTCACATCAGACTCCAAATATTGTTCAACCTCACCAAAAATGAAAATCTAGAGGCACTTCACCAAAAAAAATTAAAAATTAAAATCACTTACTTTCACTTTCATGCTTTCAAACCTTTTTTTTTTCTGTAAAACAAAAAGAAAGATGTTATATTTTTATATAGATTTTATATTTCTTTTTTTTTTCTCTTAATCTATACAGTGGAAGTCAGTGGGGTCTAGTGTTGTTTGATCCCCAACATTCTTCAAAAAATCTTCTATTTGTGGGAAAACCTCAGGCCTCACTTCAGGCACTTTTTAAAATTGTGTGTCATTTATAAAGCCAAAATTTCTCATGATGGCTTATGGGCAGTCTGCATTACATAATTTGTGGCATAAGAACAGTCCTAAATGACAGTTCACACCATCTGTGTGTAGCCAGATCATTGTCTGCACACTTGGTCCACTAGGTAGTGTGCACCTCCAACACATCCATCTACACTCATGGTAAATAAAGAGACTTTGAAAGTCTTGTGCACTGAATTACAATAGAAAAAAATTGGCTTTGAAATAGGGCTGTGCGATTTGGGAGAAAATATCAAATTGCGATTTTTTTGACAGATATTGCGATTGCGATTTGATTTGCGATTTTAAATTTGCAAAGTCAAGCTTCAGCTCAATATTGTCAATAATGTGCAGCACAGTATGTATATCATTACCCTGCTGAAAAAAACAATAGAAACCATCACAAAAATTCTTATAGTTTCCATTAAACCATTACAAAATTCCTTTTTGTTTTGGGCATTATTCCAATAGGAATTACTGTTGTTCTATTGGTTGCCATCTGCCAGATTACATCCCACCAATAGAATCCATCAAATAGACACCATTATAGTTTACATTAAAACAAAACAAATTCCCATTATAACCCTGAAATCCATCAAATTTGTTATTGTGTTTTGGGAGGGGTTCTATTGTTTTTTTCTTCAGCAGGCAAGATTATAATGGTATAAGACGCAGCTCTTGCAAATTACCTTTTTTGTTCGTTGTCTGTCATTTCGAAGCTCAAGTTGCATACGGTTTTCTTTAGTTTTAATTTGCCTAACTATCGATCTGACTCAGTAGACGCCATAATCCCACTCTTGTCTCTCTCCCGTCCCGCGTTCCGTTTTTTTTTTTTTTTTAATGGTGGGGGTTTACGCAGTTGGCTAGAGCAGTGCTAATTGGGGAGAACGGAGGTGCGCTCACTCTTGCCCAGGGCAAGTAAGATTGCAACTCAAGGCTGGCAGTCATGCATATGCTCTGGAACAGAGTAATATCGCGTCCACATCGCAGGCTTTGCGATTAGGAAATCGCAACGTCTCAAATCGCAATTTCGATTCGATTTCGATTAATGGCAACACATTGAATTAAATGTGAAACTTTGAAGTAGAAAAACTGAAATAGTGTTTTCTTGTAAATAAAACAAAGATTATTGGAGAATGTTTTGCATAAATTATTTTTTACAGTGTTTGGGAACCCAAGGAACATAGAAAATAAAGTATACTCTGCCTTAATGAAGCTATAATTTTGTCTAATTATGCAGAAAGTTTGAGAAGACAGAGGAGTCTTATGATTTTATTCCAAAAATGTTTCAAATGTTCTTTCCACCACAGTATAAATTGCACTTGTTATCGCACTTGAGATGTGGTGGAAATTACATTGTGCTCATTGTTTGTGAGCTCAAGCAGTTTTCTCAAGACATTGACCGACCAGAACAGACCATCTTCAGAATGACAGTAAACAAATATAATGACAAGAAACATCATCAGTAACTCTTAATCAGAATGGAAGAAAACAAGGAACAAGGTTCACGGCTCAGAAAAAAAAAATGTATTTGTGACGTTAACCCCTAAAGCCCACATAACAACATCCCTAGAAACAGTCACTATGGCAGTGAATTTCTGAAGGGAAGAAAGGTAGAGAGACACAAACAGCAAAATAAAGAAACAGAAGGCAGACACAAAGAAAGTGATACTGAGACCAGAAGCAGAGAACAGGAGACACGGTTCATCCAGGTGGCTCCTATCAAGCCGTGGTTTATAAAGCTCACGAATTACTCCATAAACCCCATCATCTCTGTCAGGCAGCAGGGCTGACGATGGTTTAGATGGAGATCATTATCTCTATTAGCATGAGTGATACAGAGCCTTTCTCAGCCGCCGGGCCAGACTTTGTGCTTTAATTCAGTGACTCGATGTTTTTCTTTAGTCGTTTCTTTCCCATTCATCCTTCATGCTGCAGACCACACATCAGATCTTGCCTCTGTTTGGACGCATGCCCTCTTTTCACTTATGAACCCTATTCAAAATGTGTATTATTTCAACCTTCAGGACCATTTCAGGTCCCTCTGTTATGAATGTACACACGTTAATATACATGTCATGACATTGAACTGATATTTAACATGCTTCAAGCTCCTATGACTTGCATGTGATGTATTTCATACATGAAAAAGTTCTTAAAACAAGGAAAAATGGCTGGAAATCCCCATTTAAGGACAGTCAAACAAACTAGCGGTGACTGTGGCGTCTGTTTTTGTCACTCAGTTTCCCGCTTTCTGGGGTTAGATTCAAATGTGGGAAGGGGGTTGGGGGCCGTAATAATCTTCATGATGAGGTCCACAGATTTAACAAGGTCCTAATGAATGCCAGATGCCTAATGAGTTTGATTCCCGGCTACAGTTGGACCACTTTAACTCTTCATTAGAAGTGTGTGCTAGTATTGTCCAGCATGTTATGCACTCTGAGGCTACTTTATTGGGTAGCGCTGCACTGTGTGCACAAGAACAACCTGAATTCCTTGTGGCGTTCTCAGAGGAGTTGAAAATATGCCCTTGGCATTGTTCTCCTGTCGATTTTCCATGTAACAGTTTCTGGCCACGCAAACGTCTCTGTTCACCTCGTTTACAACATGATGCTTTAGTCTGCTGGCAGTATTTATTTCTAAATGTGTAAACTGTAAAATAAGCTTAACATTAGGGTAAAACTTAGCTTTAAGAGTGTTTTTTTTTAACCCTACACTTAATTAATCACTTCATGTTGAACATGGTATTAACCAGAGAAGTTCTGCCACATTTTATTCTGGGTAAAATTAGTCCTTACACATATCTGCACAGGGTCACTTTGCTTGTACCAAAACCCCTCAACCATAGTCCAAGACAATATTCAAAGACCCCCAAAGATATTTCTGGTACTTCTGCTGCTCATTTTCAACTTTTTTTTAACACTCTTACCTTTTACAGATACTAATATTCCATAATTAAAGAAGTTTCAGTAACTGAATTTTTACACTTTATTACCAATAAATTTACATGAATGAAAAAAAAAAAAAAAAACTAGAGGTGG
>NW_015547673.1:802454-802716 GCF_001515605.1 Sinocyclocheilus anshuiensis | reverse complement strand
ATAAATTTAAAAGAATGAAAAAAAAAAAAAAAACTAGAGGTGGACATATTTGGAAAAGGTCTAGAAATCACACTTTTAAAATTCACTCACATATCCAGGTTTTCAAAGACTGTAATAATCCCAGGGCTGGATTCACAAGACATTTAAGTAGGGCTGGACAATAATTCAATATCAATATGTATCGTGATATAATTTTTTTCAATAACGGTGATATGATTTTTAAACACATTTCCGATATTTCGATATACATTACCAGTTTCCC
>NW_015547673.1:800769-802239 GCF_001515605.1 Sinocyclocheilus anshuiensis | reverse complement strand
AATTCTCTTCTGCTCACCAAGGCTGCATTTAAAGTAAATCAAAAACAGTAAAATGTTGAAATATTTTTACTATTTAAAATTGCTTTCTATTTTGAATAGATTTTAAAATGTAATTTATTCCTGTGATCATACATAGGTAAATTTTCAGCATCATTACTCCAGTCTTCAGTGTCACATGATCTTCAGAAATCATTCTAATATGCTGATTTGCTGATTATCAATATTTAAAACAGTTGAGTTTTAAATATTGATTTTAAACGGTTGAGTTGAGTACATGAAATAAAAAGCTTTTTTTAACATTATACACTATTCCATTCAGTATAATTTTTATAATTTTTTTTGGGAAAGAAATTAATACTTTTATTTAGCAAGGATGCTTAAAATTGATCAAAAGTGATGATAAAGGCATTTATAATGTTACAAAAGATTTCTATTTCAGATAAATAGTGTTCATATCGATATCGGAATTATATCGTATCGACCGAAATTAAGAAATATATCATGATATCAATTTTGGCCATATCGTCCAGCCCTACATTTAAGAATAAAATTCATAAACTTGATATTTTTTATTCCCAGAAATACTTAATAATGTTCTTATCTTTTCTCCTTAAGATTGTGTTTAAGACAAAACCTAAGAAGATTTCAAATTCTTGAAAACGGTCTTCTCAAAAACCATCATAAAAAACATTAGCATAGCCTCTAACTTTAGATACTTTAGATAATTTAGATACTTTATAGTCATTGTACATAGCACAACGAAATTCGGTCTGGTGAATTTCAGCTAACAAACTAAAAAAATAACAAAAACAAAAATGACAAACTGTTTAATGAATTTATTAGGTTGATAAAGGACCCACAGATATAGGACACATTGAAGGCAGAGCGCAAATGAACACAACGTACTCGGTTACTAACGTAACCTCAGTTCCCTGAGATACGGGAACGAGTACTGCGTCTTGCTCAGCAGCTCTTGCAGAAATGACAACACCTCTGTCAAATCGGAAGTATGAGGGTCTTTGCCACGGTTTAGACACCAAGCGGAGAAAAAAGACCACTTCAAGGCATAGAGGCGTCTCGTAGATGGAGCTCTAGCCTCTGAAATTGTGTTTAAGACTCGCTCTGGGAGGCTCGAAGTCTCCCGTCGAGCGTCCAGAGGTGCAGGGCCCATAGGTCGGGCCGAGGATGCCATAATGTCCCGTTCGCTTGAGAGAGGAGATCCCGTCTCAGTGGAACAGGCCAAGGGGCCGCTATCAGTAGCTGAGTCAGCTCTGATAGCCACAGCTGGTTCATCCACAGGGGGGCTACCAGGAAAACCCTGTGTTTTTGTTCCCTCAATCGCCTGATTACCTGTGGGATCAGAGCGATCGGGGGGAAAGCATAAAGAAGGAGGTTGGGCCAATCGTGGGCCAACACATCCTTGGTCTTTGAGAAATAAATTGGGCAGTGAGAGATGTCTTCTGAGGCGAA
>NW_015547673.1:799540-800075 GCF_001515605.1 Sinocyclocheilus anshuiensis | reverse complement strand
ACTCTCTCTGCGGCGAGAGCGAGGCACGCGGGATCTGGGCCGGCGTGAGCTCGCTCGTGGCCGATCGCTCAACCCCTTTGCCCCGCTGTTTTTTCCTCACAGGTCCCTGGCAGGAAGAAAACGGGAGGGCGTGGGGGGCGGAGTCGCTCTCTGAAAAGAAAGCGATCCGTGAGCGGAGAGAGGCAAGACTAAAACTCTCGCAATGAGAGCAATTAGCTCCCGTGAGCGCAGCTTCTGCATGGGATTTCCCCAAGCAGGAAACGCACTCCGTGTGGCCGTCATTGGCGTGCAGGGGGGGGACCCGCAATAACGGCGCAGCATTTGCAACAATGCTGCTGCTCTTTTAGAAGCTCTTGAAGTCGCCGGATGGCGGCAGGAGAACCGGACCGGAACTGCTGCGTCGCTGGAGAAGCGGAGAAGCAGATCAGCCGATCTGAGAGGTCCCGATTCCAGCTGCGAGGCGTGTCAACGGCGAGTGGCTTCAGATCACCTTGAGACGTAGAGTCGTCGCTGAAGGAGAAGAAAGCTGAGAATC
>NW_015547673.1:798561-799270 GCF_001515605.1 Sinocyclocheilus anshuiensis | reverse complement strand
CCAATGGCCGTGCAGTTTCACTGCGTGAATGAAATAGGCTTCAGTTCAGGAGAAAAAAGGCTTTTTCCCATATGCGTCTAGCAAGACACAGTACGAGTGAAGTATCGAAAGGGAACAGACAGTTCCAATTATAAAAATGTGGTGCATCAAAAAATGCAATGCCAAATGCTGAACTCCTGTCAAGGCAGTCATGGCCAAAATAGTGTGATGATTATCATGGTAATATGGATGCAGCCCAAAAAACTTTGTTAGAGCTACAGGACCCAGCATAGCTGCCATCAACTACTGAATCATCCCAGATTCAACTAAAAAAACATGTCTGCATGTGTTTGTTGCAGATGCTGCATATCCTTTAGTTATTTGTTGGAATTTTGGATTATTTTGAGTTGATACATGTGTTCCTTTCAGCTGATCAAACATAATAATACTATGTTGTGACACTATTGGGTCAGGACCATGTCACAGTGTCTGAAGTAGCAACATGCAAATAGTGTTGTTTTTGGCGGCCTGTTTTAATTTTAGTTTTAGTCTAGTCTTTGTGTGAAGCTGTCATTTTAGTTTTTATTAGTTTTAGTCACGTTCATACTCTTTTTAGTCTAGTCAAGTTTTAGTCAACTAAAAGTCTGAGCATTTTAGTCTTATTTTAGTCAGAATTATCCATGACTATTTTCGTCTAGTTTTAGTCGACGAAAACTGATGACATTTTAGT
>NW_015547673.1:794349-798410 GCF_001515605.1 Sinocyclocheilus anshuiensis | reverse complement strand
ACTGTACTACATAGATGTTTCCTGTCAGCTTGATTTTTGAGTGGACTTTGCTGTTCCGATGAGCATGAACGGTATGTGAGTGGAGCACTCGCATGGGCCGTGAGCGACTGAGTGGAGCGCACACACACATAGAGCGGGATAACACGCAGAGCGTCACACCACGTGAAAGTGAAACCTGAGCGGTGAACTAATTTTCGGCAGCCGAAATTTCGGGAAACAGAAATACTGCAAAATAATAATAATAACGTGACTAAACGAGACGAAATAACGTTATAACATTTCGTTTCGTCTCGTTTTGGTCAACGAAAATGAAGAGACATTTTAGCATAGTTTTTATTTTGTAAACCACATTTAGTCTCGTTTTTATTCGTCAACAATATTGCATTATACATTTAATTATAGTCATCGTCACATGACCAGCATTTACGTTGCGTCTCGTCTCGTTTTCGTCACGTGATAAAGGTTCGTTGACGACGATATTTAGTCATAATTTTCGTTGACGAAAGCAACACTACATGCAAACACATGCTTAGAATTTCTCTCTCATTGTCTCTGCTTAAGTGTTTGTCTACACATGCTGAACTTCTGATGTACTTTTAGTAAATGTGTGTGTTTGTACACCACACTCACACGCAAATCACACACATCTGAATGAGATCACAGTCACATGGTTTGTATCCGTCTATTGAAGATGGTCTGAATTAGTTTAAGGAGATAGAAGGGCGTAGGCTATAGACTCAAACTGAATCTGAATCCTACAGCATACGTTAATCAGATAATCACATGGTTTTTCACTTTTGATATTTTACAATTTTCTGGCAAACCTATATTTCATACTATGCCACTGGTCTGATTTATACCAAATTTGGCATGTATCATCTAGCTTATTGGCTCTCAACTTTTTTTTGACTCCCCATTGTCCATAATGATATTGAAATAGTTTCTGTAGATGAAATAGCAAGATTCCAGAAGTTTTACAAATTGAATGTTCTTCATGGTTTCCACTCTTTTTAACCAGGACAAGTCATGAAAATTAATTGATTTACTGGATAAAGGATAATTATTTTTTTTTTATTATAAACTTTTTACCTGATAAAATATTTTAGAGCTTGGCATGACTACAAAAATATATATTTATTATAAAAATGCCCATGGTGGTTTAAGATTTTATCAATTCAAATGATTTTTTTCAAGGTCTAGAAATCACAATTTTAAAATTAGGCTTTCTCATATGTATTTTTTATTTCAAGACTGTAGGAATCCTGGTTCTTCAAAAAGAGAGAGAGGGGAAAAAACAGCTGTTGAGGGGGTGAATTTAAAATGTGTGTTAGCTTATTTTAATACTTGTTTTGTGTGATTTTATCATCTTGAGGCCCCCTTAAGACTTTTTGCCCCTGAGGACACAAGCAAATGTAATACATTTCCAGAAGAGGTGGATCAATGAAATAACCAGGAAATCCTCATAACTCCCATTTTCCCATCTGTTTTGACCAGTGATTTATGACTATATTTTTTTCTCCTCTAATAATGCTACTAATCATTGTCAGTAGAGGATATTCCCGTTCCCACAGGGAGCACTGATTAATAAAAGCTGAAATTCTCTTTACATCAGGATCCGTTTCTCCATTCATCTTGTGATGATCCTCCCCTGAGGTAAACGAGCGTTAATTTCAGCCACAGGCCTTGCTTTTTTCATTTTCATGTTTTTTGTATCAGTGTGATGCAGCTTAGGGGTTAATGATCTGGGTGCGTGAACCAAAGTCTAGGTTTAAACCCCACAGAGGTTCTGAAGAGCTTTTGAGAAACACTCACCATGCATTGCTCCAATCAAATCATTCAGTATTTCAAAATGAAAAATGCTGACTGCATCGTCTGTAAATCCTGATTTCAGCGAGAGATCTTCACTTCTTAGAACAAACTCTCTACATCTCCACAAATCTCTGCTGAAGGCTCGGCTGCAGCAAGTGCATTGGACTCCAGTGCCCAAACTCAAAGTGCACAGTGTTTATTTTTCCCCCTGCATGTGCTGCACTGGTCCTCTGATGCATATTCATGCCATATGCACCACACCAAAATGAATCATGCGGCGGGAAGCCCCAAAATGAAATGTTATGGCTTATGGTTATGGTGGGAGGGAGTTTTCATGCTCACGTGTGTGCTGCGAGGGTGCTAAATCAAAATCCTGGCACCATAAGTGCGGTTTTTACATTATTATCCTAAACAAACCCGTGGCACGTCACTATAAAAAAAAACACTCACACAGTGTGTAGCTTTGGGTAGAGAAACGGTCATAAAAAGCAGGCTAAATCTAGTCACAGGCAATTGTGTGCACATTTTTGTATGGAAAAAGCAGAGACTGTGTAAGAAGGGGGAGATGTACCACTCGCAGAAAAATGAACAAGAGAACTTGTAAAGCTCAATATAGCACCTGTATGTAAGGAAGTACCCCCTTTCAGTTAAAAAAAACCAAAATGAAATGTTATGGCTTATGGTTATGGTGGGAGGGAGTTTTCATGCTCACGTGTGTGCTGCGAGGGTGCTAAATCAAAATCCTGGCACCATAAGTGCGGTTTTTACATTATTATCCTAAACAAACCCGTGGCACGTCACTATAAAAAAAAACACTCACACAGTGTGTAGCTTTGGGTAGAGAAACGGTCATAAAAAGCAGGCTAAATCTAGTCACAGGCAATTGTGTGCACATTTTTGTATGGAAAAAGCAGAGACTGTGTAAGAAGGGGGAGATGTACCACTCGCAGAAAAATGAACAAGAGAACTTGTAAAGCTCAATATAGCACCTGTATGTAAGGAAGTACCACCTTTCAGTTAAAAAAAAAAAAAAAAAAGAGCCAAACACCTTTTTTTATGGTGACGAAGCCTGTACTTTTCCCCCCTACAATTCTCAGGCACAGGGGCACTTCTAGGGTGAGTACATATCCGGGGCTTGGCCCAGAGACATCCATGTATAAGAATACACAGGATACACTAAAAAAAAAAAATTTTTAAAAGCTACTTTGGCTAAGTGCCTTTATAAAAAAAAAAGAAAAAAAAAAAAAAGGCAAGTATAATTAAACATGCAGGGCTCTATACACTTGTTTTTTGGGACTTGTACATGCATTTACACTGCACATAAAAATTGCATAATGTTATAAGATTAATGTTTTAAATATAAAAAGTGGAATCTAGAAATATGAAATGAGAGAAAAAATAGAATGATACTTTTAAATATGAAACTAAAATTGCCAGTAGGTGGCAGCAAGCCTTAATAAGTGAGTCGCTCAGTCATTTATTCAATCGATTCGTTCAAAACGGCTGATTCATTCAGGAACGAAGTAAGAAACCGTTTTTATGAATGGATCAGTGAATCATTGAATTTCACACTTTTGAACGCAAATTTATTCAGTAAGGAATCACCGCTGTGTTGCTGCAGAGACACACAACATGGATTTGTTTGCAACCGTTTTCGTTAGCGAAATAGAGCAAACAAGACAATATTAATATAATATCTCTTCAATTTAAGCCACGTAATATTTGTTGCCCTGACATGAAGAAAAGTCTGCCACTGACGATGCATGCAGACCAAACCGTTCATATAATCTCTCTAAATGCGTTTGTGTCCATGGAAGACTGAATATAATTCTATGATTAAATATCTATATTTGTTGCTTCACAGTGACTGTGCTCAGTAACAAATAACCTATGCTGTAACTTTTTATCAATGGTTGGCCAGTTCACATGTCGGTCAGAAGTACGAGCGTTTCCTGACGGGAGTGAACGAGAGAATGGAATGTAGAAAGCAAATCTGCGGTTCTAGAAATTATTTTAATGTGCATGAAAACTCAGTGATGATGCGTACAGTGTATGGTAATAAAAACATTCGGGGCTTCAGCCCCCTTAGCGCCGCCCCTGCTCAGGCATGTTAGCTGGACCAGCCTGAAATGTTTTGAAAAGCACCTCCGCATTGTCTTATAAGATGATTCAATAAATAGACAGACAAAAGGAGGGGAAAAAGAGAAACAAATAAAAAAAAAAAAAAAAAAAAAAAAAAAATAAAAATAATA
>NW_015547673.1:791888-793859 GCF_001515605.1 Sinocyclocheilus anshuiensis | reverse complement strand
TTTAACGAGTATGAGTACGAGTACAGGAGCTCAGTATCGGGCCCGATACCGATACCAGTATCGGTGCATCCCTATTTTTAACCTAATAAAATGAACTGGTATTACCACACTAGTATCGGTGTCTGAAAGCGTGATGAAATTATCCAAAGTTAACAAACTAACATTGCGTAAAACTTTGTGTCTACATTGAAGCCCTGCAGCTCCCATGATGCACTGCTGATAGTAGGACTAATTGAAATTGATATGAGGCATCAATGTCAGAAAAATAAATTAAATAAAATGAAAAATGTTCTTAACACAGTTTGAAAGATATATATATATATATATATATATACAGTGGGTACGGTGGACATCCAGGCCTTTTTATGTTGCTGAGCTCACCAGTGTGTTCTTTTTTTCTCAGAATCTACCAAACTGTTGATTTGGCCACTCCTAAAGTTCCTGCTATTCCTCTGATGGATTTGTTTTGATTTTGAAGCCTAACAATTGTCTATTTCACCTGCATGGAGAGCTCCTTTGACCACATGATGTGGGTTCACAGCAACAACTTCCAAATGCAAATGGCACACTTAATCAACTCCAGCCCTTTTACCTGCTTAATTGATGTAGAAATAGTGAAGGAATAGACCACACCTGTCCATGAAACAGCTTTTGAGTCAACTGTCCAATTACTTATGGTCCCTTGAAAAAGGGGGGAGCTACATATTAAAGAGCTTTAATTCCTTAACCTTTCCTCCAATTTAGATGAGAATAACCTCAAATTAAAGCTCAGAGTGTGCACTTTAAGCCCATATTCATTATATAACTGTAACTTGAATATGTTTTGGTCAACAGCTAAAATGATAAAATTTGTGCCTGTGTCCAAATATATATGGACCTAACTGTATATACATACATAAGTGACTCTTGTATTTTTGTGGACGCTATGGTTTCCATGGTAGATTATTGTAAGGCCGTATATCCACCAAAGTGTTTTTATCCAGCTGAAACTGCCAGACGCTCTTCTCAAACTGCCTATCTACGAGTGCTTGGGAGGCAATGCTTGGTTTGCTATGATACGGAATATTCATGGTCGTAACATGGCAGATGTATAGTGAATGAAATGTTTCTCCAAGTGTAATTTTTCATACCAATATTGGTGGTAGTTGTGTGATTAATCTGGTACAGACTATTCAGAGACAATCTTCTCGTTTGTCATTGTTTAGTCATAGTACAAGTAGGATGTGATGGTTGGTCGGTGTGGCATTTGTCCCGTCCCTCCTCCACTGTGATTGGATGGATAAATAGTGACAATGATGAGCACTGTGTTTTACCAGAAATTGAACATTATTCAACTCTCAGCGCAGAGGAAAATGCGCTAAGCGTGCAGCTTGAAATAGATGTTCAGTGCTGTTGATGTTTTAAAGGGGTCATTTGATGCGATTTCAAGTTTTCCTTTCTCTTTGGAGTGTTACAAGCTGATTGTGCATAGATAAGATCCATGAAGTTGCAAAGACTAAAGTCTCAAAACCAAAGAGATATTCTTTATCAAAGTTAAGACTCTGCCACACCCCCCTAAAACGGCTCGTTCTAACACGCCCCCACATATCTAGGTCACTATGTGGGAATATTTGCATAATGCGCCCAAATGTTCACGCAAAGAAAAAAGGCGTGGTTTCAGGAACAGCAGTTAGTGTTGAAGCAGCCATGTCAGGGAAACGCTGTGTGTTTCTAGGCGAAAGCAAAAGCACTTTATTTGGCCTTCCGAAAGTAGATGCATTTAGGAATCTTTAAGATTACTTACAACAGAACAGCAATACATTTTATGGACGACCGTTTCGTGAACCTAGGAGAAGAGGTAATTCTGACTTTGCTATGACAATCCGGCGCTTCTGAATCAGCGACTGTAAGTATGTTTTGTTACTAGTTTAAGTATTTGCTATTGACTGTTCAAATGCGGAGTGTTGCGCATCGTGTGTGTGTGTGTGTGTG
>NW_015547673.1:784227-791878 GCF_001515605.1 Sinocyclocheilus anshuiensis | reverse complement strand
TCTGTCACGCGACTCTGTTCCCCTTTCGGGCTCTGTCTTTACATTTATTTTGAAAGATGAAGCTCGCGATTATGGTAATGGGAGTTACATTTCCAACGAGTGCTTGCGGTGTTCGGCCAATCACTGCACTGGGTCAGCTCGCCAATCAGAGCAGACTGCGCTTGTCGGAAGGAGGGACTTTGTAGAAAACGAAGCGTTTGAGAGAGGCGGGGCATAGAGGACCTACAATAATGTACAGTATTTGAAAAATAATGTGTTTTTTGAACATTAAAGCATGTCAACATATTCTGTTACACCAAATACACAAAATAATGATCTTTAAAAAAGCATCATATGACCCCTTTAAAATACGCAGCGCTCCCATTAAAAACCATTGAAAAAATGTTCGCCTCAGGAAGAAACATTTTGATATACACAGCCTAGGGGTTGTGAAGTACCATTGTCTTCAACATGATTTGTGGAAAATTTCAAATTGTAAAATTTATTTGTGCAGAACCTAATTAATATTCATGAGCGAAGTGTCATCACAAGAAGCACCACTTTTGCGCTCCTTTACCATCTGTGCGCTCA
Organism: Sinocyclocheilus anshuiensis; assembly: GCF_001515605.1. Classification (NCBI taxonomy): domain Eukaryota; kingdom Metazoa; phylum Chordata; class Actinopteri; order Cypriniformes; family Cyprinidae; genus Sinocyclocheilus; species Sinocyclocheilus anshuiensis. The sequence continues at coordinate 791,308 of NW_015547673.1, read as the reverse complement.
TCACTTTTTAAACCAAAGTGCCGCCCATGGTCTTATAGATAGTCTGGTGCGTGTGAATGTTTGTGTATGTTCAGTGCTGTCCTTGGGATGTTTAGAGGTCTTGATTACAGTACAGATGAAAGCTAATTAGCCGCAGTGACCTGTGCAGCCAGAGGAAAGACGTGTGTGGATGTGTGTGTTTGGGCTTTGAGGAAAAGCCTGTGATTGCACGTTCACTTCCTTTCCTTTCCTTCTCATAGCCTCAGTCCAACACAAACACAGCTTACATCCTCACACACACAGGGCAAGAAGGGAATGCACCCCTTCCCAGTAAAACACCACTTCACCAACACTATAAATGGTCAAGCACAAAAGCGATTGACCTGTTTGGATTTACACTGCATTTCATTGGTCACTGGACAGACGAGGTTGATTTCAAGTCAATTAATGGAATGGCAAAAAGCTGTTTACCTTCTCTTCCTTCCACCCCCAAGGCTGAGTCTGTTTGTTTCTCCCATTTTGCTCTTGTTTGGGTTCGACAGCATTCCTGGCGAGCTTGTCTAGATCTTAACTGCGTGCTGTTGTACTGCGTCTAGAAGCAGACGAGAGTTGTGCCAGCTCAGTGCGTTACCGCTGCAGGCCCTGAGCACCTCATTTGTGTCTAACGCTGTGTTTTGGGGGTTATCTTGTCATCTACATCTATCTAAGGCCTGGAAAATTATTTCTTTTTTTCACCAGATCCAAGTTTTGTACAGCTTTCCTCTGTCAATCAGTGACTGTGAGCCTGTGTGAAGTCTCCCATCACTGGATTTTAACAGCATTCCCTACGGACTGTCATTTGAACCATTTTGCAATATGTTTGAGGTTCGCTGTTTTAGGGTGTGAACATTTTAAAGTTAAAAATGTCAGTCTTGTGCACTTTGAGAGTTCAGAATTAAGAGCTCCAACCCATTTTCAGTTAACAAAATGAATGGAATAAAAAGTCTTGGTATTGATTTTAAAGTGGACTCAAACTTGTTTTTAGTTTTGATAGTGTCTGTTTAGACTATACTACTACTACTACTACTACTACTACTACTACTAATGATATATTGATTATTTGATAAAAATCCTTGGTCATTATTATTATTGTCCCTCAGACAGTAATATTAATATTTCATAATTTTTACTAGTAATATTATAATACAAATAAAAAATTAGAAATTACAATATTTTAACTTGCAAGAGCTTTTAGTTTGGTGAAAAATAGCAATTTCTGTAAAAACAGGTTTACAAATAAGATTTGTCATTACAAATCTAGTGAAATGCTGTATTAATCTGTCCACAAAAATCTTGGAAATGATGTGAATGTGAACATAAAGAATAACTGTCACGTTTCCTAAATGCATGCTAAACTCACACATGCAGCCACTGAGTTCACTTCACTGTGAACCAAGACCACCAGCATACCAGCTCATGAGCTGCTCAAGTGAACACAGTGCTGCGCTTCACTCTTAAACATGCAGAGCAACAGACTATATACTTCATTAAATTGCAGCCTTTTGCTATTTGATAAGTGCACTAAGCCATAATTGTAGTTTGAATTTTAGTTCAACTGACAGATGCTTTGCCAAAGCGATGGTGCCAAACACAACGTTGGAAATCTTTTACGTTGTTGGGATAAGTGTAAAAATACTTTCACTTCATTATGAAATTGTGACGGGGCGGATTAGACTGTTAATTTGTTTATTTATATAAAATCATTTTTTATTAATGAAGATGTAAAGAGTTGGTTTTATTCAAGATTAAGCATTTGTATAAAATGAAATTGTGCTGTTTTAATACCTTTACAGTTCTAGTTTTTCAGAGTGTTTTCAGAATGCAAATCATGCATGTTGTTTAGAAGTGTGCTATTTGTGTTTTTTTTAACCAATTAAACTTAAAATTATCAGTTGGCCGATGCCAAAATGAGGAAAAACACTTAGTGTACATTGAAGAACAGCCATATAGACATCATTATAGCATAGAAACATTCTAAAAATCTTCCACGTATGCTGTAGAAACATGCTACAAGCCCATTCATAACTGCTTGACAACCGCATAGCAACACCCTGGCAACCGCATCATAGTGGTGTATTTTGCACAGGAAAATGAGCATCACTCATTTTCTTCTTTTTTAACTCTTAACGAACTCTTAATTCTTGTCCATTTCTTCTTGGCAATGCTACATCAACACTCTAAACTAGTTCATACTTGGCCTGCATTGGTTTGTGATGGAGCCCTTGGCACTGTCCATGACCAGATATTTGTGCCTGGATGTGTGTGAGAGGAAACTCCTTTCTGAATGCCAGGCTTGTCAGAAACCGCAGCATCGATTTGCTTGATTTCATTTAAGCTGACTCATTTGATTTAGGGTTTGGTCAATTGAAAAAAGTTAACCTGATTGGCTGCTAACCAATCACAGATGATGGCTTTTAAATGATGTATCAAGGAAGAATCAAATGGATTGGGTTGATGGGCAGTAACACTGAGAACTAGACTTGGTAAATATGTGACTGGTGTTTGCACCATGATGTTAGAGTATTCAGACTGTTTTATCATGTTTTTGTGATCTCAGTTGTTGCACTAGATGTGGCTCAAGTCCCAACTTCAATGCGAGTCTGTTTTATTATCTACCCAGTAAAGATTGTAAGATTGATCACTTAGAAAATACCACAGGTGTGCTTGTTGCATTAATCATGAAGAACTTATAAAATGTTAAAAAAGGTGTACCTTGAATGCAATGTAAGTCGCTTTGGATAGAAGTGTCTGCCAAAGGCATAATGTGAATATAAAATAATAATATTAATTTATACCACCATATATATATATATATATATATATATATATATTGACTATGTAAAGGTGAAAAAAAAAAACAAATGGTGTATGCATTCAAACAAATGGTGAACACTATTAACAGCAATGATTATATGTTGCGATCATATATATTTGTTGTTGAAAATAAGTGAAAATGATAAAATCCTGAGTAGAAAGCAATACAGTGTGAAAGCATTTCCCAACTATGGACATACAAATGCAAGTACTTGTAAACTTTTCCATTAAGTTCTTTTGAAAGCCTGGATGCCTTCGATGCCATCCAGCAGAAGTTTAGACTACAGGAAACTTTTGTTTGGATCAAGGGAAAATGGGCACTTTCCTTCTTACAGCTTATCCAAATAAACTGATCCATATTTTGTCTCAGAGAAAAGTTGAGAGCAATGATTGTGTAACTCATAAAAAAACGATGCTTCAGGAAATATTACAGGATGTAAGCATTGTGTTCCCCTTCATATAATGATGCTTTCCTTGTATATGACTCCCCCTAGAGGTCGGATTCTTAACATACAACTCTCTGCCTGCTCTTCTGCCCTATCAGTTTTTTTCCATGGTTAAATTATATATAAATATACAGTCATGTGAATAAGTTAGGACATTGAATTCCATGGTTTTATGTATCAGGGCATCATAAAAAATGATCTGGTCCTTGGCCGGTCTTAAAATTGAAAAAAAAAAAAAAACATCAGAGTGCTTGGGATCATTGTCCTGTTGCATGACCCAATTTTGGCCCAACTTTAGCTGTCAGATGGATGGCCTCAAATTTGACTTTAGAATACTTTGGTATACAGAGAAGTTCATGGTCGATTCAATGACTGTGAGGTGCCCAGTTCCTGTGGCTACAAGGCAAGCCCAGAATCATCAGCCCTCCACCAGCATGTGTGACTTTTGGTATGAGGTGTTTGTGCTGATATGCTCTTTAGGTTTTCATCAAACGTGCTGCTGTGCATTATGGCCAAACATCTCCACTTTGGTCTCATCTGTTCAAAGGACTTTGTTCTAGAAGTGTTGTGGTTTGTTCAGATGCAACTTTGCAAACATAAACCATGGTGCCATGTTTCTTTAGAGAGAAGAGGCTTTCTTCTGGCAAGCCTTTTAAATATGCCATACTTGTCCCATATTTTTCTAATTGAACTGTCATGAACTTTATAATTTAACATGTTAACTGAGGCCTGTAGAGTCTGCGGGGAAGTTCTTGGGTTGTCTGCCATTTCTCTGAGCGTTACACAGTCTGATCTTGGGGTGAATTTCCTGGGACATCCACTTCTGGGAGGATTGGTGTCTGTTTTAAATGTCTTCCACTTGTGAATAAACTTCCTCACTGTAGAATGATGGACTTCAAATTGTTTGGAAATTGCCATTGCACTCTTCTCAGATTGATGGCAGAAACAATTGCTTCTGTAAGATCATTGCTGATGTCTTTCCTCCTTGGCATTGTGTTAACACACACCTGAAGGCTCCAGACCAGCAAACTGCCAAAACTTCTGCTTTTATAGAGCTGCTCACACTTGCTGATGATCAGTTAATCAAAGGTATTTGATCTCTTAATTCATATGTTAACAGTATGGGTGTCCTAACTTTGTCACACATGGCTTTTCCATCTTGGCTTTGTTTTTGTTAAATAAACAATGGCACGGTGCAATATGTCACGTGTTGTTGTTGTTCACTGAGGTTTTATTTTCCTAAATTTAAGACCTCCCAAGGACCAGATATTTTTTTTTGTGCCGATACAGAAAACCATGGAATTCAATAGGGTGTCCTAACTTGTTCACATGACTGTATATGAAAACCTGATGTTTTTTTATAGTACAGATTTTTTTTTTTTTCTAAAATGTCCAGGTTGTAAAAACAAACAAACGTTGCTTAATAATCGCTGCACAAATTAAAAGAAACAAATTTAAAGATACATTCACCCAAACAACATCATCAAGAATGTTCCTTGTTTCTCTTATTTCGTGTAGTCATATTTAATAAAGTTTGTTTGAATTATATCTCCTGTTTAACCGCTATAGAGACATCAGAGCCAGCGGCAAATTCCAGAAGAGCTGGCCGAGGCATCTCAAAATTTTCCAGCACTGAAACTGGTCGTCACAGCAGCTGATAATTGCTTCAAGCGGGCGGAAATGCTCTTGGCTGCACTTTTTTTGTGAAATTTGATTGACTGGAGCCAAAAAGCCCCAGGTGGAAGTTGTCATTTGAAGCTGGCCAGAGGACAAACTCCTCTATTTAGTTCAGCTGGTGTCAGAAGAGCTGCCCAGGACGACATCCATCAGCAATAGGGCCAAACATCTGTTAGCATGCCTTCTCCATCACTCATCTCTTTCCCAACAGTTCCAGACTTCCTGTAGATATGCATGGCCATCAGGAACTCCCAAGACCGGCACGAAACACTCTCCGCACAGCTGCTCCTCATGTAAATGTAGAATGAATGTGAAATCGAGTGTATTCAGAGTCTCTGTGGCCAAGATTCCTGCTGAGATCACAGTCAGAGATAATCTGGACACTCAGAGCAGCTGAGATGATGACAGATCTGCATACTTCCAGCTTTAGTCAGAATTAGGAATCAGTTTTTCATCGATTTGTACTGATGTATGAGGAGAGCCATAAGGTGTTGGGAGTGTGTCTCAGTGTCTAAGCATCTGACGATCACTGTCTCCCCCTGTCTGTTTTGTTGTCTTTGTCTCCCTGTCTTTGTTCTGTGCCCACATTTATTATTTTTGGAAGTCATTTAGAAGTTCTCCAGAGTTTATCAAATCATGTTGCACAAGGGAACTCTGAGGAATTTGTCTGTACAAAATCTACAAAGATCTGAATGCATTTCTGTCCTTTTTGACCCTTGTATACATTTATTTTTTCTTATCCGCTAATGCAGCTATTTCCAGAATATTCTGTACAAGTAAAATGTTGCTTTTCATATGTGTGGGATCTGCTTATTTTCCAATCAGGAGCACTTATTTGTCCTGGAATAGGAATATCATCATCAAACATTGTGGATTTTGGTGTAGTGTGATTCATGGTGTGGACTTTTAGTATTCTGTTTGGAATTGGTATTTGGTATTGAAGGGAAAATATTAATGTTATTAATATTGTAGATATTGAATATTATAGATTTAAAATTAAATGATTAAATACTGATTTGTTAATAGCAGATTTTAATGTCAACATGACATGAAAATTCACCTATTTTTGTTAAATGTTATTGATTTTATTGTGAACATTTTCATGTTTTTTTTTAATCTTATAATATTTACTGTATTTTCAAGTCGGGTCACGTTGCACTGGTGTATCAGTCACAGTTTAAGTTCAGAAATAATGTGAAATACCGATAAATTAAAACTAAGCATTTAAAAACATTACAAATCCATAAACATGTATTGTAGTTCTCCTCACTCCACAACAAATCCTATACAGGAATGAAAAGTATAAAACAAAGAAATTAGTGCCATTTATTATAAATAACATTAATTATAAATGCCAAGCCTTAACATATTTAATTAAAGTGAAGCTGAAACTACTGGCATATGGGAAATGTGCTATACAAATAATCCTGGGCTCACGTACCTCTCTCATTCGGCACAAATCCAAATATGTGAGCTTTGCGCATGATTTGCATGCTTGATGTTAATTTCATTATATAAGTCAAGCACATTTCAGATGATAAAAATGCTACTTGTATTCTGGAAAATTTGGTCATCAGCATTTCATAATTTTCCACTGAAATGAGACTTCTCTCTGGTGACGTATGCTGGACTTCTCCAATCATTTATTCCACTTAAACCCTGCCCCTTCCTTACAGACTCATCTGCCTTAATCCAATCAACAACCAACGGATAAAACCAAGTCCCCACCCTACATTTTTTTTTTCTTTCAGTAATCTGTTTCTCTCGGATGTACGTCACCATACAGAAGAAAAGATCAGCCGCTACTTCTGTTTCATCACGACTTTAAATGACAATTCCTGATGTTCAAACTATCACTCTGTTCTGACACGAGTTTCAATGTTCTCATATAGATATAAATATTAGGATTTATTTTTAATTCTTAAAAAAAATAAAAATCCAAGGGTGGCAGCTTTTCTGGCCTTTGGACTGTGCTCACACACATACACAAGGTTGCTCAACCCCAAACATCTCTAAGCAGCTGCAGGTGCCTCAGCATGGGGTATGAGACAGTGGGAAGATCCTGGGATTTTTCAAACATCTGTTGAGCGCACACACACACACACACACACACACACACACACACA
>NW_015547673.1:769207-784014 GCF_001515605.1 Sinocyclocheilus anshuiensis | reverse complement strand
ATCCTAGGTGTATATGACTTTCTTCTTTCAGACGAATCCAGTCGGAGTTATATTAAAAATGGTCTTTGATCTTTCAAGTTGTTTAATGCCACTCAGCGGGTGTTGCATTGCTTCAGTCCAAAAGAACTTAAATAAAAACTGCCCATCCATAAAAAAAAAGTGTCTCACACGGCTCCGTGGGGTGAACAAAGGCCTTCTGTAGCGAATCGATGTGTTTTTGTAAGAAAAATATCCATATAACGTAATAATCACTTGCGCTCACTGTTGTAAACAGAAGCAGTTCCGGGGGAATGACGTATGAGGTCGGCTTTATTAAACAGCTTGAAAGATCAAAGACAGCTTTTAATATAACTCTGACTGGATTCGTCTGTAAGAAGAAAGTCATATACACCTAGGATGCCTCGGGGGTGAGTAAAACGCAGCCTAATTTTAATTTTTGGGTGAACTAACCCTTTAAGGTTTAATACGGCTGACACTGCAGACTGCATTATTCTGACACTCTGAAACTGATGTGCTGTGTTTGGTGTGTTCTGTAGGAGATCTCTTCCGTGGATTTCCGCAGTAATTCCGTGTCCAGTCGGACTCCAACTCCACCTGGACGATACTCACCACACAGCCCCATCGAACGAGAGGTGCCCATTTCCCCTCGACGCAGGTACATATATATACACATATTTGCCTTGAGCAGATGCTGCTTCTCCTGTCAGATCACTCAGAAGAACAAACTTTTTTAATCAATTGACAATCTAAATACATTTCTAATAAATTAATTTGCATATGCTAACAAACAACATACATTATTTATTATTTTAAGGAAAGCTCCAAAATGGAAATAATTTCTGTTATTTGACATTTGATTTTACTTTATTGTTGCAGACGAGTAAATAGTTGAATAGACATTACAAAAAGTGGCTTTAGCGAACAGACAGACATAAGAAAGTTAAGTCTGGTGACATGATTAATTGCTTGTTTTTTGTTGCATTTTTAAAAATCATTAGTAGCACTAAATTAGTGCATTAAGTAACAGCCCTGCAGTTTATTTTTAGCTTCCGCTGATAGATTTTTACATGAACATTTCTGTACAGCTGCGAGATTCTGCAGTGTGATGTCATTTTGATTCTGTTCTTTGAACACTTCTCAGAACAGATTTATTTTGGCTCTTTATGTCAGATGTCTAAATGAGTCACAACATGGCTGGTGTCCCAAAAATGTTCTTTTTCCTTTTCTTTTCCACTTTGTCTTGCTTTCTACAAAAAGGATTATATCATTTCTGCCCCTAATTTCTGCAACCTTCTCCCTCTTCTACACACCCATGATCCCACCTCCGTTTTGCTCAACCAATAAGAAAATGTCAAAAACGAGTAACCACACCCCTTTTCTACTCTCAACCAATACGAGGCAGCCTGAACTCACACCTTTCACACAGAAACTCTCAACTTTCTTATGTCTCGTCAAGACTCGACAAAGAGGTGTGTGTGTGTTTGCTGTAGATTTGGATGTGTGTGTGTGTGTGTGCAGTTGTCACCGTAGGCTCTGTTCTTGTTCCAACAAGAGTTGAACTAGTTGGATAGGAATTTATCTTTGTTTGCTCTTGAGGTAAGTCCAAACTACTCCGGCATCTTCCTCGAACTTACAAAGCAATGACAGGCTAGTTTGCAGGGGGAGAAGAAATATCGTAATGTGAGCCTAGCGCTGCGCTCTGTTCTCAGTGCTGTAATGTAATGATGCTGTGTCGACTGTTTTCACTGCTCCATCTGAAGTCTGTTTAGCATGTTTGTAATCATAGCTCAGCTGTGGGGGGTTAAAGATGGATGGAAAGTTCTTTTTTTTAATGCATGTTTTGATACTTTATATCGTCTTAGCCACAATAATCTGTACATTTACAGTATTCCGATAAACATGCATCTCCACTGCAGCAGAAGGGGAACAACCGGGTCCTTTGAGAAGGGGCCCACTTTGCTCCTCTATGGTATAACCTACTCTTTGGTATCAGTGGAGGCTGTGCACCCATAAAAATGTTGTTTTAGGTCCTGTGAATTGAGGTGACAACCCTGTGGGGGAACTGAGAGGTGCTGGGAGAGTTTTCAGGGGAAACTCAAACTCGCTGTCTGGTTTCAATTTGAAGCATGTCTCATTTAACAGTCTGCATGCAGATAGTGAACATGCCATTTATTTGGAGATTTATAGTGTCTTAAATGCTTTTTCCCCCCCAGTAATGGCTATTCCAAATGCTTCGTACTTTTCATTTTCTATCTTGGACACGTTACAGGAATGCACTTTTTGTCCTGCACACACTCAAACAGTCATGTCAGCTATGACATGCTTGCTGTCATGTGGGTTTCTGGTGACAACCACACCCAGAAACTCAGTAAAACCCTCAATCTTTCATTGTGTCATTTTCCACCTCTGTTTCACGTTGCAGTAATAAGCAATCACTTCTTGTCAGGTCGAGAGTTCTGTTTGATAGTTTTGGCTATTGGTTAATCATTTCTCAGCCCATGTCATGGCCTTTGTACACAGCAGAAATCCTGATAGCATTTGTTTTGACAACAAACTGCACCAGCAAACTATCACAAGGCCACTACGGCAAAAAAAGGATCTGCATTCCTCATGACCAGCAGTTAAACTGGGTCAGAACAATCCAGAGCAGCAATAGCTGACGCCTTCAATTCAGAATAAAATAATTATTGTTGGTTGGTTTGTTTGTCAGTCCTAAACAAGTGCGCTCACTCAAAAAGAAAAAGCTTCACCTCACCCTGCTCTACATTTAATGTCATGCAGTGCAATCAAACGTGGCCCATTTATGTTATACATCCACTGATGTGCAGTAAGAGTCTTTCTTTGTTTATTAAAAGTTACAAGAGCAGGCTTTGAGCTAGGGGACCACTCGTATCAAGAATCATATGAACAAATCCTATGTCAACAAATCCTATGTGCATTACTGTTCAGAAGTTTGGGGTCAGTAAGATTTTAATAATAAAAAAAAGTCTCTTATCTCACCAAGGCTGCATTTCTTTGATCAAAAATACAGTAAAACAGTAATATTGTGAAATGTTATTACAATTTTAAATAATTGTTTATATTTGAATATATTTTCAAATGTCATTTATTCCTGTGATTCAAAGCTGAATTTTCAGCATCATTACTCCAGTCTTCAGTGTCACATGATCCTTCAGAAATCTTTCTAATATGCTGATTTGCTGCTCAAGAAACATTTCAGATTATTATCAAAGGTGTGCTGCTTTGTATTTTTGTGGAAATAATTTTTTCAGGGTTCTTTGATGAATATAAAGTTTAAAAGAACAGCATTTTGTAAGAAATGACTTAACTGTCTCTTTTGATCAATTTAATGTATTAATATAATGTGTAAAAAAAATAAATAAAAAATTACTGACCCCAACTTTAGAACAGTAGTGTATGTGTGTGGTTAAAATGTTAATTACTCTCATATGTCTATTTTTTCCTTTAGTCTGTATGGCAGTGGCCCAATAGGTATAAAGCAGTAATAGGATTCTTGTGTGTGAGAAAGCTCTGTGTATATGACAGTGCATAAAAATGCAGCTGTTAACCTCCCAATGGATACTACTGTAACTGCACTCTAATCAGTTTACTGGACTTGTCATTATAAAGCACACACAGTTTCTCAAAGCCCCACTCTCGTATTCTACCTCCAATCCTTTCCTCTCCATACAGGTACTGCTAATTGTTGTGTAGAGAGTAGGGCCAACCACAGGAGTGAGGGAAGAACAATGAAGAGAAAAAAAATGAGAAAATAATAATATTCTATATGATGGAAATATCACGTTTCTGAGATTTAACAGGCAGGGATGACTCGAATCCGCGTTATAGGTTAGGTCTAGTAATGTGGAAAGGCTTAGTGTACGGCTAATTTTTCGATAATGTATAATACCTCATTTTAGAGTAAGGACTCTATGATATACTCAAAATAATAAATCAGACATTATCTAACATAAGAATTTGCCATGACAGCATAAGGCTATTCTAATTTCATGAAGTACTTTTAACTTTTGTCTGTTATCATATCTCTTATTGTACTACAAAAGCAGGACTGATCCCTCTATAATATTACACCAGTGTGGGTATATATATTTTTAATGTAATCCAGAGATGGAGTAGAGATACACATCACTTTTAGATCATGTTTTTTTCCATGAGTGTTGTGTTTTAAAGTGGTGTCAAATTTAATGAAATCTCTTTCTTTCTCTTTCAGTTCGGACTTTGCCATGCAGAAGTTTGACAGCGACTCAGAGGTGTACAAGATGATTCAGGAGAACAAAGAATCCCGCACGGCTCCTCGCCAGTCCAACACCTTCAAGATGCTGCAGGAGGTGCTGGAGGCCGATGAGAAAGGTGAGACGTGCACACGTTTTTTTTTTTCTTTTTTTCTCCAGTTTGTCTAACAACAAGGTTTGTAAAACAGCAGATACAGAGTACTTTGTGAAATTGTTGTCACCAGACATTCTATGAGCATTTTATTCTGTATGAAGTCTGGTCCACATTCGGTTGTCAGAAGACAGGAGGCTGTGGTGCTAAAGTTTTAAGCACACACTAGCATCTTAAAGAACATTAAACATTAAAGGTGGGCTGTGGGCACAGACTATGAGGGCGGTGTTGGAAGATAAAGGATGTTGCTCCAGGCGCTGACTGTTTTGTCTTTTTGGTGTGTGATTTATATTTGTTTTCACAGAGGCCGCCATCCGGTTTCCAAGCAAGCTGTCGCCAAGCCCCTCCAAGACCACGTCTTCTGTTGCTGGAGGGCAGAAATACCACACCTGTGAAAAATGCGGCACCAGTATTGTGTAAGATAAAACGGCCGAATCCCTCAGTTTCTGCACACACTCCACTGAATGTCCTCTGCACAGGCACGCTGGGATTGCATAAGAGGTTGAGCCGGTAACTTGATGAATGTGTTGTGTGATGTTTAGCCTTTAAGGAATTGTCATTCTCATCATCTCTTCGCATTTAAGTCGATAATTGAGTACGATTGAGACAAAATCATCTCGGTGGTTATTCATTCGTATTATATTACCCTGTGAGAATTACAAATCAACAACACCTTCATTAGGTGAGATAAACACTTGGAGGTGTGTATGTTTTGACAAACCCTTGACCAAACCAGCTGTTTCAAAACCTAGTGAGCTGCCTACCTAGACAGTCCTTTAAAGTACCTTATACGCATTCCCAACAGGAAGATTGTTCCAATAGGTACCAACTTTTGACCACAATCTAATTTACTTCAGTATTGTACCAGTTCTTCAGTAAGGCATCCCACAATGCACCTCATGAAGTTGGTTGACAGAATGAACAGAACTAAACAGAGAAGCTCAAGTAAAAGAGAACTATGATTAGGTTTAGTCACTACACTGAGCTATTTCATAGTTTTAGATACTAATTTAGCATCATATGCATTTGCCCAGAAGGCAATCCCAGAATGTGAAAAACAACATAAAAATATAATTGTACCTAATAAAAGGACATAAACCATCAGTTAAACACAACATCACAAAATCCCTCTCTGTTTGCATCAAAAATTATATTTTCATTGACAATCTTAAAAATATGATCATGTTTTAGCAGCTGCTACCCTTATTTTCATTAGCTTCCTTCCCACTTGCTCATAAGCCGCTTAACATGGGTTCATGTGTTGAGCGCTGTGTTTGCGCACACTATAAAAAAAGGAAAAGTATACTTTCAGCTGTAGGAGAACCTGTTGACAGTAGTCAGTAATTAGCTTAGCAGCATGCTAACATCAGTCTTAATTGGAATCAATTGTACACCAGTTCTTCCATGCATCACGTGTCGAGCGCTATTTGTGTAGCATATAAAGTTGGTGCCTGTATAGGGATTTCCAAATCAGTCACTGTAGATTCTGTTATAGTTAAGATGCTGCCTTCAGGCTGAAGTACACTACAAGACCTGCACAGATTTGAAAATGTTAGGCATCATATACCGTACTTGTCGACTTGGTTACAGAGAAAAAATGGGAATCATACACTAAACTTCATCTCAGCCTCAGACGTCCCGCCCACGGACCATTGGCTGAAAGTCTGATGCGTATAGCATGCAAAATTGGAAACACTTCCTGAGTTTCAAAGTCGTCTTCGGATTGGTTGAATTATACAGGGTTTCCGGGAGACATGTGTGTCGCGTTCTTTAACGTTCTGTCTGGAAACAAAAATGCTGTGATGCCGAACCCCCTCATGGAAGAAGAAAGCCATCATGTTTCCAGCTGTGACAATGAGCGCTTATCAGGATCAACTAAACGCTGGATTTTCAAAAGTGTGTGAAATATGTCAAGTTTGCGGCATAGACTCTTTAAAATATGTCCAAGAATTTAACACAACGGTCTGTTATTGTGGGGACATTTCCACGCCCCTAAACATGACGCGGCACAATTGGTTGCTTTACCTGTCAGTCATATGCCCTCTTGGGTGGTCCTTGGCCATTCAAAGTGCCATGGTTCCCAGACCTTCTGCCGTCAGTCTGAAGGTCTGGCTACGCAAGACTAAAATAAACTTTACACTAGGCTTTCAAGTTGTTCCCGAACACAACAACACAACTTAAACAGAAACATGCACTCTGTTGCTAGAAGATGCATGACAAATAAAAACAATATGTTCTCAAATATTCTTTAAATATCAAAAACGCTTGATGTCCTCCAGCTGGATGGAATCAAAGTCTGAAGAACTCAGATGGCCTAAAGTCTGTAGACTGGCTCTGACTTTGGACACCTAGTGTTGACTCCTCCGGACTGTGAATCAGGGCAAAAATCTAGGCAAAAGTTCTGTAGTGTATTCCAGCATTTAGAAGATAAAGGAGCTCATTAGGTTTTGAAACCAAACTGTTGTGTTCAGTGACTTAAACCATTCTATTTCTCCTTCCTCTTTCAGCACTCAGGCCGTGAGGATCACAGACGATCGCTTCCGTCACCCAGAGTGCTACACCTGTACAGAATGCGGGCTCAACCTAAAGATGCGCGGCCACTTCTGGGCGGAGGACAAAATGTACTGCGAGAAACACGCCAGAGAAAGATACCAGGGTCCCGGCAATAACTATCGTTCCGTCGTGTCCCCACACCACTGAGACGCCTGTGATGCCGAACCCCCTCATGGAAGAAGAAAGCCATCGTGTTTCCAGCTGTGACAATGAGCGCTTATCAGGATCAACTAAACGCTGGATTTTCAAAAGTGTGTGAAATATGTCAAGTTTGCGGCATAGACTCTTTAAAATATGTCCAAGAATTTAACACAACGGTCTGTTATTGTGGGGACATTTCCACGCCCCTAAACATGACGCGGCACAATTGGTTGCTTTACCTGTCAGTCATATGCCCTCTTGGGTGGTCCTTGGCAATTCAAAGTGCCATGGTTCCCAGACCTTCTGCCGTCAGTCTGAAGGTCTGGCTACGCAAGACTAAAATAAACTTTACACTAGGCTTTCAAGTTGTTCCCGAACACAACAACACAACTTAAACAGAAACATGCACTCTGTTGCTAGAAGATGCATGACAAATAAAAACAATATGTTCTCAAATATTCTTTAAATATCAAAAACGCTTGATGTCCTCCAGCTGGATGGAATCAAAGTCTGAAGAACTCAGATGGCCTAAAGTCTGTAGACTGGCTCTGACTTTGGACACCTAGTGTTGACTCCTCCGGACTGTGAATCAGGGCAAAAATCTAGGCAAAAGTTCTGTAGTGTATTCCAGCATTTAGAAGATAAAGGAGCTCATTAGGTTTTGAAACCAAACTGTTGTGTTCAGTGACTTAAACCATTCTATTTCTCCTTCCTCTTTCAGCACTCAGGCCGTGAGGATCACAGACGATCGCTTCCGTCACCCAGAGTGCTACACCTGTACAGAATGCGGGCTCAACCTAAAGATGCGCGGCCACTTCTGGGCGGAGGACAAAATGTACTGCGAGAAACACGCCAGAGAAAGATACCAGGGTCCCGGCAATAACTATCGTTCCGTCGTGGTCCCACACCACTGAGACGCCCGGTCCACCGCACTCCTGACGCCACCTCCAACTCCTCTGGTTGGCTGCGAGCATAGAGAGGAGAAGATGGTGATGTCATTGCTACGTTGTCCAATGGGAGCCAAATTGAGCGTTTGGCGTAATGTCACTTGACGCTTTGGGACCCAGCGCAGTTGTGTCCTCTCCCCCTGTTATTATACCCCCCTCAAATAGAGACTGTAAGCTTTGATCTATTGGATTTGGAAGGGGGCGTCTGTGTTAGTGCGTGCTATTTCGAAGTCAGCATATTACAGTTGAATTTCTACATTTGCCTGCCAGTTCCACATGTTGTATTATGCTTTGGAAACAGCTTGTTTTTCAATAGACATATAACTTGGGTTTATCTTTAATAGTTTTTGAATTTTGAAATTTGTAGAGCTTTTTCATATACCGAGACTCAAATGGTGAGATGCATCAAGTGGGCATCAGCAGCGCTAATGCACACAGGACTGGTTTCCTTAGTGTATTTGTGTGTGAATAGTTGCAAACAGCTTCATTAATTTTAGTTTGCACTTGTTAATAAAGGGTTTAATGATTACTTGGAAGTGATTCTTAGTTTGATATATATTTCTCCCTTCATAAAAAAGAAACTATTATCCACAAGTCCTCCATCCACACAGAAGCATGCATTTAGACCTCTGCATAGTTTATTTGACATTTGCTTTGTATTAAATAAGGGATATCTAAGAAATTATGATATTTTTGTGTAAATGTTTCACCTTAAACTGTATGTGGACTAAGCGGAGGGTTTTGCACGCACTTGTTTGTGTTCAGGGTTGCATGTTTCATTTTGATTGTGTATTTTCGGGTGAGAGATGTTCGATCACGCTCAGATACACTACAAGAGAAAGGATTATCAGAGTGAAAAAAATTTAAACATTTGTGGATTAACTACGTCAGATGAATCGTGAATCCTCACATTGTGTTTGTAGGGTTGCCTCTCTTTACCTTTTCCGTTTCAAATAAAAAAACTTTCTGATTATCAGTGGATATTTGAATGAATTGTGTTTTGTCTGTTTAGCTGTATTAGGCTATTCTGGTTACGTCCCATATTGATTTGCCATTTTTGTTTGATTCTTACCAAAGCAGCTTATAGTTAAGTTGAACTCTGATATTTTTCTCATTAAAAAGAGTGACACCTCAAGACTTTTGAGGTGCTTTCTGTCATTCATTTCCTCACCCTGAAGCTCTTTGTTCTATTGAACACAAAAAGATGTTATGAAGAATCTGGGTAACCAGATAGTTGATGGTAACCAATGACTTCCATAGTATTTTTTCTTTTTTTCCCCCAGAAGAAATTCGGGGTGAGTAAATGACAGAATTTTCATTTTTGGATGAACTATCCCTTTGCAGTTCACTCCATATATGGGAAACCAGAAGCTGAGAGCACGGTAGATGAACTTTACGAAGATACGACACGTTAAAAACAAATTCTTACCTGTCGACAACTGTGTACATAGCAAAATGATCTAAAAGGAATAGGAATAGAGGAGGAAAAAAATTTAAAAACGACTACACACAGTGATGCGCACTTTTGAAACTGCTTCATGAAGCTTTGAAAACTATCAATCATTTGTTTCGAAGCAGTGATTCAAAGTGCATACACAGTCACATGAGTTCAATAAACGAGGCTTAGTTACACCATAGCTGTTTTGAAATGTTTTGGAATTCCAATGTTTGCCCCTTAGGGGCCAATGATCTATAGTTCTGTCATGACGACTCTCGGAGGGATTGGCATGGTAATGTAAATGACAATGTTAATGTATTTGGTCTTGGCGGAATAGATCTGCTACGCTGCTGCTGCGGCAGAGCAAGTACCGAGACTTGCTACTGCCAACACATCCACAACATGTTCAGACTGCGCCATCTAGAGTTTCATGCCAGAACTCTGTATTTGTTCAAAAAAAAAAGAAGCAGTACATCAGTAACCTGCTGGTCCACTGTTATTATAGTGAAATTTCTGCTTTGCAAATAATTTACTTGTAGTAGTGTAATAGAAAAACAACAGACCCAACTGTCATGACGTGTATGCTGCTTGTTCTGAGTAATTGACTCATTCATTGAAGGGGACATGTTAATGATAATAGCAGTGTGGCGTTTAATTTGAGAATTCATTCATTCTGTGAAAAAAAACAGGTGTCATTAATTGTCCTTTATTAAGAAAGAAGGGAAGCAAATGTTTCACACATTGTTATAAAATATGACCCTTTCGAAATTGAGATTGATACATCATCTGAAAGCTGAATAAATAAGCTTTCCATTGATGTAAGGTTTGTTAGGATAGGACAATATTTGGCCGAAATACAACTATTTGAAAATCTGGAATCCGAGGGTGCCAAAAAAATCAAAATATTGAGAAAATCGCCTTTAAAGTTGTCCAAATGAAGTTCTTAGCAATGCATATTACTAATCAAAAATTGTTTTAATATATTTACAGTAGGAAATTTACAAAATATCTTCATGGAACATGATCTTTACTTAATATCCTAATGATTTTTGGCATAAAAGAAAAATCTATAATTTTGACCCATACAATGTATTTTTGGCTATTGCTAGTATACCCCAGCGACTTAAGACTGGTTTTGTGGTCCAGGGTCACAAATATATTTCCTTCTGAATTGCTAAGTAAAACGGGCTGTTTCAAACATTGTTCAGATGAACAAAGGATTAAAAAGTTGAGTGGAGAAGTTAAAACAAATAAAGAAGTGCAGCAATTATAGGATGCTCAGCTAAAATGATCTCAAATGCTTTAAAATGACAACAAAAATTGAAACGTGAAAGAAAATGAGCAACTACTGTTAAAGCGTATGAAAGAATAGTCAGAATGGCAAAGTTTCAGCCATTGAAGCTATCAGCAAGAAGACTCTGTAAAGCACCATTGTTAAAAAAAAATGCAGAATCAATTAAAATTAGCAAAGAAACACACTGATCAGCCCAAAGAGAAATGGAGTAAAGGGATTGAGGTAATGGAGTGGCCAACTCAATTCCTTTACCCCAACTCCATTGAAAACTTGTGGGATGACATTAAAAATGTAGTTTCTGAAGAAAAACCCAAAAATTCACAGGAACTGTGGAAGTTTGTTCATCCTGAGCTTAAGTAGGCCTACCTGTTTCTGGCTGTCAGAAGTTGGTTGACTCAATGCAATGTAGATGCACAGCAGTTATCAAAACAATGGTTATGCAACTAAATGTTAGTTCAGTGATTTAAATTGAAGTTAAATCTTTAAAAAAAATATCCATCAGTTTTTGAGTTTGAAGAGAAAATGTCAACACTGCTATTTTTTGAACAGATTAATATTCCTTACTTCCTGTCAAAAAATAATGCAGATTTGATAACATTTGTTAATGCTTTGATTTGGAATTGCATGTGTAATGTTTCCACTACATTTTAAATATGGAAATAAAAGTTTTTTTTTTAAAGAGCACTTTATTAACAAACTGCTATTTGTTTTAACACAACTGCATGTGAACCCTTTTTTTTTTACCTGATCAACTATAAATTTTGTAGACATTTTAATGACACTTTTGTGTAATATAAAGGAATATTTGTGAGAGCTAAGTTGTAGCTCTCCATAAAACAAGCCATAAAAATCAATAAAATAACATATTATACAGGCATTTCATATTTAATGTTGTCAGATGATTTGTTAACTGCTTTTAATTGATTAGACTTTCAATAAAACATTTGCAATTGGTTTGTAGGCTAACGGGTGTGCTATGTTTGGCCTGAGCTTTCGTTGCATTCACACCGTACTGGCCAGCGTGTGGCGTTTCGAGAGCTTCGAAAAAGTGAACAATTTTGCGAAGCAAGTAGGCTAGTTAAACGTTTGTTGTTGATTCAAAGTTTCTTAAACTTGAATCTCTCCCCACACAAACTACGTGACGCGACCAAAAGAAGCAGCAAGACTAGAGCAGTCCTCGGTAAAGTTTTTCCTCGCTAGTCGCTAGAGAGAGCGCTTTGTCTGGGCGGTTTCTTCATTAGGGCGATTGGGCGACTCACCACCAAAGTGCGAAAGGGAGGGATTTTTTTCTATCACAGCTGTCACTCTTCTAGACTGTTTGTTCTGCCTCTGGATATATAGTCCAATCAGCGTCAAGTCACGTTCTGTTCTCATAGACTTCCATACAACGATTCTTTTTGTCTTACTGCAGGCACTGCAATGCGATCTCTATGAGTTCCGGGAGGGCGAGCACTAACGTGCTTTCGTCATCATACGTAACCTGCACTCATGCAGCGATTGGTGGGAACAAACTCTATAAATAAGAAAAATGAAGTCCGGACTAAGCAAACCAGTGAAGTTTAGATAGATGACGATTGTAATGGAGGATGATTACAGTGACATACAGCAGTCGTACATTATTAGACGCGCGTTATTATTAATGTGCAAATAAACAGACCGTGTATGTGAGCTCTCTAATAGTTTTTTGCACGAGTAGATTTCAGTATGGTCGCATGTCTGGCAAGTGTTTTACAATGGACACTCGCTGAAGAAGCGTGCTATTATAGGAGTTTGCGATGGTTAAAGGTGATTATATGGCCATCAACACACTCTGACAGAGGAACTGTTCATTGGGGATGTCGAGGTGCCTATAGATCACCATATTTGACAAATTCAGAATGTTTTTATTTACTTCATAAATTTGTGTTTTGCTCTGTTTAATAATTCGGAATGGATCTGTATATATTTATAGTCAGGTTAAGGCGACTGGTATAGCTAGTGATCTGTTGGCGTCTCCGTGTGGTCGTGTTTGGTATTGCAACTTGATGTGTAGTTTATATACTGTATGTATAGAAAAGGCTCTCTAAACAAATGTAAAACAAATTTTCCTCACAGTTTTTGCTGTTGCACTGTATACATAAATTGTGAATTATGAAAATAAAAAAATGTTTTAATTTATCTTGAAAAAAAGCTGGCAGAAAATATAGTTTTGTGGGAATTATCCTCAATCTTTACCTTGGTAAAACAATTATCTTTATTTAAAATGTCTCAAGTCTTACTACTCCTTTAGTTATAATGGGATAAATCATACCGGGTGTATGCTACAACTTTTGCATGTGGTACCTAGAACATTTTTCACCAGCCGCCACTGAGTCGGGTAAACGTTGAGATCACGGTTACACCGCGGTGACGGGATCTGGCAAAAGTTTTAAAACGACGCTATACTTACCTTTGCCTGTGATTCTCACTTTCACATTAAAACCTACCGCTTTGACGGCAGACGCCAGAACCAATAATTTTTCTCATATGGCGTTCCTTTCACTGTGTGCTGGTAAACATACCGAAGTTCTCCACGTGCGCATGGCGGAGTTGAAATCTTCATGACATGAGGTGAGTAAATGACAGTCTTTCTCTCTTTTTTTGGTTCTTTTTTTTAATCTCTTTTTATTTATTAATTTATGTTGGGATATTGTAGGAACCATTTAAAATTTTAAATGTTTTATTTAGTATGTTTTGCAACTCAGAAACTGTACAGAAAATACAGTTTAGGCGGACATTTTAATCGTTCATTCTGCTGTGTTAAAAAATAGAAAGCTTTTTTTATTATTATTCTTTTTTTAAGAAAATACAGTCAAAAGTTTATGCATGTTCAAAAGGGAGAAAGAAATGTGTTCAACTAAAATTGAGAACTTTTTGCATCTCAAGACATTGTGGAAAAGAAATACTTGTTTTTTTTTTATTTTTCTTTTTGACCGCTAGAGGGCAGTAGAGATGTGTTCTTTCCGTGGTTACCGTGGTTGGCTGGTTCTCTGTCAATCAGTACCAACTATCTAAAAACAATAAACCAAGCCATTAGGAGATCATTAGAAAAGGAAGCTAAATTTGTCTTGTAATGACATGTTTTGTAGTTTAGTAGTGTTGATTCCAGTTTAGTCTGTTATTCTTTCACTGGTAAAGAAATATGTATGACATCCAAATAGTGCAATGGAAACAAGTCAAACATGAGGGCAATCTCTGAGTCTTATGAATCATTTTAGTTTCATTAATAGAGATTTTAAATCAGTCTCTTCAGTTCATTTAAGACTTACTCTCTCATAAAACTACCCGGTATAAATAACCAGCGCCAGAACAATTGACATTGTTTGTCGGAGATGAATAACCTGCCTGTGCTGTTTGATATTTTTGGACATAGGTTTCTCCCAGCAATCAGTTAAGGTCACGGGTTGTTATCTCTGGTGTTTTGTTCATGTGTGTGAGGTCATGCTTGTTTCCAGACATCGCTGTAATCAATCTTTCCCCAAAAGCCCATTAAACAGAATCAGCGGTTAACACTAAAGACAGGAACTGTGCTCCGGTGAACGGGGAAATGGGAGCAATCAGACATTTGTTAGACTGATTTCCTAATGGGACACTCTGACGGAATGGCTGATGCACATTCAAGTGGTCCGCACTTAACCCCTGCTCTCTAACCTCATTGTTGAGGCCCAACTTTTTATGGGGTTTGTCAAATATTGGCCCACTTGCACATACTTGTCTTCATGGTGTTTTATGTGACTGTAGAAATATCCTAACACAAAAATTCAAATACAGATTGAGTCATTCAATTATCTATGGGTGTTTCTGCAACTTCAGGCACTTTTCCCGGGGGCTGATTTAATTAAAACTAACAGAATTTCGCTTTGTACATTTTTGTTGTATGAAGGTAACTGAAAATGTTTTTTTTTTTTTTTTTTGAAAATCATGCCTTCATCCGTTTTTTTTTTTTTTTTTTTGTTATACAGGAATTGAATTTTGAAATATTTCCTGTCTTTTCCTGCCTCCTGTCAATTAA
>NW_015547673.1:765688-768898 GCF_001515605.1 Sinocyclocheilus anshuiensis | reverse complement strand
AAGGTAACGAAAATTTTTTTTTTTTTTTTTTTTTGAATCATGCCTTCATCAGTTTTTTTTTTTTTATGGAAGCCTGTTTCTGCCACAGGATTAAAATAAATAAATAAATAAATAAAATGGGTAATTGTGACTTTTTATCTCCTGATTCTGACTTTTATTCTCGCAATTCTGAATTTATATCTTACAAGTCAGACTTTTTTTTCTTGCAATTCTGAGAAAAAAAGTTTTGAATGTACACCTCGCAATTCTTTTTTTTTTTTCCACCATGGAATAAAACATTTAAAAGGTAATTGCAACTTTTTAATCTCGCAATTTTAAGTTTCCGTCTCACAATCCTGAGTTTATTTCTTGCAATTTTGACTTTTTTATTCAGAACTCTGAGTTTATATCTCACAATTTTGACTTTTCTTCTAAGAATTTTGAGTTTACATAACTTGCAAAAAAAAAAAAAAAGTCAAAATTGTAATATATAAACTCAGAATTCTGAGAAAAATAACATATTTAGTAGAAATTATATTTGGTGGGGATTTTTGTGAATTTTCTTTTTATTATTTTTTAGGAAAGAAAGAAAGAAAGAAAGAAAAACTATTCTCCTGGATACTGATAGTGCTCAAAGCTGAAGAAAGTGATAGAAATGCTTGCCTCTGAAACATTATCAACATTAACAGACAGACACCACAAGGTGGCACTATACATAAACACAGGCCTACTGAACTTCCATATCTGAGTTACTTGACTTCTGATCAAGTAGATATCCTTTAATCACGAGCCAACACTGCTTTGAAATGAACTCACAAAGTATTCTTTATATATTTGTTGGCTGCGTTTTTGTTTTTGTGCCTTTCATACATTTGGTTGTGTTTTTCAACCAGTATTAAATCTCCCTGTGGATCACTCATCAGAGCGATAGTACTAGGGGAAATAACATCAGTCAGCAGAGTCATTACCTTCATCCCTGAGAGGAACTGTCTCACACACACAGGATCTGGAAGTAAAGTCACTAGTATTGCAGTAGCTCGCTTTGATATTACATTATTACATTTGATTTAATGTCAGTGACATGCAGTGGAATTTTAGTGGAATATATAAGATGTATTTAAATTGAATTAAATTGAAGCTATAAATTAATAGAAAATTCATATAAATTGTAGTAATATTTCACAATATATCTGTGACTTTTTTTAAAAACATAAAACAATAAAAAAAAACTTTTGAACGGTATTATGTATGTATATGTGTATGTATGAATAAATATATATAATATATAATAAATAATAATAATAATAATAAAAAAAAAATATATATATAGTCACAATTTTACATACACTTTGCAGTATCTGCAAAATGTTAATTATTTTACCAGAATAAAAAGGATCATACAAAGTGCATGTTATTTTTTATTTAGTACTGACCTGAATAAGTTATTTCACATAAAAGACGTTTACATATATTCCTCAGGGGAAAATAATAGTTGAATTTATAAAAATGACCCTGTTCAAAAACATACGCTTGATTCTTAATACTGTGTTGTTACTTGGATGACCCACAGCTGTTTTTTTGTTGTTGTTGTTTAGTGATAGTTGTTCATGAGTCCCTTGTTTATCCTGAACAGTTAAACTGCCCGCTGTTCTTCAGAAAAATCCTTCATCTCCCACAAATTCTTTGGTTTTCCAGCATAATGAAGATGTGCATATTTTTCTTATTTTGCCTAAATATCATATTGTTTTTTCATTTAGTACTGCCCTTCAGAAGCTACAGAAGATACTTACGTGTTTCCCAGAAGACAAAATAAGTTCAATTTACCCTGTTCTTACTTCCCAAGCAAAAATAATATTTATTAACATTTATTTATTTCTCATAACTGTATTGCTAATAAATAAATTATATATACACTACCATGCAAAAGTCTGGGGTCAGAAGTTATAAATTAAATATGGAAAATTATTTATTAAATTTAAATTAATTGAAATTGTAGTAATATATTTAATTATATAATTTTATAATATAATTATAGAAATTATATATTTTGTAATATATTTTTAATTGTAATAATATAATTTAAATTTAAATTGTAGTAAAATGTCAAAATATTAAAAAAAATAATAATAATAATTAAAAATCTTGGCCCCATTGTGTGTGTATATATGTATGTATTTATGCATGTATGTGTATATTTATGTAATAAAATTTGCATCCTTACATTAAATGCTAAATAGTATAGATATTGTATAGAGTCTGTCACTTTCTGAAGTATCTGTGTCATTTCCTCCATGTATTTGTCTATTGTATTACTTTCACTCTCACTGCAGACTGAGGCCCACTTCTCCATTTATATTCCCTCTTCTTTATTCCACCTAGAATGGGCTCCAGATGTTGTTCCGGGAGAGGGAGATACTGCTTGCTTGACGATATGAGCTAGAAAAGAAAAGCAATGGGGGAATAGGAGGGAGTAAGCGAAAGTGAGTGCGAGAATGTTGGAAGGACATAAAAGTTTGTCTGGATGCCATTAAGTACAATTTGATGTAATGTGCAGTTTGGGACGTGACATTTTAAATGGAAACTACATACCAGATGAGGAGGGTTTGGGGGTCTTGGAGGTGGGGAGGGAACGTGCTCGAAACGTTATTTAAAGTGCAGGGTAAACAGACCTCGGTTGGAGGCGCCGCGTTGCGAGTTTTCCCGTTTTCGGAAGCAATCGGAATCGTCTTTCCCGCAGGCCCTCATTCCGCAGCGCGGTATCGAGTACAGTAATAACAAATGTGGGTTTGCACGATTTTAGCTACAACACAGTGCCCCTTTGTGCGAGCGGGCAGCACTCACATGTCTGAACTTGTGGCAAAGGACACGAACGTCAACCTCAATTGAAAACCTCTATCCATTTACTATACATATTATCTATTATCTATACATTTTCAAAACGTGGCCTCGGCCAGTTTTTTAAGCCAAAGCTATGGTTTCCTATGTCTCTGCTTCTTCTATATCAAAAGCGGTCGGTTTTAAAATTAAAAGTTGCCGTTTTAAAATAAAACAACACTGGATTTTAGCTCTGCTAGAAGCAAAAATGACTTACAGTACAGTATGAGTATCAAAGCCCCGAGGAAATTGAAGGGGTCATATGATGTTGCTAAAAAAGAACATTATTTGGTGTATTTGGTGTAATGAAATGTGTTTATGTGGTTTAAGGTTTAAAAAACACATTATTTTCCACAT
>NW_015547673.1:751136-765390 GCF_001515605.1 Sinocyclocheilus anshuiensis | reverse complement strand
AAAGCATTATTTTCCACATACTGTACATTATTGTTTCTCCGCTTTGCCTTTCTGAAACGATTTTTACAAAGCTCATCGGTCTGAAAAAGCGAGGTGTGCTGTGATTGGCCAGCTATCCAGTGCGTTGTGATTGGCCGAATACCTCAAGCGTGAGACGGAAATGTTACGCCCCTCACCATACTGTGATGCCCTGTCCGGCCGGAGCGACGAGACAAAAACATTAAAACCCATTATAAATGAGGCATTTGTTGCATCCAGTGGGGACATAATTACGGATTATAATGACTTGTACTGTCTTTTTTTCGCGTTGCGTTGCATCGCGCCGCGTAAACATAAAACCATGTCTGCATTTGTGATCGGAATGACAAACAACAAGCGCTACTCTACACTGCTCAAAACTCGCGTTTCAGTCATCAGTGGCAAGTCCTTTAAATGAAAATGTACTTACAGGTGCATCTCAATAAATTAGAATGTCGTGGAAAAGAATGAGCCGTTTTAGGTAGGCGTGGTTGACTCTTAACTTTTATAAAGAATATCTCTTTGGATTTGAGACTTTAGTCTTTGCAACTTTACAGATCTTCTTTATGCACCAAGAGCTTGTAACACTTCAAAGAGAAAGGAACAATTTAAATCGCATCATATGGCCCCTTTAAGTCTCGTGTGTGTTGGGAATTTTACAGCATGGCCCATAAACATCTCAGCGGTCCATATCTGGTTCCCCTTTCCTCCTTTCCTGAGCTGTTTTTGAAACATTTGAACATTTATGCTGATGGGAGCATTTTTCCCTCCATAAAAAATGCCTGATAATAAGATTTTAGTAGCAGATGAACAGACACAGATTGTTTGTATAATAATGACAAACAGAATTTGCAAGAAATTTTGGGCCCTTCAAAATAAGCCTTAATCCTTTTGATTCTGTCTCTGTGGTTTTCTTTTGGTTCGTCTGAAGGTTAACCTCAGCCAGTCTGTGTATACTCTATGACACATGGCGATCATCCACACATTTTGTCTTAGTGGGATCCGATCGTTGAAATATAATTGCCTGCCGCACACTTTTTGGCTCAGTTTTGGAGTCCACAGTTTGTTGAACAAAACTTCACTGGTGCATTTAAACCTATTTTTATCAATTCATAGTCCAGCAGTAGTGTAAACAGTAATTAGTAAGGGAGGATATAGTTTTGAAAAAAGCTGATAACTTTAACAACAACAATTCCAAATGGGGAACATTAGTTTGTGCGCTTGGGTGTGTGGTTCAATATGCTATTACGTGTTTACAATACTGTAATAACACAGTTATAGGTAATATGTAAGGCTCTCGTTTGGGCGTGTGGTTCAATATGCTGTTACGTGTTTTCAATACTGTAATAACACAGTTATAGGTAATATGTAAGGCTCTCGTTTGGGCGTGTGGTTCAATATGCTGTTACGTGTTTTCAATACTGTAATAACACAGTTATAGGTAATATGTAAGGCTCTCGTTTGGGCGTGTGGTTCAATATGCTGTTACGTGTTTACAATACCGTAATAACACAGTTATAGGTGTAAGTCTCTGGTATGGGTGTGTGGTTCAATATGCTATTACGTGTTTACAATACTGTAATAACACAGTTATAGGTGTAAGTCTCTGGTATGGGTGTGTGGATCAATATGCTATTATGTGTTTACATTACTGTATTAACACAGTAATAGTTAATATGTTAGGCTCTGCTATGGGTGTGTGGTTCAATATGCTATTATGTGTTTACATTACTGTATTAACACAGTAATAGTTAATATGTTAGGCTCTGCTATGGGTGTGTGGTTCAATATGCTAATACACATTTACAATACTGTAATAACACAGTAATAGGTCATATGTAAGGCTCTGCTATGGGTGTGTGGTTCAATATGCTATTATGCATTTACAATACTGTAATAACACAGTTATAGGTAATATGTAAGGCTCTCGTTTGGGCGTGTGGTTCAATATGCTATTACGTGCTTACAATACTGTAATAAAACAGTTATAGGTGTAAGTTTCTGGTATGGGTGTGTGGTTCAATATGCTATTACGTGTTTACAATACTGTAATAACACAGTTATAGGTGTAAGTTTCTGGTATGGGTGTGTGGTTCAATATGCTATTACGTGTTTACATTACTGTAATAACACAGTAATAGGTAATATGTAAGGCTCTGCTATGGGTGTGTGGTTCAATATGCTATTACACATTTACAATACTGTAATAACACAGTAATAGGTAATATGTAAGGCTCTGCTATGGGTGTGTGGTTCAATATGCTATTACACATTTACAATACTGTAATAACACAGTAATAGGTCATATATAAGGCTCTGCTATGGGTGTGTGGTTCAATATGCTATTACGTGTTTACAATACTGTAATAACACAGTTATAGGTAATATGTAAGGCTCTCGTTTGGGCGTGTGGTTCAATATGCTATTACGTGCTTACAATACTGTAATAAAACAGTTATAGGTGTAAGTTTCTGGTATGGGTGTGTGGTTCAATATGCTATTACGTGTTTACATTACTGTAATAACACAGTAATAGGTAATATGTAAGGCTCTGCTATGGGTGTGTGGTTCAGTATGCTAGTACACATTTACAATGCTGTAATAACACAGTAATAGTTAATATGTAAGGCTCTGCTATGGGTGTGCGGTTCAATATGCTATTACGCATTTACAATACTGTAATAACACAGTAATAGGTAATATGTAAAGCTCTGCTATGGTTGTGCTGTTCAATATGCTATTACGCATTTACAATACTGTAATAACACAGTAATAGGTAATATGTAAAGCTCTGCTATGGTTGTGCTGTTCAATATGCTATTACGCATTTACAATACTGTAATAACACAGTAATAGGTAATATGTAAAGCTCTGCTATGGTTGTGCTGTTCAATATGCTATTACGCATTTACAATACTGTAATAACACAGTAATAGGTAATATGTAAAGCTCTGCTATGGTTGTGCTGTTCAATATGCTATTACGCATTTACAATACTGTAATAACACAGTAATAGGTAATATGTAAAGCTCTGCTATGGTTGTGCTGTTCAATATGCTATTACGCATTTACAATACTGTAATAACACAGTAATAGGTAATATGTAAAGCTCTGCTATGGGTGTGTAGTTCAATATGCTATTACGTGTTTACAATACTGTAATAACACAGTAACAGGTAATATGTAAGGCTCTGCTATGTGGTTTTCATTTCCTCAGCCGTGCATTTATGAAGTGTTGACACAGCTGTAAGTATAAGTCAAATACTGGTTTCATTGGGGAAATGCTTACAGTATGTGTACATTGTGAAACCATCCTACAACTGCTTACTGAAGTCAACAAGTTCTGTTGTATTTATACTGTCAGAACCACGAGAAACAAACTAAGAGGCAACTGTATATCTATCATTCTCGATGATCTGTTTCCTGGATGTATTAAATTTCTCCTCTTTGGTTCTCAGACCCCATGCACTCTGTACACATCGCAGCCAAAGCCTCATTCAGGCTCCTATGGTCCAGTCGCACGCAAAGATCCAAGGACTGACCAACTGGGTCATAGTGCCTGATATGTATGCAGCATTAATGACATGACTATGGCCAAGTCTAAACAGATATCTATTAGTATTATAAAGAGAGATGGAGAGACCGAGAAAAAGAGTTTTAGTAGTTATTAAAGACAAATGCCAAATGCTGTTGTTCCTGAGGGATTCTTACATTAGACATTCCTCACATATTGGTCGTATAGTTAAAACCTTTTCAAAGATGCTCTAGTTTTACATTAGTTGTTCATTTTCATCTATGATCTACACCGCTGCTATTAAAAGTGTGCAAAAGTCCACATTTAAAACGGAATGACCTCTTTCACCTGAAATACCTGATAAATGCAATTCTAATTCTAATAAAAATACTCCTAATCTAGTTGTCTAATAAACCTGGCATTGAATATTACAAATATTGTTGGCTCTTTGACAAATTGCTTTCGTTACTCTTTTGTAAGTTGCTTTGGATAAAAGCGTCTGCTAAATGCATAAATGTAGATGTACATAATATATATTTTACTGAAAATAATGAATTCAGATTCAGTTAAAAAAAGATTACATTGTGATTTATATTATTATATTATATTTTATTTATTATATTATTTTTTGTGGATAGATTGTGTGTGTTTACTTTTTTCCTTTATTTTATTTGCTTGTTTATTTATCGATTTTTCTTTTGAGCCTACACACTGAAATAACTTATTAATTATTATTATTATTATTATTATTATTATTATTATTCGCCTCATTAATAATGATTTTCTGTTTATTAATTATTATTATTATTATTATTATTATTATTATTATTATTCGCCTCATTAATAATGATTTTCTGTGGATTTAGATTGTTGGGGTTTATCTTTTTCTTTTCTTTATTTTGATTTTTTTTTGGCCTATGCAATTTATTTATTTATTACTATTATTATATTTGTTTATTTTTTATTATTTATAAGTAACATGTTAGCACCATTGATAGACTTGGAATGAGAAAGAATAGATCACACACACACACACACACACACGGCATGTTGGTATTGTTGATTTACGGTGACTGTCCATAGGCGTAATGGTTTTTATACTGTACAAACTGTATTTTGTATCGCCCTACACCAACCCTACACCTAAACCTACCCCTCATAGTAAACTTTGTGCAGTTTTAGATTTTCAAAAAAAAACACAGTTTAGTATGTTTTTTTAAGCCTTTTGAATTACAGGGACACAGGAAGTGTCCTCATAAACCACCTTCATATTGTAATACCTGTGTCATACCCATGCCATTATACAAATTTGTGTCCTCATAAACCAGCCAAACCAGTGCACACACACACACACACACACACACACACACACACACACACACACACACATATATATAGCTATACATGCACACACATATACATACATAGGTGTATCTGTGCGTGTGTGTGTGTGTGTGTGATCTATTCTAAATTCTCTTGCTCATTATACACAGTACGCAAAATAAACAGTACATTTTACTACTATAATAATGATTTAGACTAGCAAAACCTGGATACTGTCATGTAAAATGTTAGCGTTAACATAAAAAGGTTGATATTGGTGACATTAAATTGGCTGCGCTAGGACCGCGCGGCCCCGGGAGAGGAATGTGCGCACTGAGGCTGGAGCTGAATGTGAGTGTGACAGGATGGCAGAGGAAAAGCGCCAGAGTCCTGGAATTAAGATCTGGACCGTTATTCAGTCAGACTGCGACTGACACCACACGGACCCTGGAGCGCCCCGGAGCCGCAGCGCGTCATGTTTGCTGATGCGCGACCGGAACTTTATGACAAATCACATTGAATTTTGTGAAATACTCCGAGGAAAAGTATGGACAACAGCTGCTTTGAGGGATCGTAATTGCGCTGCGCTCAAAAGCACACGAGTAACAACTTAACTTACCTTTAGAAAAGCGACAAAGTGACATTTCTGCGCGTCGTTTGTTTGCGCTCGTCACATGCGTACAGTTTTTAAGGTGCTACAAAATTCTACTTTCATTTGGGACATGGAGGAAAGAAAATTCATGATGGAAAAAAATATGACATGATGGATGCATTTTACTGCATCAGTGACAGGAGTGCTGTCATGTTTTAACAGAAGTGAGAGTGTTCTAACCTGTCTAACGTGGTGACCTATCTATTCATACTTGGAAAGGAGTAACTAGTCTTCATTACTGTCTTTCTCTTCACTGATACTTTAAGTTATTATCAGCCAGATAAAATTGTGCCCTGATGTCATGGGCTGACCTGGGACCGCGCAGCTGATAGTGTGGGGGACAATGTCGGGACCCTGCGTCCGCATCCCGTTTTGGGTTCGTGTGTTTCTCCTGCTGCTGCTTCACAGAGTCTCTGCGGGCTGTCCGGAGCTCCTTTCCAGCGGCTGCAGCTGCGCAGAGGACCGCGGTAAAGCTCACGCTGCGCCCGGGGCGCGGAGGAAAGTGAGCTGCGTTGGGAAGGAGCTGACTGAAACGCCCGAAATCAGTCTGCTTCCCAACAGAACCGTCTCTCTGTGAGTATTTCATTCATGTTCACTCTTTAGCAACACTTTGTCAGTGTTATAGCCTACACATTTCACGAAAACAATAAATTGGCTACTCAACTACAATGATATTACCAAGTCAATATAATTATATTAAGCTCATGTTTGTGTTACATTTGTGACCTAAATCTTCATGACATGCTTTGTGCAGCAAATTATAACTGGGTTTGTAGTAGTATGTGTGTCGTTGTTTGAGAATATCATCTTATAACTAAACTAAAATTCTCCAAAAAACACGTTTCAAGTAATCGATTTCAGACAACTCTTTGAAGATGCAGGACTTTAGCAAATGAGATTGCATGAATGATTGATAGCGCAGTGCTCTACAATAACATGTATCACTGATATGGCATTGATTAGACAGTGTATGTCTAGCATCTACCATAAAATCAGTAGTTGTGACAGCAACAGTGGGCATAATGATTTAAACTGGCATTACAAGACCGATAAAGACAAAGTTCAGACACTTTTCGGTGACTACAAGATCTTAATGGACAGCAGCTTTGAGCAGCTGTCAAAATGTAACTCTATATGGGGAGTCCAGGGTTAACTGTAACCATTTATCTTCACAACTCATTGATTAATACAAATATATGCACCATCTTTTGGTATAAGAAACATTTGCAGTAAAATTATTATTCTTACAATGAGAAAGACTAGATCATAATATCACATTTTATTCAGGCATTTCGATTATTAACAGTTGTAGCCCTTATTTTTATAATCTAAAAATGAATGATTAACTGTTCTGTCAAATAAGAGCACATCTCAGTGCAATACAGTTGCTGTAATGCATTCATGTTGCACTGATTCTTTTAAATGTCAATAATAATATTTGTTTAAAGCACAACTGATTCTTTGATGAAATAATTACATTTTTCACTTCATTCATACAGTGTGTATTTCATAACTAGTTTTACAGTTGGCCAACCTCACAGCCATAATACAATATTTTATGGTAACTGTGCTGTTACAACTTTTGACTAACATTAATAGATAAAGTATAGGATGAAGGAAAGATATAGGTGGAATTCAAAAGCACTGGAATGTTAGACATAAAAAGAAAAAAATATTAGACATTTAATGTCATGTAAACAATGTAGACACATTGTTTACATACTGTACTACCAGCTCATTGCTCCTTTACCTGTATTTTCCTTCAGCAAAAGATAAGAGATGATGTAAGAATTATGAGCAGGCTGAAGCACCGAAGAGGAGCTTATTGCAGAACTCAACGCTGTCGTATTGTCAAAACCCTCACATTTTACACATACCTTTCATTCAAAAGCAAAGGAGATGTGCTTCATGCACGCATCCCTCCCACCCCATACACACACACCCTCAAGCTTTCAGCTGACTTGACCATGCCAAAGGAGAATAAAAAGAAACACATTTCACCTCCCCGCCCCCCCGTGCACTTTAATGGCCGTCCGTCTCCTTCCTTTCCTAGTACTGTAATATCCCAGTCTGTTCATAATGGACCATATTCGTGTTGTCTGAGCAGGAAGGAAGCTAAACCCACTCTAAAGTGTGGCTTTATCTAGTTATGACCTATTGTGTTATTACTTGTTAGTTTTGATGACTATTATAGTACTGAAGAGCAGGTTTGTGGGTGTTTGGGCGCCCGTACAAAATACTTGTCGGACAAAGTATGCACTTAATCCGGGTGTGAGACAAGAGAGATCAGTCTAGAGCTACATGTATTTGTTTTGGTGAGGAGAGCGCTATTTTTCATCTGTTTCTTGACGCCCGTGCAGCCGTCCAACGTCTCTGATAGTATCTGCCTGAAAATTGGTGCGGAAAAGCAGGAATTAGACACTCGTCGCTTCAGAACTCTTGCCTTCCCATAATGCCCTTCTGCTCCCCTTCCCAGCGGGAGCAGAATTCACCTGCACATGGCTGTTGTAAAAACATAAACATTAAAAGTGCTCGAAACGCCGCGAACAAGCTCAGGAGAGGAGTATGCAGCCAGGGGATTGGTCCCCTCAGAGGAGGAGGCCCAGGGTAGCCAGGACTCCATTTAAAGAGACTAGTGGTTCTGCTTAATAACCGCTCACATCTGCTCAACACATTGCCTCTGCGAAACCAGAGGAAATGGACTGAAAAAAGATAGGAAGGGGCAAAAGTAGGCTGCAAGGCATGTACTGAACCATGGGCTAACTGTATTGTTGCATCCCTGTCAAGAACACCTACTGTTATTAGTACTTTAACTGTTATTTAGTTATTTATTACTGTTAGTGTTAAATTATTGTAGTTGGGTTAGGTGGCTTAGGTTTTATTGTGAACTTGTTATGTAAATTTGTTGTGTTTTGTATTTACTTAAATGTATATATTTCATTATACTTTAAACTTTTAATATAATGTATAATTTAAAGATTTATTTTCCAATAAGAAAGTTATTCTTTAATGTCATCCACCATCGTTTTGTGGCTTTATTTTTATTTTTTTAAGTATCGGTTCAGACACCGGTACCTTTTTAAAAGTATCTATTTGGTACCGGTATCATAATAAACCCAAACGATACCCAACCCAATACTCTGGTATATTTTATATATTGGCAAAGGGACAGCCCAGCTTGGAAAATTATTCGTTTTTCACATATCTCGTAGGTAAACATGTGAAAATGTCTCTTTTACACTCAACTAATTGCGTCGAAGAAAACTCTTGAATATCATTTTTACTTCCTAACCAGTTTCACATGTGCAATTAAATGCTGGATTTCAAAATGTTTGCGCTGGTGAACTTCACAAAAGTTTTGAAATCCAGCATGTAATTGCTCATGTGAAACGCTCATTGTGTCCTGGTGGACTGTTGAAGACCGTCACACACATGGCTCCCGGGCATCCAGTAGAAGCCAACCAATGGGATTTAGACTTCTGATTTTGCAAAAATGCTTTCGGTTTAGTGTGCAATATGCATCAGATGTTTAGGGAACAAAGTGTGAGCGATCCATAGGCGTTATGTCTAAAGCTGAGACTATTTGGCTATTGATTAATACTGTACTGCCTGAAAATATTACATTTATTATATTTTGTGAATCCAAACACACCATGGAATAACAAGCCCCCCTGAATGGTTCACAACAAAACCAGGAATATTCATTCATTTTGATTCCATTTTTTTATGTCAGTTTTGATTTCATGTTGCAGAATCTCAAGAACTTATAGGCTCATGCACATTAAAAATGTGTTTGAAGTTACAAAGAGGGTTTGTTACTAAACCTGAAAAACTACACACATTAGCTATCATACATCATTCTGATATGATGATTTGCTGCTCCTAAAACATTTCCTATTATTATCAATCTTTAAAACAGTTGTGCTTCTTCATATGTTTGTGGAAACTATGATACACTACCATTCAAAGGTGCGTTTTTTATATAAGAAGAAAATAATACTTTAAGCAAGCATGCATTAAACTGATCAAAAGTAACAGTGAATGCATTTATAATGTTATAAATGATTTATATTCCATTTAATGCTGTTCTTTTGAACGTTCTATTCAAAGAATCCTGACAAAAAAAAAATTTTCACAAAAATTTCCACAAAAATATGACAACAAAAACTATTGACAATAACAACCATTATTAATTACTAAGCAACGATAATAATTGATAAGCATATTACAATGAAATCTGAAGGATAATGTGACACTGAAGACTGGAGTAATGGCTGATGAAAATTCAACTTTGCATCACAGGAATAAATGACATTTTACACTATATTACAATAGAAAACAGCTCTTCTAAATTGTAACAATATTTCACAATATTAGCGGTTTTACTGTTTTTTTATCAAATAAATGCAGCCTTTAAAGGGGTCACAAAACACAGCGTCACACACGGCGGGCTAGAGTGAGCGGAGGCCGTAGACAGGAGGCCTAGAGTGAGCGGCGGCCGGCAGCTTAGAGTGAATGGCGCGGCCG
Organism: Sinocyclocheilus anshuiensis; assembly: GCF_001515605.1. Classification (NCBI taxonomy): domain Eukaryota; kingdom Metazoa; phylum Chordata; class Actinopteri; order Cypriniformes; family Cyprinidae; genus Sinocyclocheilus; species Sinocyclocheilus anshuiensis. Next base: position 755,356 of record NW_015547673.1, on the reverse strand, counting down.
GCGGATTCGACGAGGGAGTGTCCGGTGAGCTTGCGGCAACCACATGTGGCGACCCTGGGCTGGACTCCCCTTCGTCCACGGTGAAAGCCGATCCGGCGATCCACAGCGCGAAGTTGATGTATTTCCTCAGCGACCAGCACGGATCAGCTCTAGGCATGACAAAGCGGATATCGTCCTCTTTTGGAAGACCAAACAAAGTAGTTTCGCTTTCACAATGAAACACACAGAACACAAACACACACGCGTCTTCACGACATGGCAGCAGCAACAATACTACAGCGAGAATAAAAGTTACGCCTTCTTTCTTTGCGTGAACATTTGGGCGGCGTTATGCAAATCTTCCCACATAGTGACGTAGATATGTGGGGTGTGTTAGAACGAGCCATTTTAGGAGGGCGTGGTTGACTCTTAACTTTTATAAAGAATATCTCTTTGGATTTGAGACTTTAGTCTTTGCAACTTTACAGATCTTCTTTATGCACCAAGAGCTTGTAACACTCCAAAGAAAAAGGAAAAATTGAAATCATATGACCCCTTTAATGCAGATTTAAAAAAATTCTTAATTCCTCCAAACTTTTGTTAGTGTATATAAACACACACATTTGTAAACACTCATGTATGCACTCTCATGAAGCAATACCCACACAAATAACCAGATAAACAAACATTCAACTAAAATTACTTTTCTTCACCCCCTTGACTCCATCTCATTCTTTCGTCTTCTTTCCTTTCCTTCATCTCTACCTCTACCTCTATTTCACACTTTCCACTTCTTTACCTCCTCTCTCTCCCTTCTTTCTCTGTCTTGGTCTCCCTCCCCCTCTATCAACTCAGTCACTGTGCAGCCGCACATAATTAGCTCTAAACAGCGCACTGCTCTCCCCCACATCTGGAAAGAGTTTAGGCATGGCAGTTTCCTACCAGGACAGCTAAATATTTAGGTTCAGACTCACTGTGTATGGATGAACTCATGATAGAGGGGTGGAGAAAGAGAGCGAGAGGAAAGAGGGGGCGCGTTTGCGCAGAGAGGGGGAGAAAGTGGAACAATGGCCGTTTATGGTAAATATATTGGGCTTTATACCACAAAGTAGCACCAAATTACTTGTATATGCCAACGGTATACGCTAATGCAGAGAGGATTTATGAGTAATTTGGGATGTAATGGAAACCTGGAGAAGGCTGACGTGTGGAACGGCATCAAACAACACAAATGCACACACGCACAAAGAGCAATCAGTTACCCTGCAGAGGTCAAAGCAGTTAAACTCTAATACAGAGGTGTAGCCACAAATCCTCTGCAGCGCTGCTTGACAAACAACTAGAAGCAGCCAATGAAATGCTCTCGCTGAACAAACCGCATCTCTCCTGCTCCTAACAGAGCACTTTGGGTGATTTACAGTTTTAAATATATTTGAAAGAAGGGCAGAGGCGAAGCATGGGGAGTAAAGAAAGAGAAGAATCAGTCGGAGCTGTGGCCTAGCGGTTAGCACACGTGCTCCGACACATTGAGCTCTGGGGCTCAAGTTTAAATCCAACTCATGTTATGTCCCGATACCGCCCGCGTCTTCTTATCAGTATTCGCTGTGCTCTCTCTAATACAGACTGTCAATAAAATATCGGTTAATATTTCACAATATTACTGTTTTGACAAAATAAATGCAGCCTTGATGAACATATGACACTTCTTTAAAAAACATCACAATTATTACTGATCCCAAACATTTAAACGATTGCTAAAGCATGATTTGGACTTAAGTGTGTAATCTGCACCGCCACTATTCACTGATTCATTCAGGCTACGTTCTATGGATGAACAATAAGGAAGGAGAATACGATTTGGGGTAATTACTGAGGTCACTCCCCACATTTTCCATCTCCACCAATCAGATTAAGGGATGCCATCTGCTTATCTAACTTAATCAGCTGAGGAATGCCAGATGTTGTGTTGCAGGCCTGCAGCTGGTCCAAGAGATAACCTTTACCAAAATGACTGACCCCAGAAATCACATTCTGACCTCTTGAGGCTGTCTGTTTAGCTGGAGTTGGTCAGATCACAGAACACACGGTCACTTATTTACGGTTGGAGCTAAAATTATTGTAACAATGATTTTCTCAGTGTCAAATTACTCTGAAACAAGAATGCATATGATATACAGTACTGAGATATCAATGAATATTCTTTTGTGTGACTACCAAAACACTGATTGCACTATCCATAATTCCCCTTCTCTTCCTGGCACAGAGACTGTATAGGGTGAAAGAAGCAGACAACTCATAGAAAAATGAATGGGATAAATCATATTGCTTAATTTAATCAAGTCCACTTTCACTCGAAAATTTACATACAGTACATCATGAAATGATATGCAGTGACAATGTATTTTTGTTTGGGATAACTCTGGTTCCCTTTGACAAAAAAAACTATAGTTTTTTTTCTTTTGGATTATTGCAGAAAATAAGCTCTGTGACCAACAAAAGTTTATGACTCTTACATGTTTTTTTTCATCATGACAATCCTCACAAATTAACAAAACGTTGATGAATTTTGAAGTCTTAACACAATCATCAGAAGTAAAAAGCTAAAAGTGTAGAAACAGTAGAATCAGTTTAGAAATTTCAATCATTTTCTGTGTGATTTGCTAAACCTGTGACAGCATTACTGTCAGATTTGATCTCTGATTTGAAATATGAAATCTTAACAAGCAGTTTCCCATTCAAGCAGATAGGAGCAATAAAAGTTGCCAAGATGGCCACAGAGTAAACTGAATTTCCTCATAGTGGCTTTGGCACCAATCACCTCTACTAGAACTATTTTATACCAACTTTGAACATTTTGTCCTGGTGAGATAAAGAGTAGCAGGGGAGATGAGTGAGAAAGAGGCAGACGATGATACCCAGAGTGCACCTGGGATGCTGTTGGGACAATCACAAGGAATGTCCGTGAAAACAACAGCATCGATGCAACATCGAATATTCTGCATCTAGAAAGACAACATGCAATCCTGAGAAACAGTCAGATCAACTACCTTGAAAAACACCCAACTAAACTAGTGCTGAGTGCAGCATTTTCATTAACAGTTGCTCATTTTCCCTTCAGGGGGCAGGAGACTATGAATACTTTACTTCTAACACACAAAGACTCATAAAAGTGCCACACGGTGTGTTTTCCACATGTTCGGAAAACAAATAAACGATGTTAAGAGGTACAAAAGCTCGTGTGAGTTCTGTCGCCTGCCACCCAAACCACGGTTTTCGGTTCTGTTCGATTTAGTTCTGATGGCTTGGCACATCAAAGTGTTTTTTTGCGGTTTGCGATTTAAAATGTGATTTTTAAAACAAAGTAACAAAAAACTAAATCCTGTGCACTGAAGTAAAACAATGGATTATCATCTACTTTAAATTTTGAGAGAAGTATTATTTTTCCTATTTTTTACCCAAAAATGATGGAGTGGCCATTATTGACCACTATAAACAGATTTAATGTATGTTTCATTCATACAGGAATAGAACTGATGATGCTCCAGGAAATCCCTAATATGGACAAAAACATCCAGCTATAGCTGTAACTGAATATATAGCTGCAAATATATAGTTTAACTGTGTTCTTCAAGCCTTCTCGGGTATTTTCATAATAATTAGGTATATTTATAATCCATTGCCATAGCCTTTTTTACAGTATAGAACATATTTTCTGCCTCATTCTGTGAGAAGAAGGCACATCAGATCACAAAAGGAAGCATTTGACTGATGTTGGGGAGTAAAAACATGTCATAATGTTCTCTTTTGTTGGACAACAGGTTTAGAAACGCTTCTCATTACAAGTCATTACAAGGGAGGTTAGCTTTAGGTATTTAACTTAAAGTCCCCCTGTAGTGAAAATCAAGTTTTTTATGTTGTTTATTTGTCTATGTGATGTTTTTAATATGCTTTTAGACAAACCATGTGCCAATCCATTAATCAACACCATTGAGTATTTTCTCCTTAAAATTGTAGTTTCCCAATGGCAGTTCCGTGGTTTGAAACAGCCCTTGGTTTGCTACGTCACAATCCAATAACCAATCACGTCAAGGGATAGATTCCTATCACTAGCATGCAAAATATACCAATACCAGCACAAAACCAAAAATAAATTAGAGCAAAAAACCCATGAAGCTGTGATTTAATGTGAATTTAGAACCGCTAACTTGCATTATAACCCGTGGCAACAGTGTAAAAGTAGC
>NW_015547673.1:743789-751026 GCF_001515605.1 Sinocyclocheilus anshuiensis | reverse complement strand
AGTAACTTTAACGAATGTTACAGTATTCACTGTAGTTTTCTGCTAGTAAAAAGATAGTTTTATCAGTCATTATCCGTGTATGCCATTGTTTTGCGTTTACTACAGTTCAGTGGATCAGGAGGCGCTGGCTGGTGTGACAGAGTGGAGGCGAGGCTAATTTGCATATTCATAACTCCGCGTATAGTAAATGAGGCAAGGGTCTAGTTACATTCAATCTATTTTAAGGCATGAGAAAATTATTTTCACAAGAAAAAACATTTAAATATGTCATTTTGATGATCAAAGATAAGTTTTAAGGGATAAAATATTTGACCACAGGGGGACTTTAAGCATGTTTAATGTAGCTAGCTAACCTGGTGTCTTCAGAGCAAGTGTAATGTTAATTGCTGCATTCACGGGCTCCTCTGATGGTCTCATTTTAAGTCAGAATGTGAAAACAAGATGGACACTAACGTTACTACAAAGATGTGTTGGATTTGTATTTTCAGAGCTTTCCGACTTGCGTTCACGTTAATTTTCTCAGTCAAGAAAATCATTTTTCTGACACCAAATGAATGCAGTATAATTTAATTAACGATCACTTGTGGTGATGATGCTTCTTACATCCGTTTTGGAGCACCAGAGGGCAAATATTTTAGTTGGCAGCTTAGGCATTTAAGTGGCACCGAAACGAGGCACCGAAATCTGCGTTCTGATTCGGTCCGGTACATACAGTTTTGGTACCCAACCCTATTCCAAAGTGATCTCTTTTTATCAGCTACATGTCTTCTCACATCTATAATGGAAGATCAATTACCTTACTGATAAGGTAATATATGTGGGTAAATTCACACACTGACATCGCAGCTGTTTAATATTGTGTTCGGATCACCCAAATTGCTGATGGACACTAAAAAGTGGAGAGATGTTCTCCAAACAGATGTGTAACATGAACATCTGATATCTGTTGATGAAGTGTTTACCGTTAAAATAATCTGTGCTTATTTGTATTAGATGGATTAAAATTCTGAGAAGAAACTTTACAGACATCTCCAACTAATTTATTTTGTGTTTAATATACGTAGATTGTTGTGCCATTATTTGCTTTAAATTTCCCGCCGAAGTTTATGTAAATAAAGTAATTTAACTAACAGAGTCCTTTATGCTTATAACAGGCTTATAAAACTATGATCAACTTTTCTATTGCTAATCGTGGCATTGGGGGAGGAGCATCCTCATTCTAGAATGTATTTGATTGGACAAAATTGAATACACGCCCCTGCAAACAAGATGAGTCATGAATATTTTTGGTCTGTTTTCCTTGGGAAAAAAAAGGTCTGCAAACTTTAAACATTTACTACCAAAAGATAATTTTGTCTTTTATAATTAATATTATAATAAGTGTTTATTCCACAGACCAGTGTTGGTTCAATGGTCAAGGACGTCTTTTTTTTCAGTAACAATGAGCGTAAGTGTTATTGTCACTGTGGTATGTTGCTGGTGGTTCGGTGTGCTCATTTCTTTAAATTTAGCTGACGCTAATCTCTCCCACATGGCCAAAGAGCACACATTGTGTTGCTCTCCATCTTTAACCGTAAAACTGTGATAATGTTTTGACAGTTACGCGCCATATAGTGCTTTCTTGACTCAGTGCTGGTCCACAGTCGTAAAATCAATGTTTGTTCAATCTCGTATCAGCATTCTCTTGCTCAGATTTGAGCGCTAACATGCTTGTGTGTTTTCAATGGCTGTAAGAATGTGGGTGTGAGCTGAATTGGCTGGTGTGTGTATATATATGTGTGTGTGTGTGAGAGAGTGTTTATAAAGCTGTTTTGGGATGCCAATGATTCCAACTACACTGGTGACCTTGATCCGAAGCCCCCCTCAGACAGCTGCAACGAGTATGTGTGCATCTGTCCGTCTGTGTCCCACTATGTCTATTTTTCCAGTACTGAAAAATGATGAACTTTGGAAAACGGGAACTTTATTGTGTTGTGCAATCATAACTCAGCATCTGTATGGATGTATGCTCGCGGCTCTCCTTGAGGTCAGAGTGTGATGAGAGGGGAGTGTGTTTTGAGAAACCTTCCTGACAGACATCCGGGGAATTGTGTGGAGGGGCGTCCTCGAAACGCCGGCATTCCAGGAGGGTTTATTTTTGTGGGAAACGGCAACGAGAGTAGAGGAGGGGAAGGGAGGGAAAGACTGCACGTGTTCTGAGAAGGGGCGGCGGTCCGCAATAAATCAAAAAAGCAAACAAAGACCCAGACACTGGATATCATGAGCCTAACCCATCACACCTGCCCCTGCCACACACGCTTTGACCTCTGACCTCCATCCAGAGCGTCTAGGTAGACGTCGGCGCTGTTTCTGAGGAAAAACTTTCTCTGTGGAATCATTAAGCAGTTATGTGTGCTGTGTTTATTTGTGTGACCGCTTCGGATGGGAATTTGCGGATGAAAAATCCCCCAGCAGTGTCGTGTTCGGCTGAGTGCGAGAGAGAGAGCGATGCTCCTCCCGGTGCACAGTGGGAATCTCTGTTTGGATAGTTTTTCCTTTCACTCTACTTGTCTTAACTGACTCCAAGAATTGTTGAACTCTCGCTCTCTCTATCTCTCTATCTCTCTCTCTTCCTCATTCCCTGTCCACAGACTCTCATTCTGATCTAATTTCTTTCTTTAATCTGTGTATATCTCTGTCTTCAGCTGTCCCCTCTTGGTCATCATAGTGCTAATATTGGCTTGTATCTCACGGATGTGTGTTATTGTATTGGTGCTGTGGTTTTTGTATTGGTCTCACTGACTCAAATCTTTTGAGTCCATTCACCAAAAAGATTTGTTCACTGATTCGTTCAGTGGTCCTTTCTGCAATTTAAGTTTTTTTGCCAGTAGAAGTGACAAATGTGTTTTGAGTGAATCATTAAATCATTCACTCAGCCGAAAACAAGTTTTATTTTATGCATTTTGTCAACTACTGGGCAGTACTATTGTCAATTTCAATTTTATGTGTAAAAACAATAACAGGCAAAACAAATTATTTGTTCACAAGATGTTTAGTTTATTCAGTGTGATCACACACACACACACACACACACACACACACACACACACACAATAATTACACTTCAGCATACTTTTAAAAAGTATATTTTATGGAAATAATATGCTTTAAAATAATACACCTAAGTTATGTTTTTAGATGCTTAATTGCATGTTATTTACAATTAACAGTGTTTTATAGTTCAAATTACATTAAATGCAATTATTTGAGAGCATTTTGACCCACTTAAGTAGGACTTGTATATGTACTAGTACATGTAATTGCATAATTCTATTGCCTTTGAAATATGGTTAACGTGTACTGCTAAGCATTTATGGTAAACTAAAATATACTTTTATGTCATTTCTATTAAAACACATTCAATATAGTTTAGCGCACTTCTTTGTCACAAGGGTAAATATTTCAGTTCATTCATGAACAAGATTGTTCACTGTCTCTTTAAGACTTAAAACACTGAGTAGGTCAGTATTCATTAAGTATGTCAGTATATCCGAGCTTGCCGTTGAATGCCGTTGGCAAGTGCCATAGTCAGTCTTTGATTGCAAGAAAGCAGTCTGTTTTCATGCGTCAAATAGGAGAGTGAAAATTTGAGGACAATTTGTTCACTTCGACGATTCATTCCAAAATACTGATTTGTTCACAAACAAAACACCACTAGTACTATGCAAGGTACTATAAGTGTGAATAGTACAATTCAGCAACAGTAACTGTAAAATTTTACCATGATTCTTAAAACGCAATGGTTTGAGAGAACACATTGTGATTATATATTGTGTGGTGCTTCAAATCCTTTGTACTCTTATTGTAATTTTTATTGAATTATTGACACAATATTCTAACTGGGCAATCCACATTGACTGTCCACACTAAATATGAAACTTTTGTGACGTGACACACAAGATTTAATTTTTGATGTATAGTTATGAGGAGTTTCACTTAAAACTTCACATAAGACTTCACAGTGGTTAGGGAGAAACAAGTGGACAGAAAACAAGTGTCATCAGAATGTCCTGTCGCTTTTCTGGCTGTCAATAGGTGCTGTTGATAGATCATATCTCATAGATCATATTTAACCCAGAATATTTCTTTAGCACACACATTTTTTTTCTCTCTTACATTGTTTATTCACTCTAATGCACAAATACACACCACAGAGCAGCAATTGCTTGTTGTCCTCCACTTGACCAGTGACCTGTACATAATCATAAGCAAAAGTCCAGGTCCTTTGTGTTTACAATGAGCTCGTCCAGCATCCAAACCAACATCGTCTTGTTATCTGGGTCAAACCATGAACGCACACTAACACACAGACCAGTTCCCAGGAGTACAGCCCTTTTTCTTCTGTGATATGACTGTGATGGTGGCCTTGCGTGGTTAACATTGTTTAGTAATAATTGCGCATTCCAAAGACAGCAATTAACATTCACAATACTTCTGAAGCAGCTAGTAGCATTTCTAGTAGCCTCTCGTTCAACCGATCCATGCACATTGCTCTATTTTTAAATGCACGCTGTCTTTTTATGGTTACTTATGGTGATATCTTGTACTCTGCCGTGGCTTGTATGGACTGTATTTATGCACACATGTATTTTCTGTTATAGAGAGAGTGTGTGTTTGTGTGTACGATGAGGGCGTTCATGGCCTCAGTTCCCAAAAATAGTGCATCATCTTCTTCTCCATAATTAGAGAGTGTTTATAAAACCCCGATTTTAATTTTAGGCTGTGGAAAAGCCCAACATATGCACACACACACACACACACACACATACATACATGCACCCACTTGCTCTCTCTCAAACACACACACAAACACACACACATGTCCCAAACACAGTCTGTAATTTTGAAATAAGCAGCAGCTTGTGGACCGCTGGGTTTTCTGGCCTTCAAGGGTCACCCTTAACACACACTCACTCTCACGAGCAGATATTTGACGTCTTCGTTCTGTCTACTACGATTCCCAGCAGCATTGAAAGTGAAGACTGTTTTCCCTGCTTTGATTGTGAGATCTTTAATTGGAGTGGCAAATGAGAGGCAGAAATTGGTCAATATGCTTATTGTTCATTTAATAATATATTTTGTGGCTATTAATTAAAAACTATATGTCTTATATATCTATATTATATATCTTTATAATTCATAAATACATAACTTTTAACAAAGCACAAGTTTTGCTGTTTGGGATTTTTGATGTTGCATAATTAATATTTATAAGCAAAGCTGTTATGTTTTATATTGTTTCACCCATTATTTGTATGCCCCTGGCTGGATCTACAGCATCTGATGTGCTGTTTGCGCAGCGATGAGGACAGTAAATGCTTTATGTGTCCATATCTGAGAAGGATTTCTGATCGTCTTATGACTCTGCATAAGTCAATCAGCAAACAGTTGCTGTACAATTACATGCGTCCACTTAACCGCTGACAGACTTAGAGATGGATGGGGTGGACTTGGCAAAATCTGTGTCTTTCTCTGTCTTTGTCTCTTTCTCTCTCTTTTCCTGCAGGCTGGCTGCACAAAGACATGCATTCACATCTCAACATGCATTTAAGCACTAAGTGCTCATTGTGCTCAAGGCTTTCGGACAAACCGTGTGTGTGTGTGAGACAAGGTTAGTATCATACTAAAACTAAGATGAAAACCAGTGATTAAACAGACTGAAATAAAATATTTAAGCCTGTCAGTCCATTCAGATATTTATGTGTAATAAGAATACTGAAGCAAGAATACTGTATGTGCGAATGTAAAAGACAGAGGTAGAGCACAGATATCACTGTAATAGGTGCTGAGAAAAATGTCAAATTGCATTTAAATTGTCATAAATAAATAAATAAAATAAATAAATAAATAATGCCATAAACATTTTTCATTGCTTGTGCTAATGCATTTTGACAAACCTTACAGTAATACACTAACTGAAAAGTAACTAAAGCTGAAAAAAGAAAAAAAAAGGACTAAACAAGACAAACAACCAAAATAAATATGTATTTTCAAAGTCATTCTATCTTAACTTGGTGGAATAGTAGATGATGATTCAGCATGTGATGTAATGTTGATTCATAACCCATTTTGATTTTGTCTTTTGTGTACTTCTGACATAAATTAAGATGCTCTTGCTGTAGCATTTCTGCCGCAAAAGAGTAATTAATGACATATATGTACAGTTTATCAAGAATTAAGATGAATCATAATGGTCATAGCATGCAATGAATGTAAACAACAAAAATCGGACTGCCATCTTTACAGCTTAACTATAATAAAAGTAACTAACTAAACTGCCAAAACGAACTAAAACTAAACTGCAATTAAAAATACATTTAAATAAGCATTAAAATAAAAATGAATTAGAAAATGTAGAAGAAAAAAAAAAGGTTTAGGATTCAATTTTCACTCATAAATCTCTAGTAAATTTTTCAAATAATTAGAAAGAAATGAAAGGTAAAATTGAATTAAACATGAAATTTTAAAGGAGAAAGACTGAAATAGTATTTTCTTGTAAAACACTCTAATTAAAATCCTTTTTTAAAGTGTACATTAACTTTGTTGCGTAACTGTAAAAGTGCAGCTCGGCCTGGTGTTGGTTGTGTATCAAAGTTGTGCTTTTAGTGGATGTTGGATACTTTTTTTCCTAATCTGATTATTATCGTAAATTGTTCACTGTTTACATTGACTTGAGCAGCTACACACCCATATGTACATAGACACATATATTTGACCTTCCATGTTGAGGACAGATGCAAGGCTCTCAGGCACACATCGCTACTTTTCTTGAGTGGCTTTTTGCTGCAAAGTGCTTTTCCAGACAGCCAGCCTCCAGCAGCACTCAAGCCCCAGCGTGGCTGAGGGGATCTGGGCTGGACACTGGAGTAGGATGGGGGTCGGCTGGAGCTTCGGAGGGAAAGAACTGTCAGGCAGCAGCCGTGGTACTTGAAGAACTCGAGAGAGAATAGCTGCCCTTTAACAAAAAGCAGAGCGGCCCAGCTTCTGTTCAAACACACACACACACACACACACACACACACACACACACACAGTGTCACGCTGACACACACTTTACAAACACGCAAGAATGAGGGAGAGCAAAAGACATGTGCGTGAATAAGCAGACACAAACACACCCAAAACACATTCATCTAAACAAATTTATACACACAAAGAGGCATGCATGCATACACACTGACAAAAACGTCTACACACA
>NW_015547673.1:730192-742660 GCF_001515605.1 Sinocyclocheilus anshuiensis | reverse complement strand
CTCTCTCTCTCTCTCTCTCTCTCTCTCTCTCTCTCTCTCTCTCTCTCTCTCTCTCTCTCTCTCTCTCTCTCTCTCTCTCTCTCTCTCTCTCTCTCTCTCTCTCTCTCTCTCTCTCTCTCTCTCTCTCTCTCTCTCTCTCTCTCTCTCTCTCTCTCTCTCTCTCTCTCTCTCTCTCTCTCTCTCTCTCTCTCTCTCTGTCATATATGGATTTTCCCTGTTCTGGCTGGTACCCCTCTTTCTCTTTTCTCACCTCTTGTTTTCTAAGAAGCTGTCTGAATTCTCCAACAAAACATTTGAATCATTTTGATTTCGCAGAAGTTCTGATCAATTCGTCATTTTATATTTCTCAGGTTGTTCTTTCATAACCTTGGACTTCTCATTTATGTTTCATTTCTCTGTCAATATGCAGGTGTTAAAGCCCATGTTTATAACGATAACTATATTAGCGTGTGCTAATTAACTATTATAGGCACGTGCTGCAGTTCTGTTGTCTGCTGTTTTAAATGCTCAAGCTCTTTAATGCAAGATGGATTCTTATTGGCTGTCAGTGTTTTTATCGCTCACCAGCTGGAAGAAAATAAGTGTGTCATTTTTGCTTCAGTAGTGTGAACAGATGGAATTGCAACACACACACACACAATTAGGGTTACTATTGTTAACTAAAACTAAAATAAAAAATGTTGTTAATTGTAATAAAGCTGAAATTAAAATATGAATAATAGATGAAAAACTTTAAACAAAAATTAGAACTGTTGCCTAGGCAACTAAATGAAATAAGTTTAATTTACTGCACTGAAATTACTAAATAGAAATAAATAAATTCTGAAGCTGAAATACAAATAAATGAAACTTAAATAGTAATATAAAAAAAACAAAGCTAATAAAACGGTCAAAAGCACATAGCTAAATACTGAAAATTAAACTGAATTTAAAATGAAAACTAAAAATATAAAAATAAAAGCTAATTCAAAGTCTAAATAAAACCTGTGATATGATATAAATATTACTACAATAATACTCACAAACTGAGTATTTTTTGAGTCAACAACAACTGACTGACTGAAAAGAGAACAGTCTCTTGCAGGAACAAAAAGCACCACTTTTAGATTTTTGTTATGACACCTATACAGTGTGCACGGATAATAATAGCATTTGGAGTGGAAGAAGTCACTTTAATAGTCAGTAGATAATGAGAAAATCAAGTAACAGAGCAAAAACAGGATCTTTTTTTTTAAATCCTTGCTTTAAGAGGCCACATTGTTCACTTTTGTAACATAGCAATGTTGTTTGTTCATCACTGTTTTCCCTCCTTTCTCCTGACTCTTAAAATTAAATAGGCTGTTTTTGCTACTGTACCTTTAACACTTCCTCAGGAGGAGGCTGCAAAGATTCAGATTATAAAACATAGTTCTGACGCTAAAATCAGATTGAGTCACAACTGCAGTCATTATAAAAGAGCCTGTGACCACATATCAGAATAATTTACTATGGTTATTAAAATTAAATGTAGGTATTTATTGACTATTGGTGTGATTTATCACATTGCTGTTTTAAAAAAAGCCACAAGAAGCCTTTCTTTACAGTGACTTTATCACAATTAAGGGGATTTTAGCCACTCTTACTGATTTAATAATTAATGTCATAGAGAATCTTTTCTGTTTAATAGTTTTGAGTTCTAAAAGTAACTGTTGACAAAGTTGGTATATGATGTCCACAGTCTTTGACAGTTGCTGAATAAGCCTGTGTTGATCCGAGAGCATTACAGCAGGAGGACGTGAGGGAGACCGAGGTTAAGGGTATTTCAACATGCCACATTTGCTAGACAGAGTACTTTCTTTTTCTGATAACCTCCACTTCACTGTGGGGCCTGTGATAGCACACACACACACACACACACACACACACACACACACATTGTGTAGTGCAGAGACTAGTGGCCCCACTTGAGCTTAGAAACCCTCAGTCAGACAAGAGAGATGCAGGTTCTCTATCATCCTCCTCAACTCTCACTCCCTATACGCACTCATCTGTCTGCACCGTTTCATCACTCCTCACCTCCTCAGCCCTCCTCTCCTCTTCCTTCTGATGCAGCATAATCTTTTATAATTTGCACATTGCTGTGTACTAATGTACATGCTGTGTACTAATGTACACAGCATGGTTTTGGAGATCAGTATAGCTCTCATCATTGTCATCGTATGGCAAGAGAAAATAATCAACGGTACAACAATATCACAAAGATTATTTGGCAAAAGTAGTGTCTAAAACCAAAGTAACCAACAACAACATACATTTCCAGATGGAGGCAATGTCTCTCTTGAGCTTATTTGTTGTCATTGGGTTCCTAAGGAGTCACGCAAATGTGAAGTGAATGTAATGTAATTAATATTAAAGGACTAAAGGCCTGTTCACACTAACACAAGTTCGGTCCGAATTTTGCATGCAATTATGTCTGTTAAGATCAATGCGTAAATAAAAAAACGAGATGAAAATTCAATTTCACTCTCTGTCACTGCGTTTCTGGCTCTCGCATGGAAAAGGAAGTCATGCAGATCGTACTTTCATGTTTTCAAAAAGTAGTTCTGATTTTTAGATTGAACTGTGGAGTTCTTTATATGACATCAAATATAAAAGTGCAATGACAAGAGAGCCAGTTCTGGATTCTTCCTCTTCTAGTCACTGATGCTTAGCAAAATAGGCTGTTTGTGAGCCACAAATTCATAATTCTCTGGGCATGTGACCAAAGGCGCAAATCTTATTGGCTGGCCAGTTTTCTTCACAGTGCTGTGCAAGAGATGCATGATGCATTTACAGCCATTCATTCAAATTAAAATGTTTACCAAACAGAATTTTGACTCTGAATATTCATGTTGGTGTGAACTGACTAGGGATAGTTCACCCAAAAATGAAAATTCTGTCATCATTTACTCACCGTCAAACCTGTATGAGTTTCTTTCTTCTGTTGAACACAGAAGATATGTTGAAGAATGTGTGTAACCAAAAAGTTTATGGAATCTATTGACTTCCACACTGTGCAACTGTTTAGTTACCTACATTATTCAAAATATATTTTTTATTCTTAACAGAAGAAAGAAACTCTTACAGGTTTGGAACAACTTGAGGATCAGTAAATGATGACAAAATTTTCATTTTTCTATCTGAAAAACATGTAAACACTGAAACTGAAACATGAATATACTGTATATTGGACTAAATCCACAAAAGTACATAGTTTGCACAATAATTAATGAAGTAGTAATTAGCCTTATATATGTAAATATGTATTTTCCCCAAAAATCAAGGACTTGTTTATTAGACATGATCTATGACCTTAAGATAGTAGAACAGTTGTGTCAAATTAAACATGGCGTCTCCTCTAAGGCCTATAGCAGTAGTTAGTAATGTGCTGTAGGCATCCTGGGCAAAGTGGAGGTATTTAATGGGAGCTTGTTGGCTAAACTCAGTGCAGTATTATTACATTTAAATCCCACTGTGTGACTCCTATCCAGACAGCGGTTCTCCTGTTTGGCTCCAGAAGGAGAGAAAATCAGAATGACGCTGAAGTACAGTTAAACTCATCTCCTGTACTGAGAATCACAAAGAACTCTCACGTAAACTAATAAAGGCATGTCGAATTTCGGGTTTGCTGCTAATGCCCTTAATAGTTGTCCGTTGGGGAACAATCTTGGTTAATTTAGTTGGTCTCTTAGTGACTCTTCGTAAGGAAGAAATAGATGACATTCTGGGTCCCTTGAGAAAAAGAAGTGCACTTAATTGTGGAGAGTATGCACTTGTAGTGTAATTCAAATCGTATAAGTATATATTTTTATATATACTTTTTAAAATATATATACTGTTTTTAAATATATACTTATATTTAAAAACTGTACTTGCAGATAATATAATTTTTATTTTTAAATAAAAAATCACTTAAGAGTATCTAAAGAGAGACACTTTAATGACTGTTTCTTAACACACTTAAAGGGAAAGTTCACCCCAAAATGTAAATTCTGTCATTAAAGTCCACGTGAACCGGAAGTTGCTGCTGACTTTATTTCAGTGCAGTGACGTATTTCCAGCTGAAACGGAATATTGAATAGAGGGCATGGTTTTATGTTTGCGCTCCTCCTCTCGGTCTCTCACTCATAGCAATCTAACGGTTGGAGGGGTGTGTTTAAGGATATTCTGCCCAAGCCGTCAAACTGACGTCATCAGAGAAGGAATGCCATTCCAGAGCCGAAGCAAATGTTCAGATTTTGATTAAAGATTACGAAGACAAACAATTTTTTTCAGCGGATTAACTTGCACGGATTAATTGTTTACATCAAGACTAGCAATGTGCGCTAGTAAAGTAAATAAAGTCAATTTTGATTTCATGCGGTGTTTAATTCCTCACTCTAATGTCGTTCCAAACCCGTAAGACCTTTGTTCATCTTCGGAACACAAAACAGACTGACCCGGAAGAGAAAAAATTGTTGAATAAAGTTGTTATTTTTGTCTTTTTTGCACACAAAAAATATTCTCGTAGCTTCATAAAATTAAGGTTAAACCACTGATGTCACATGGACTATTTTAATGATGTCCTTACTACCTTTCTGGGCCTTGAACGTGTCAGTTGCATTGCTGTCTATGCAGGGTCAGAAAGCTCTCGGATTTCATCAAAAATATCTTAATTTTTGTTCCGAAGATCAATGAAGGTCTTATAGGTTTGGAACGACATGAGGGCGAGAAATTAATGACAGACTTTTCATTTTTGGGTGAACTGTCCCTTTAATTAATGAGTGTATATAAATTTTGTAATAATGTCCAATAAAAGGTTTCACTGTTCAGTAAAATTTAAATCATTGTTTTAATAATATTTTGTCATGCATTAAATAAATAAACATGTTGATATGTTAACTGACATACTAAAGTACATCTAAAATGCTTGATTATAATTTGAACTGTAATATGATTAAATTTTACATTTAAGCGGTTCAAAAAACATTCTTAAGTTCAACTAACTGCATTTACAATTAACTTCAACTATAATACATTTTATAACATGTAATTAAGTGTCCAAAAACATTACATTTAGTTTGCACTTAAGTATATATTTTTAAAGTATGTTATTTTTGTAAATACTCGTTTTGAAAGTATGCTAAAATGCACTTCTTTTTCACAAGGTGATAACATTGTGCCATTTGGCTTCTTGGTGTTTTTTATGATTTATAAGTTTGAAAGTGTAGGATGTCTTGTAGGATGTCCTCTGACAATGTTCAGGATGTCCCAGAATACGTTATTTTCCTTAGTATGAGTGGCAGAAGTGAAGGCCATTTTGCTGACATGGTCTGTTGTTTCGTCTCAGAGGCCTTGTGGTTCGAGGAGACAAATTGAGCCAAACCGCCCCAGCGAGTGGCACAGAAAGGGGAGGAACTGCTGTCACTGAGGAAACACTCGTCCTTGCCAGAATGCGTCTCGTTGTGCTGCCACACCGCAGCAGCAGGGTGTAATCTTAAGTTATAGGTACATTTTCAAGCTCATCTGGATTCTGAGTCTCACTCACGATAACACAAGGCCTCTCATAATGCATGAAGGGACGCATGAAGATGATTTTGTCCCTGATGCAGTAATTTCTATAATAATTAATAAAGCACACTGAGTGGGATCAGTGCTCTGATGACTGATGGTATATGTCTTTCATGTCACTTTAGATTTTGTTTATAAGCTTGACAGTAAGGAGCTTTAGACTGTGGTCTGATTTACGTAGATTAGCTGGTTCTCTGAAGTCTGCTGTTTGAAGGACAAAGCCGCTACTTGAAACGACCAGTTAATGTGTGTCTGCTTTTTGTCACATTTCTCTTCCCCATTCCTCTTACTTTAATGATTAATTTCTTTCTTTTTGAATCCTTTTATATTGTTTATTTTTAAGAGTAGCAGTATAGTCAACATGCTCTGTTTACTTATTTTTCAACCCAATATTTTTTTTTAAATTCTGTTATAATGTACTCAATCCATGTGGAACTAAACCCATATGACTTTCTTTCTTCCAAGGAACACAATAAAGAGTTATTTTGTTATTATTTTCCCATAAGGGAATAAGATCTAGAGCTGTCAAGCTCAAAAATGGACCATAAAAATATTGGTCCCCTTTGACTTTAATTTTATGGGGAAAAAAAGACAGATATGAACAGATATGTGTTCCACATGCAGAAGAAAGAAAGTCATAAAGGTTTGTAACACCTTAAGAGTGAGTAAATTATGACATATTTTTTTTGGTTTTAAGTGAACTATCCCTTTTTTAAAGAAGATAATCTAATTCAGGTGGGAAAAAAAAAAAAATAAAAAAAAAATATATATATATATATATATGTATAAATGTAAAAAAATGAAATAGAGTTTTTAACTAGTATGTTGAGTAGGATTTGATTGGATGAAACCTGTTATACTGATATTACACACAATACGGGACATTTATGATACTTTATGTTGTGTTGAAATTGCCATAATTACTAGAGGACAACCATAAGATGGTCGCGTCCTCTGATTCAGAAATTATTAATTCATATTTGAAAACTCTTGATGCCAATAATGGTATCCATTAAATAATTTGTTACTGGTGACATTAAAATGCTTCATTAGACAGTAAACATCTTTATTTTAACTTTTTCTCTTGTTATAAAATAAAAAATACACTAGGTAACAATAATAAAAGCACTAGGTATATAATGAAACTAGAAAAATATGAAATATGTGTAAGTACCGTTGATTATGAAGTCACTGCCAGTCTTGCTGTTTTTACATAACATCACAACTGTGAAGTAGGAACAATCAGAGCTTTATAAAATTCTGAGTTTCCAGATTCTAGCTATGTTATTCCAACATAACTTGAATGCAGCATTATCTAAACTAAATATGGGTTCATATAGGTTTTTATGTTGTCTTTAAGTAGCAATAGTAATGTTTTTTTTTAACTATTCCCACCTTCATTTCCCCTCTCTTTCTCGCTCTTTTTATATATAATTCTCATCCTTTAACTGGATTCCTGTCCTGTTTTCCTCTTTTCCTTGCTAACTTTTATCTTTCTCTTGTCATATTGTCCTTATCTCTTCCCCTCATTCTGTCGTCCACCTGCTCTTGCTCTCTGCCCTGTCCATCACACAGCAGAACAGGAAGCGCTCTGGGGTTGACCTCTGACCTCAGTCAGCCAAACTCTGTATAAACAGCTCATTTTCTTCACTTCCTGTTTAGCTGAACGGGAGCACCGCCTGTTTTAGTTTGTTTACAGAGCGGGCCGCTTCAAGTTCTGGTGTGTGTGTGTGTACGCAGCATGTTTTTCAGTGTGTATTTTCGTATGCTGGTGTCAGTGTGTGCTGATCCCTGCCTGCTGTTCTATTGAGAACAATGCAGTTTGTTTCCTTATATAAGATCCTATGGAAGTCCGTTTTCGCCTCAAAGTAAAAAAAAAAAAATAGTATATAAAAATATTAAAATCTCCGAATTGTGACATTATTTCTCACAATTGCAGCTTTATAACTCACAGTATGACTTAATAGCTTACATTTGCAACTTTATTGCTCACAGTCGTGACTTTATAAATGTGAAATATGACTTCATATTTCATAATTGACTGTATCTCATGACAATTGGTACTTTATATTGCACATTTGTGACATAACTTATAATATGACAACATACAGTATCTCACAACTGTGACATTATTTCTCACAATTCTGGAATTATATTTTATAATTGCAACTTTAAATCTCACATTCGTAACGTTCACCCAGGCTCATTCGAAATACGTGCCTCTAAATACATTTCTGCAACACCGTTATTACGTACCTTACTGCCCGTTTCGCGGCAGTTTCAAAGTGAAATGTCCAGTGAGTGGCGCTAAAACACGGGTTCAATACGTGACCCTGGAACATTTTTTTTTACGTTGATATAGGCACGTATTGCTATGTTTTTATTACGTTGCTTCAGGTACATATTGCAGCAGTTCATAATTCAAATATCCGGGGACTGTCGCTAAAAGTTAATGATCTATTGTGTTGGAAATATCCCCTACACCAAACCTAACCCTAAACCCATCCGATAGTATTAACAAATGCAAAACTGATATAAAAATGCATTTGTTGATGCAAACGTACCTTTTGAACTTCCTTATATGCAGGTTTGAACTGTTTTGTCGAAGCAGTTTGACGGGATTTGTACCGGAGCTCTTCACCACTCAAGTGCAACTCCATACTGCGTGAGCTACCGAGCAAACCTACTGAACATGAAAACCCATACATATGAAGCTGGACATGTGATGCTAACGTTCAAAAGTATCAGTTTTGAAATCTCGCAGCATGTTAAAATTATTTTGAATATACAGTATAACATAATATTCCTCTAGTAATTGTGCGAAAATTAGGCTTTATTAATCGAAACTGTGGACCTGTAAATCTTACTTTGTGTGAGAAGGAATAAAAGTTGTTGGAGTTTTACTAGTGTTTATTTCAACTGGAAACTGCAGCGATTCGGCTCTCTTAATATATTACTTGTTTTTCATGAATGTATTTTACAACATTACAAAGAGCAATGTGTAACATTTTACCAGATTTAGTCCTACACTTATTCACTTTTATTTATTCCCCACTAAATAATGTTTTTTTTTCACTAAAAGTTTAGATTTTATAAAATTAGATTTTATAAACTCATGATTTTTCTAGAATAACTTTTCCTACCGAATTGTCCACTAGCCTAGTTTATAATAGCATTTTTGTCATAGATTATGGTTATATATATTTTTTTCATTTGTTATTTTTCTTTATAATGAAGTTGTCTATATTTATTAGATTGTGTGTAACACACAAAAGAGTGACGATCAGGTCAACACACATTGAGGTATAGAAATTCTACACTGATTTAAAAAAAACGGCACTGGTATCGGATCGATATCGGTATCGGCAGATACTCAGAATTTTTGGTATCGGATCGGGATCGGTTCTGAAAAAGTGGTATCGAGCCAGCCCTACTTCAATTTGTGGTATCGAGCCAGCCCTACTTCAAAGAGAAAAGCCCTATTTCTCACAATTACGGCTTTATAATTCACAATATGACTTCATATCTCAAAAATGCGACTTTATATCTCACAATTGCAGCTTTATTACTCACAATGTGACTTCATATCTAACTGCAACTTCATGTTTTACAGTTGCAGCATTATAACTCACCGTATGACTTTATATCTACAAGTGCAACTTTATATCACTCATGCCTCACAATTGCAGCTTTATTACTCATAGCATGCCTTAATATCTTGCAATTGAGACTATATCTTACAAATAGCTCACAATTGCATCTTTATAGCTCACAACTGCGACTTGATATACCTCAAAATATGACTTCATATCTTACATTTGCAACATTACATCTCACAATTGCAACTTCATATCTCACAACTGCAACTTTATATCGCACAATTGCGACATTATAATTCACAACATGACTTCATATCTCACAACTGCAACTATATCTCATTATTAGAGTAATAACTTACAATATGACTTCATATCTCACAGTTGTGACTATCTCAATTACAGACTTATAATTAACAATATGAATTATTATCTCACAATTGTGACTTCATATCTCACAATTGTTACTTTAAAATTCATATTCATACATTATAATATGAATTCATTTATCACAAGTGCTACTTTATATCCCACTATATTTTGCAGTGTGGCTTTATTTTTTGTAATTTTGACATTATATATATTTTACTTTATTACTTGTTCAGCTTCACCTCACAGTGACCATTTTATTTATTACTCTGAGACAGAAACAGCTTCTGTAAGAGCCACCTTTTGGAAATGGGCTTCACACAACAAAAGTTTAGTTTGACTACATGTACAATTGTAACCATGTACTGTATGTATCATATAATGCTGCATTAAAGGGGTCATATGATGCTGCTAAAAAGAACATTATTTTGTGTATTTGGTGTAATGAAATGTGTTTATTGGATTTGAGACTTTAGTCTTTGCAACTTTACAGATCTTCTTTATGCACCAAGAGCTTGTAACACTCCAAAGAGAAAGGAAAAATTGAAATCGCATCATATGACCCCTTTAATGATACTCTAACATATACATACACACTCACACGACACAAGCCACTTTCAGAAACCCAAGTCCTTACGTGACACCTAACCTCCACACATGCTCGCTTTCTAAACGGTTTCTGACTCATTACTATCTATAGCTCTATAGTCTCTGGGTCCAATTAACCGGTTTGTGTTTTTGCCAGTGATATCTCTCAGTCTCTCTCTGTATTAAATTATGCTGTAGATCTGTCTGGTTTTCAGCTTTTATCTTGTGTCTGGCTTGAGTTAGCTGATGGTTCATATGCCCGACCAGAGCATCAGGCGGGGTAGATCAGGGTCAAAGAGCTATTTGAAGATCTGTTTGGCTGGCAGTGTCCCAGTACTGTGTCCTGATCCTCCCTGCATCCTGCAACAGTAGGATGACTGCAGTGGGTTAGTGGTTTGGAGTAGTCACCCTCAGTAATGACCTGGCAAAGGCAAGATGTCATTTTCATTCATTTTGAGCCAAAACACAGAAACTCACTTTTGGGGCACTTGTGTTGGTTCTGAAATGTCCTCTTTAATTTTCTTTAATTAGATGGCAGGATGTAGTTTAGCTGTGTGTTCATCCACACATGTGCACATTTGCGGGAAATCATTAGCGTTAGCATTAATCATACAAAAACAGCTGTCAAAATCTGCTGATAGGCTTTGGGTGTAGCAAAATGCTACGCAGTAACTTAGTAAATAGTGCATTTTGTGAACAAAAAACAATCTGTGCTGCACTACAAAGGCGGCAAACATAGTAACTATTCCAACACTGACAAAAATGGCAAGTATTTTGATTGATTTGAGATGAGTTTTCACAGTCTTAACGTAGTTCTGACAAAATGTGTTCAGGGCTCAATATTAAGCCTTGACAAGCTTTGGACAAGTAAATCGGTCATTCATTTTTCCAAGAAAAATGGTGTAAATGTGACCTAGTCTGAAGCAATTTTCTCATCAGTGTTCTATCAGCTCTTACTTATATTTGCCTGTTTGTGAGATCGATTGCCGGGTCATTTTTTTGCTATTACCAAATGCTATTTTTTCCTAACCTTACTTTATTTTAACTAAACCACCCCTAGGTGGCGGCGTGTGACTGTCTTAAAGAGTGAGTCATTGAGTCATTTATTCATTCAATTTGTTCAAACTGTTGATTCATTCACAAATGAAGCAAACGACTGTCTTTATAAATGAGTCATTGAATCATTGACTTATCTGATTCATTCAAAAACACTGAATAATTCAGTTGCAAAACACCACTATTAATTGCTCTGAGATGAGCGGATGTTTTGCTGTGATCTTTGTTTGGAACTATTTTCGTCAGTCAGTATTGTGTCTAAAATGTCCTTTTCACTTAATATTAACTACTTGCTTTTTGAACTGTTGTATAAAATCAACGTCACATTTTCAATCGTGCTGGTGTTCAGGAAAAACTTAAAAAATCCGCTTGTCCCGGACAAGCACTAATGTCAAGTTCTGAACTATGTTTTGACTTTGTACTGTATTATGAATTTATTTACATTACAAACTATAATCTAAAGCATCTTATTTGCATTTAAGTGTATTTTTTATGTTCATGCATTCATTCCCTGGGAATCCCATGACTAGCACCATGCTATATTGCATTTGACATAAAAGGTATATTTGCACTAAATAAAAAGACTGCCTGTTTTGATTAAATCTGCTCATTAACTTTTGTGACAAGGCAGGAAATAAGATGAACCAGCTGCTGGTTTGCAAATGGAAGCAGACACACACTTTCTCTCACACACTCACATACTGCAAACACGTTCTTCAGTCCTGACTGGTAACACACTTCCTGCCAATAAATGGATATACAGCCAGATATGCTTGCTCTATTAGGCTGTGACACACTGAGACAGACGAAAGAGTAACATGAGTCACAAACGCACACTTTAGAAAGTACCAGTAATGACATGCAATTATACAACGGATAATTGCAGCTCTAAAATCTGATTGGGTAAGGCCAGGTGTACACTATGCATGTTTAAAGTCCTTTACAATTGATGCATGTCAGATTGTACAATACAGTATGAACGTAATGAGTCAAAGCAGACTGTGGAACATCACCAGACCCCTTTAGACTGTAGATAGATGTCTGTGATTTCGGTCATGATGTTGACTGTGTGTTTTACATCATCAACCGAGTCACACTGTGACAAGCACAAGCCTGGAGTGTTTGAGTCTGATGTGGCCAAGCAAAAGAGGGAATTTGTACACTAATAGTACAATGTCATATTATGGTCCGCCTGTGAAGGGAACACTTAATTATCTTTATTTTACATATCATATAGACAGACTAGTATATAGTATTGTTGTCATGGTACCAAACACATATATATATATAT
>NW_015547673.1:726984-728711 GCF_001515605.1 Sinocyclocheilus anshuiensis | reverse complement strand
ATGGTTTAATTGGTTTAATATTTTTATTTTTACTTCACACATTCTTTTGTTTTTCTTATTCTTATTATTTCCATTTTATTATTAGCATAATATAAGTGGAAAGTTATTTGAAAAATGGTTTAATATTTTTATTTTTACTTCACACATTCTTTTGTTTTTCTTATTCTTATTATTTTAACATTTACCATTTTATTTATTTCTTTTTTTTATTCTAAAACTTTGAATTTTGAATCAGATTTTGAATTCTACTTCTACAAAGTCATCCTCTGTCCTCACTTTGTCTAAATTTTAAAATCTAATTTCTATAATCTTGATGTTGAACAAGAAAAGTGAAAGGTCATGCTGTTTGTCAACTATTCAGTTATTGAACATTAGTGTCTTTTTCATATTGCTGTGGCTGCTATTTTATAAAAACTTGCCTACACAATACCTCTAAACTGTGAGAAATTCACTGTAATGTATGGCCTCTTGTGATGTATGGCTTCCATATATGTTTTAAGGATAGAAATAGATCTGACATATACATAACAGACAAGCTTATGGTTTTTATTTGTCCATATCAGCCATAAACCTAATCTAAACCTGTTTTCCTCCTGATCTTTACCCATACCACCATCCAAAGCCCCCTCTCTCTTCCTCTTCTCTTTTCTCTCTTCCTTCTGATAAGACTCTCTCTGGTCTCAGGCCCATTACCCAATGGCGAAAGGGATAATTGTCGTGGAAAGAGCCGGGTGTACGTTTGATGTGGACTTCGACTTCCTTTTGATGTAAAAATGTATCCACTGTGATTATCAAGATTATGGCTTCCTCCCCCTCCTCTTCCTCATTCCCTCGCCCTTTCCATTCCTCCATTAAGTCGTGAAGATTAATTGGAAACAGCCCGGTCTGATGGCTGAAGTTGATGCCGCTGTCTTCGTGGCTCTCGGGTCGATGAACTCGTGTTGGGGCAGCATCCTTTCTCACATACTCTCCCTCCTCCTCTCTTTACAGATACTGCATACAGAGTACTTATATCAGTGTTTCTATGGGCATTTCTAGTTTTTGAAAAAGAAATTAGTACTTTTATTCAGCAAGGACACATTACATTGATCAAAAGTGACATTTATAATGTTAAAAGATTTCTATTTTTAAAGAAATTTTGTTTTGTGAACTTTCTATTTATCAAAGAATCCTGAAAAAGCTGGGCTATAATTGAGTATATGTATACTGTAGTCTGGGTTGTATTTTCTTTTACCTTGTGAGAATAAGGGGATGTAATGTAACCTGTCATGTGGCATCTGTCTAATTAAACTGTTTCTACCAAGTGACAGATGAATAAATGATGAATTGAGTTTGACAGATGTGTAAAAACTACCCTGAAATTATACTTAATCGAAAGTATAAAGTGAAAATTACAAGTATCTGGGCAAAAACATACTTCAGTAAAACTAAACAAGTACAACTTTAAATTGTACTTAAAGGGATAGTTCATCCAAAAATGAAAACCACGCGATTTCCATGGAAACCCAGGTGAAAAAGACGTAGTATTAAATGTATTAAAAATATACTTGAAATTCAAGTAGTATGTTTATAATACATTTGTATTCCCATCATGCTTACTTGAAGTGCAATTAAAATATATAGAATTGCATTTTAATATATTTCTAAAAAGTATACTAGAAGTACTTTTGTATTAAATATATGCTTAGTTATACTTCTAAGAAATATGCTAAACAGAAGCATACTTT
>NW_015547673.1:726459-726828 GCF_001515605.1 Sinocyclocheilus anshuiensis | reverse complement strand
ATCTTGGCTCCTCGCTCCCTCGATTCCGCCGTGTGTTGTCAGCACTGGGATGCTCTGGGTCTGTGCCATGTGCCAAACACCATCTAAGCTGCCAGGGCATCATCGTCATCCTCCCATCACCATCCCTTCGCCACCTCCTGCCATCATCCCCGCACTTTTGCCTCTCACCATCCCTACACCATCTCCTTGTCCACCTACAAAACCCCCTCCATCCCTCCCTATTCTGTTGCTTTAACTTTATCTTCTTCAGTCTTTGCACACACACAGCTATTCACTTATGCACTTTGTTTTTCAGTCTTTATGTATTTTTTTTTCTTCAGAAAATTGCATTGTAATTTTTATTTATTCCCTGATGTAAAATTCTGTACT
>NW_015547673.1:680028-726138 GCF_001515605.1 Sinocyclocheilus anshuiensis | reverse complement strand
TGAGGTGTGTACGCGCTCTGGCGTAGTTTACGTTAATGGGTGTGTTGATATCCAGCCGAAGAGCAATCAACCATAACTTCAGGCGAGCAGGCTCAGAAGTTGGGAATACGTGGAAAGTCACCACTCCCGAATGAGTTCGCGCGAGAGAACGTAATCTTTTAGTTTTAAGTCGGTTTGAACAATTCGGATAAGCGCAAGTAAGTACCATTTTGATTAGCCGTCGTACCTACAGTGACTGCACTGTGTAAACAATGAGTGACGTATACGCGCGAGAGATCACTTCCGGCGCTTGCGTAAACTACACCAGAGCGCGTACACACCTCATGCACCGGATGCGTGCGCGCGCTCAAAGCAGTTGGACATAGTGGTGTATTAGAGGTAAAGAATTATATAAATACTGTTCGGTTTCTGGCACAAACCGATCGTTTCGTGTCTTAGGACATCAATGTGTCGTCACGAGCCGCAGGGTTCAATTTGGATTTGTCTGTGCATGTTTTTTTTACTCTCATAGATTTTGTTACCATTGCCATGCATTATACGACTGATAGACTGCAACGGTTAAAGTTAAAAATCATCATATGTGTTCTACTGAAGAAACAAAGTCACCTACATCTTGGATGTCCTGGGGGCAAGCAGATAAACATCAAATTTTCATTTTTGGGTGAACTATCCATTTAAGTATAATTTTTGCTAGAAGGAAAAATAAAAACAAGAGAGGTTGTTTCATCATATCAAATCATCCTCTCAATGCAAAGTGAAATAAAATTCATAAAATGTTTTGTCAGATAGTCATATAAAAGTTTGGTTAAAGGGGGAAAACAAATCAAAATGCAATGGCACAGGTCAAAAATATCTAGTCAACAATTAAAATGCAGCACAGTGGAACACAAAAAAATATTCCATGCTTTACTCCATCCTTTACCCTTGTGCCATCCCATATGACTTTATAGCATGACTTTATATATGAAGATAAACACATGCAAAGATTTTTGGACAAAATCTGTGATCTGTGGATCTGTGGGCCATTTTTTGGGTGTGGATCACTTATATGTATATTTAATGTAATACATTTATATTTTATTCTTAAGTGTTTTTAAAGAAGATAAAATAGAAATTGCCTTGCCCTCCCGAATGATTTGTAGGTGCGCTAGATTTGAGTTCAGTATATGAACTCAAAAAAATGTATAAATCCTGCGAACTACTCAAACTTAAATAATTATAAAGCTTATTAGCAATGTTCGGTCAGTCTACCCTCCTCAGACTCGCAAAAGTGTCTGAAAATGTAATAACAATTCATTAAGAGTATTTACAGATCAAAATAATGACAAAGGCCATACCTCCAATTATGCAGTCAATATAGAATTCAAAATACTTGTTACAAATAATCAAAATATTATTTTACACCCAAATGAACAATAATGCAAATTCTAATTCTACAGGATAAATAAAATTGTTAATTCATCTACATTACAAAAATAATACTATTACATCTAAGCAGTAAATAATTCAATTAATAAAAAAAAAAAAAAAATCAATAAAAAGCAAGAAAATTGTTTTCCATGATATCTCCGTTTATATCTTGTGTTTTTGCTTCGGTTTGATAGAAATTAAAGTTTCGCATTGAAACACAGGTGACTTACAGTCTACAGTGTATATACACCAGAATATAATGCTGCGGTCACGGGGTTTGTTGGCAGCAAATGAAGAATATGTGTGAGAGTTGGCGAGCGTATGTGTCTGAGATGCCTGGCCATATAAGCATGCTTGTGTCAGGGTGTTTACTGTACATGCGTGTTTTTGTTGGACATGCATGTGTGTGTTTTGGTTCAGCGTGTGTGTTGGCGAGGGTGTGTGTGACAAGAGTGTGAGTGAGGGCTGTTTTCATTGGATGCACGAGTGGATTTCATTTTGTATGGCTGTCTGTGAATGTGTGATTAGTGACTGTCATCACAATGACTCATTTCATCTCTGCTTTTGCATTTCTTCACAGAAATCTGAGCAACAATCGTATCCGCGTCCTGAAAAATGGCTCCTTCACTGGCTTGTACTCCCTCGAGAAGCTGTAAGTAAACCTCTTTCTCGTCATCATCATCTTCATCACCATTGCAAGGCTTAGTGGTTTCTTTGATGTATGTCAAGGTTGGCCGTTTTGATTCATTGCGGAGTCAAATGCTAAAACATTAAAACGAGCGAATGATTACTCAACAGATAACATGTAACATCACCAGTAATGGATTTAAAGGGGTCATATGATGTTACATTTACATTTAGTCATTTTGCAGACGCTTTTATCCAAAGCGTCTTTGCAACTTTACAGATCTTCTTTATGCACCAAGGGCTTATAACACTCCAAAGAGAAAGGAAAAATTGAAATAGCATCATATGACCCCTTTAAAATAAGGTAACAACATAAAAACACATACAAGTTTGGCATCAAAAAGATACTTTTATAGATATGTATACTTTCATTCAGTAAGGATGCATTAAATTGATCAAAAGTGATAGTAAAGACAAATATAATGTTACAAAAGATTTATATTTTGAATAAATGCTTTTCTTTTGAACTTTCTATTCATCAGAGAATCTTAAAATATATATATACAGTATGTCTTGGTTTCCACAAAAATATTAAGCATCACAGCTGTTTTTAACATTGATAATAATAAGAAAGACTTAAGACTGGAGTAATGGCAGCTGAAATTTCAGCTTTGATAACAGAAATAAATTACATTTTGTAATATATCGAAAGAGAAAGCAGTTATTTTAAATTGCAATAATATCTAACATTATTACTGTTTTTACTGTATTTTTGACCAAATATATGCAGCCTTGCTGAGCATAAGAGACTTTCAAAAACATTAAGAAACATTCAAATCGAACTGACCCCAAACTTTTGATCACTGAAAAATATAAAAACATATAGGCTATCACATTTATTTATTTATTTGACCATACATTCAAACTTTAAAGGAATATTTTGGGTTATTTTCATTAATGTCTACGACAGCATGTGTAGTAAATGGTTCAGCACAGATGATAGTTTTGACTCATTCTTCATTGTGTATGAATGAATGAGAAACAGTAAATATATTTATAATCCAAGTTTAGCAGGCGGGGAACACAAATATATGCTTAATTACTGTTTAAAATAAAATTAAAATTAGAATCACTTACCCAATCTGTGCTGTATGTGCAAAATCATATCCAATGTTTCAGCAGATGTCATGAGCATCTGAAAGAGTGACTTTCACTTGTTTTTTGTGTGATCGTAAAATATTGTTTACGTGGATTTCAGCAAACTCCACCCACAGAAATGACATCACCCTAGTAAAAAAGAAATATATTTAAAATGCTTTTATTTCATACTAAGTATAGTTCAAATCTATTAACATATTTATTGACATATCGCTCGAGACATACTGATATAAAAATTATAATTAAAGTTTATTTGGAGTACTTGTGCACAATGCATATTTCTTAATATTAAGCCTAAAATGTGTTTTAATGCCACTA
Organism: Sinocyclocheilus anshuiensis; assembly: GCF_001515605.1. Lineage (NCBI taxonomy): Eukaryota > Metazoa > Chordata > Actinopteri > Cypriniformes > Cyprinidae > Sinocyclocheilus > Sinocyclocheilus anshuiensis. Next base: position 722,625 of record NW_015547673.1, on the reverse strand, counting down.
TCGATGAGGATTCTATGATCTTTGAGTAATATCGGTCTTTAAATGCAAGATATTTAAAGTGTACCTGAAGTATACTTGCAATAGCTCCACTTTAGCACATTCAAGTATACTTCAGTTCCTTTTTAGTTGGGCTTCAGCACTACTTACGCACAATATAATGCATTAAGTACAAAATTACTTGTTCCAATTTAGCAGACTTGAAGTATGTCAGTTTAGTATACTAAAAGTACAAAGTTGCAGGGTATTTTTATTAAGCACATAAATATGTAAATGTATGTGCAGTATACTTAGCATGAAATACATTTATTTCAAATGCATTTTAGTTTATTTATTTTTCACTAGGGCACTGATGCATAAACAAAAGTACATCTGATTAGAAAAGCAGTCCCACTGCTAAAAGACAATTGAGACATTGACAGATCAAGTATAAAAAATAAATAAATATATAAATAAAAATAAAAGTTTTAAAGTGCTTTAGCAACATCTCAAGAATCAAATTTGACCTTTTAAGGCCACCGATCTGCTTACCCGCAAAACATCTGTTGGCCTATGTGTTTACTGTATATTTCCTCTTTGCTTAAAGCTGCAGTACATAACTGTTGCCTCTCTATCGCCATCCCTTTTTTGAAACATAAAAATGCTTACGATTAAAAGCAGCCATCGAGATGACAAGTTTAAAACCTAAGAACAAGCTACAAATGCTCCACAAACACACGCTATACAGTAGCCGGTTCTTCCTCTGTCTGTTTACGGACGTGATGTCCATGCAATGATGAATGCTTTCAAACAGATGAATGATGTCAATTTTCCGTAAAATCGGACCTGACACCTTAAATTATAAATCATTGTTATAAGCTTTAAGGAGACAGTTTTGAACACTGATGTTTTATGTACAAACTGCAGCTTTAAATACAAGTGCAAATTATTGTCAAAAACAAAAACATTCTACTTTATTTAGAAAATAATCAGGAATATTTCTCAGATTTTCATACTGAATATTGAAGTTAACGCTGACAGGGAGCTGTTTGCTGCTGTCTGTGAGTGTGATGCTGCAGTAGGGAGGATGAGCCGGTACGCGAGACTATCACAGAAGGAGTCTCATTACACCTCCATATATCACTCTGTGAAGAACCGCTCAGTCTGGAGAGATAACAGAGGAGGTGGAGAGGAGGCTGCCAGGGACTGAAGGAGGAAGAAATATATTGTGTTGCTGATTGACCTGCAGTATTGGTGTATGATACTGAAAGCTACAGTAGGCCATATTATTTTCTAATAAAACTGTTTTGTAGCTCTTTTGTAGCCTGCATATATAAAAATGGTAATACGGTACCTTGGCTAAAAAAAACATAATACTTTTAGTGGGCTAATACATATTTTCTAACTCTAAATATTGTTTATTGTGAGTGTATGTGGCAACACGTGTGTTTGATGTGTGTGTGTGTGTGTGTGTGTGTGTGAGGTCATTATTGTGTGCACATGTGTGCGCTCGTGTTCATGTGTGCACGTGTGCAGTGATTAGCCGTGTGTGTGTAAGACAGGGCTGCTCTCTGTATGTAGGTGTTTGTTTGGGGTAAAAGGATCTGATTTGCTTGTTTTTGCAAGTGCAGACAAGACCCCCGGGGAGCTGCGGAGGTCAAAGGTCAGAGAAACTGGAGCCGTGCCCGCAAACAGGCGCTCGTACCTGGGATTGTAGTTAAACCAGGCTAGGATGAGGGGAAGGGCAGTTTCAGTACACTCTTAAGAAAAATGGTTCTAAACAGTACCAGAAAAGTGTTCTTCGGCTTGTAACAATAGCAGAACCCTTTTTAGTGCTAAAAATAACCTTTTTTATAGGGTTCCATATAGAACTGAAGTAAAACAAAATAGAAACTGAAAATAGTGAAATGAAGACCAAGTTTCTGTAAATACTGTATTTTCATAATCCTCTGTGATGCCTGTAAGTTCATCATTATGTGTATTTTGGTGTGATTGAGTGGCCGTTTCTCTCTGCAGATGACGAGGTTGTAGGATGTGGCATCATCTGAAATACACAATTTAGTTCAGAGTTACAATGCGTCTCCTTCCATTTGTTTTTGTAAAAACAAAACAAAAAAAGGACCATAAATTAAATATTTTTGTTACTTAGTGGTGAAGTGGATAGAAGTATCCTTAATTGAACAGGGCTGGTCACACTTACATGTTCTCTTAAGAGAAAAATACATGATTTGTAAGAAACCATGTTACAATTCGAAAGTTAAAAATTATAGACATTTTAAGAAATAAATAATTTACCTGCTGAGAGTGTGTTGACAGTCTGTGTAGTTGGATAGCTGAACTCCAGAAAATCAGTAGGCCTAATGATCCATCTTTTTTAGAGTGTAGCCTCTGTTAGTAATAAAAAGTATTTAAAAACTAACAATATGGATTATAAATTCAATGTCTCTGTTACTTATTTGGTGGAGAAGAGGAGTTTCCTCAGCCAGAGCTGCTCACACTTATATGTGATCAAAAAAGAAGAGAAAAGAACATGTTTGTTTGAAAACCAGACACAATTTTAAAGTTAAATTTGTATATAAATTTAAGAATTAAATCAATTTACCTGTTGAGAGTGTGTTGACAGTCTGTTGGATGGCTGAGCTCCAGAAAATCAGTAATGAGGCATCTTAGAGTGTAGCCTTGGTTAGGGTTTTACATTAAAACAACAACAACAATAACCACAACAGCAGCATGTTGTGTGAATTATGTTTTTATTGCCATGCAAAATGATCAGTGCTCTTAACAACAGTTATTAGCTGAATACATTAATGAATGACAATTGACATTGAACATGAATAAATTCATAAATAAATAAAACACAAAATAAGAACAAAAAATAGATGTGATGAAGACCAAGTTTCAGTGAAACAATCACAATCCAGTCAATATGATGCCTTAAGTCCATCATTTTGGTGTGATTAAGTAGCGATTTTTATCTGTAGATGATGAGGTTGTAGGATGTAATACATCTGAAATACACAATTGAGTTTAGAGTTACAGTGTGTCCATGTGTTTGTGTAAAAACAATTATGCTTATGAAGGCCAAAAGCACAAATGGACAGTATGTGAGCCCTTCACAATCTTAAAAGAAAAAGGTGATATAAAGTCATGGGATAGTTTTAATATTTATTGTGACTGGGTATGTTTATACATAAACCAAAGTAATAATAAAAAAAAAAAAATAGAAAATTTGGACTTCAAATTTTGGGCTACCATCCACTCCCATTATAAAAGCTTGGAAGAGCCAGGATGTTTTTTAATATAACTCCGATTGTATTCGTCTGAAAGAAGAATGTCATATACACCTAGGATGGCTTGACGGGAGTAAATCATGGGGTAATTTTCATTTTTGAGTGAACTATCCCTTTAAGTACACTTTAAGTTAAGTGGCCTTTCATTATCGATTGAAAATCATTATATTATTTACAGATATGGTTTTCTTAAAAACTTTTAACCCTCCTATCACTTTAAAAAAAAACTGTATAACCCTTCTGCAGTCCTGGGTCAGTTTTGACCTGGTGAAACGTACATTTATAAACCAGTCACAACTTATACATAAATAAAATATTTTTCAACTAAAACCATATTGTGTCTGATCAGTAACTTCTCATTAATGCGTAAATGTGCAACAATTTCAGTTTTGAATGTTACTGTTTTACTGTTATTTGATGTGTTTTACTGTTATTACTGTGTTTTACTGTTATATAGGAATTCTTTGACATTTCTAATTTTACAAGAACAACAGCAAAACCACTGTAATGCGAGAAAAAATATGTATCTGTCAACATTCAAGAGAATTTTCAATATCTTATAATATGAAATTTATAAGAACATATAAACTGATAATTATCAGTATTAACTCCATTGGAATTAATGGAATTTCATTAAACTCCTTATAACTCATGCTGCTCAAAAAAGTCCAAACTTCTTTTTTCTAAAAAATACATTAAAGTTTTTTTTTTCTTACTAAAAACTATGGATGTCTTACCGTGTTAATTTTGACAGGCATTTTTGATTTAGTCTTAGTCTTTATCTTGAGATGAAAATGCTTAATAGTCTTAGTCACATTTTAGTCATTTGAGTCTTTCATAGTTTTAGTCGACAAAAAGTCATTGCATTTTTGTCAACTTTTAGTCATTACTTTTAGTCAAACTGCAGTTACCAACATTCATTTTGGTAGCTATTTTATATGTAGTCTTCAAACAAAAATAGTCATTAATTCTTCTCTCTTTAGACCAAATCAATTAAACTTATGAGAAATTTGAATCAAGGATTGAATTTGGAAAAACTTGAATAAATGATGACAATTTTTATTTTTGGGTGAACTATCCCTTTAAAGAGACTGTTTCGTAACACGCTTAAGTATACTTTTAAAAAGTGCACTTTGTAATAATGTCAAATTCAAAGTTACATTTTAAATCATTTGTTCAATAATATTTTATCATGCTCTAAAGCAGTACACTTATTTTGATGTTTCGATTAACATACTGAAGCACTGAAGTAACTGTAGTGTGTCATGCACTATTAAAGTTAATATATTTTAAATGTACTAAATTGCAACTTCATCATTACAAATATATGACACATACCGGACTTTAAAATAGATTTTAGTTTACCATAAATGCTTGTCAGTACATTCGGCAGTACACTTTAATCATATTTCAAAGACAATAGAAGTAATTATGAAATTACATATAAAAATGTACTTAAGTCCAATTTAAGTGTGGCTCTCTAGCACTCTAAAGTTCAGCTAATTTAATTTTTTATTTAACAGCCAGTTACATTTTTGAAAATGTTACATTCAGTTCACAGTTTATTTTCATTTTTTTAAGGTGCACTTCTTTTTCACAAGGGATGTACATTTTGAAGTATTGATAAATCAGATTAGTTTGCTCATGAGAACCTGATTATAGTTGGTTGTATAATTTGTAACAAATAAATTTCCCAGCATGCCCTGGGTCTCAGCCTCCTGCGGAGTGACAGGTCTGTGTGATGTGTGTATGTGTACTATTGTTACATTGTTTATTCTTGTTTTAATTCAACGGCTCTGTGTGTGTGTGTGTGTGTGTGTATGTGTGTGTGTGTGTGTGTGTGTGTGTGTGTGTGCACATATCTCTGTTCATTGTTTCCAGCTTGTGAGTGTGTGTGTTGGTGTGTGTGTGTGTGTGTGTGTGTAGTGTAACATGCTGCCGGGAGTTTATCTTATCTGTGCAGTCTGTGCAGCAGTCATCCCAGGACAGGGTAATCTTGCTGCTCTCTCTATAGCCCAAAAACTGCTGCCTATGTCAAATTCATGTCTAGAAGTGTTGTTATATTAATATTAATCACAGATCTGACTGCTAACACATTTACTGTAACTTTCTTCTTTTCCTCTCTCTCAATTCAAAGGGTGTGTTATCAGTGGAGCAGTATTTCACTGAAGTGATGTCAAAGCATTCTTTATCATGACATGTATGTTATTGATATGACACAAAAGAAAACTGCAGCACTTCATCTTTCTGTCTGGTTGTGTTTTCTCATCCCATGTGATGTGTGCTGTACACCCTATTATGGAAATCTCTCTCAAACTGTTCTGGCATTGCTTCAAGACTCCAAATATTGTCTAAACAGCCGTCTTCTTCTCTCTTTTTTTCTCTGTATACTGTATACTCTTAAGGCGTGTGTCCCTGTGAAATCACACATAACATGATGGAAAATAATCCCCCAGATTATTTAATTTAATTCTGAAGTGTCAAACTCATTTTAGGTCACAGGCCAGATTTTATTTGTTAAACCATGGTGAACCGATGGAGAAAACATGCACAATACATTCTCCTTATGAAGTCCTGAATCAACTGTTGTTTTAATATCTTATTTTGGGGGAAACAACAGGGAAGCTCATGGACTAATTTTTCTCATTTTAGATTACTATATACAGTGCTGCTTGAAAGTTTTTGAACCCTTTAGAATTTTCTATATTTCTGCATAAATATGAGCCAAAACATAATCAGATTTTCACACAATTCCTGAAAGTATAGACAAAGAGAATCCAATCAAATAAATGAGAGAAAAATATTTTCTTTGTCAGTTATTTATTCAGGAAAATTATCCAATAATACATATCTGCGAGTGGCAAAAGTATGTGAATCTCTAGGATTAGCTGTTAATTTGAAGGTGAAATCAGAATTCATCTGTTCCGAGGTGTTTTCAATCAGTGAGATGACACTCAGGTGTCAGTGTGTGCCCGGTTTTATTTAAAGAACAGTGATCTATCAAAGTCTGATCATGTTTGTGCAAGTGAATAATGGCACGAACAAAGAAGATCTCTGAGGACCTCCAAAAAAGAGTTGTTGTTACTTATCAGGCTGGAAAAGGTTACAAAACCAGCTCTAAAGAGTTTGGACTCCACAGTCAGACAGATTGTGTACAAATAGAGGAAATTCAAGACCACTGTTGCACCCTCGCCAGAAGTGGTTGACCAACAAAGATCACTCCAAAAGCAAGACTTGTAATAGTCAGCGAGGTTTCATAGGAACCCAGGATAACTTCTAAGCAACTGAAGGCCTTTCTCACATTGGCTGATGTTAATGTTCATGAGTCTATCATCAGGAGAACACTGAACACCCATGGTGCGCATGGCAGAGTTGCAAGAAGAAAGCCACTGCTCTCCAAAAAGAACATTGCTGCCCATCTGCAGTTTGCTAAAGATCATGTGGACAAGCCAGAGGAATACTGGAGAAATGTTTTGTGGATGGATGAGACCAAAATAGAAATTTTGGGTTTAAATGAGAAGCGTTATGTTTGGAGAAAGGAAAACACTGCATTCCAGCATAAGAACCTTATCCCATCTGTGAAACATGGTGGTGGTAGTATCGTGGTTTGGGCCTGTTTTACTGCATCTGTGCCAGGACGGCTTTCATTGTCATTGATGGAACAATGAATTCTGAATTATACCAGCAAATTCTGAAGGAAAATGTCAGGACATCTGTCAGTGAACTGAGTCTCAAGAGAAAGTGGGTCATGCAGCAAGACAACGACCCCAAGCACACAAGTCGTTCTACCAAAGAATGGTTAAAGAAGAACAAAGTTCATGTTTTGGAATGACTGAGTCAAAGTCCGGACCTGAATCCAAATGAAATGTTGTGGAAGGATCTGAAGCAAGCAGTTCATAGGAGGAATCCCACCAACATCGCAGAGTTGAAGTGGTTCTGTACTGAGGAATTGGGCTAAAATTCCTACAAGCTGTTGTGCAGGACTGATCAGCAGTTACAAGAAACGTTTAGCTGCAGTTATTGCTGCAAAAGGGGGTCAGACCAGATACTGAAAGCAAAGATTCACATACTTTTGCCACTCACAGATATTTAACACTGGGTCATTTTTCTCAATAAATATATGACAAAGAAAATATTTTTTCTCATTTGTTTGATTGGATTCTCTTTGTCTACTTTCAGGACTCTGATTATGTTTAGATGATTCGAAAATCTGATTATGTTTTGGGTCATATTTATCCAGAAATATAGATAATTCTAAAGGGTTCACAAACTTTCAAGCAGCACTGTATATGAAATTGCAAATTATCAATAGGGTTTTGCACATTCATTTGTCCATTATGTGTCTGTTAGATTTAACCCAAGTGAATTTTGAAGGCAACTTCCAATTTTCCAAATAAGGATTTCTATCTTTGTTATTGGTAACACATTTAATATTTACTAGTCGCAGAGGATTTGCTTTAAACTGAAGACAGATTATATTTCTGTACACTCTTAAAAATGCAGCACTGGGTTGTATTTAACCCAGCATTTTTTAGAGTGTACAACACAAGCATTATTAGCCTTTTCCATACACTGGTTTTTATTTTTCTATAACTGGTTTTTAAGTTTATTTTTCAGGGTTGGTAAGAATTTTATTTTTATTTATTATTATTATTTTACATTTAATTTAATTAACTATAATTTATAATTATATTATAATTATATTATTGTTATTATTATTATTTTAAGAATTCTCTTAGTCTCACCAGGGCTGCGTTTATTAGATCACAAATAAAACAGTAATATTGTGAAATTACAATTTGCACTGATTTATATTTATATAAAATGTTTGAATTTTCAGCATAATTTTCAGCATCGATTACCAATCTTCAGTGTCACATGATCTTTCAGAAATCATTCTAATATGCTAATTTGATACTCAAGGAACATTTCTGTTTATTATCATATATTCTGTAGTATTATTATATATTATGTTGAAAATGTTTGTGCTGGTTAATATTTTTGTGGAAACGGTGATATGGTGATGATTTTTTTTCATGATCCATTTATGAATATAAAGTTTAATTTAATTTAATTTAATGCATTCTTACTGAATAAAAGTAATATATATATTTTTTTAAATCCTACTTACCACAAACTTTTAAACAGTTGCATAAAAAATGCAAATCTCCTTCCCAATCTACTCTGACCATTAAGTAAGCTGTAAAAACAGGTCATTTGGAACACATCACAGTTATGAGATGTTAACACAGGTCCAATCATATTTATATATCAATGCTGCACCTTGATTAACAATATAATTAAACTTGAGGTAATAGTGAAAAATGTTTTATTATTGTTTTTATTGAGTCTCCTTCGTCATAATGTGCCATCTTGACCTTCAACCGCACATCCCACAGGTGTGACAACTAGCATGTTCTCTCTGCAGTTTTCACACTCTTAGATATTCTGAAATTAATTTCCTTTAGTATGCGCCTCTATAAGGACAGCAATCTAGTATTACAGTAGTGCCGGAGGGCAGGAGGAGAGGCCGGCATTGGTTCTCTAGTAGCTCCTCACACAGTCCTCCCTTTCATTAAAGCAGACCTCCTCAAAGAAAAGAAGTCCTTCATAGCTCGCCAAACCACCCAACTAGAGCGATGTTTAGCCATGTTTGTTTTATACCCTTATAGAACACAGCGGGCTGATGTAGGATGTCGTGAAGGCCACATGTTAGTGCATGTGTGCGAGTGTGTCTTTGTGTTGTCTTGGCTTTCATTCACATACTCACAAGCATGTTATATGAAAAGAGCAATTTTCACCTGAACCCAAATACACACACTCAGCCAAACCCACGCTTTTTCCCTTGATCTACTAAATTAAATTTTCCACCCAGCGCCGTCCCTTAAAACGGCACACAGCCACATAGACACGTACACACACACATCCTGTAATGAGGCTGGCCCCTACTAACGAGCGGCGACCCTAACGAATGTGTGAACAGATCACAGCGGCCTGTCCAGCACTGATTTGAGCAGAGCTAATGAGAATAATGAGAGAGAGAGAATGAAGATTTACAAGCTGATAGAGTGAAAAGCATGAGGAAAAAGTAGGTGCAAAATGTAGTTTCATAAATAGAGGAGAGAAGGAGAGAGACCTTGACTCTGTTATGTGTCTTCTGTCTTTTATAATGTAAAGATTTGATATGAAACGATAGACAGACAGATAGACATACAGATACGATACATACATAGATAGATAGATAGATAGACAGACAGACAGACAGACAGACACGATACGATACGATAGACAGATAGTCAGACAGATAGATATGATATGATGGATTGATAGACAGACAGATAGACAGACAAATCTACACAGTTCTTAGATGAATAGGATTCTTTGAAAATATCTACTTTTGTGTTTTTGCAATATGATGGTGATAAGGTGACGTGTTATTCCTTTAAAATGCCTGCTATACAAAGTTAAGAAAACATGCTTGTTTATTGAGAGTGTCCCAACCCTGTCCTTATAATTTAATGTGGGTCCATTATGCTGTGTTTGGAATTAAGATTAACATTGTTTCCAGTGAAGTTAAGGATATGACCGTATCCAGAGTGGGAGCTGTGTGTGTGTGTGTGTGTGCTGGTCATTGCTAAGCTCATGGCCCTCTTATAAAATCTGAAGGGCAGTGGCAGTGGCAGTGAATTTAACCATCTTTTCCCTAATAAACAAAGCTAGAGAAAGACAGATGTGGATTCAATCAGCTTCTTATGCGATTAAAAGTCCAGCAATCCTGCACGGATTAACTCAAGAATAATACTTTAAAGAGAAATAAATAAGATAAATAAATAAGAAATAAATAAAACAGATCACAGTGAGACAAAAATAAATCTTAAGGACAAACAATATGTTCATTTCTGTGTTGGTGATGTATTTTAAATTCAAAGATGGTTCACAACCCATTTTACTTCTATAATCTGACATACCCTTGTGAAAAAGAAGTGTGTTTAGTTGTGCTGAACGTACACGTATAGAAAGTATAATAGTAAAATAAAATAGAAAATAAAATAAAATATTGAAATAAAAGGCCACTTAAAGGGTTAGTTCACCCAAAAATGAAAATTACCCCATGATTTACTCACCCTCAAGCCATCCTAGGTGTATATGACATTCTTCTTTCAGACGAATACAGTCGGAGTTATATTAAAACAATGTCCTGGCTCTTCCAAGCTTTATAATGGCAGTGAATGGGGGTTGAGATTTTGAAGGCCAAAAAAGTGCATCCATCCATCATTAAAAGTACTCCATATGACTCCAAGGGGTTAATAAAGGCCTTCTGAAGTGAATCGATGCATCTGTGTAAGAAAAATATCCATATTTAAAACTTTATAAACCGTAATCTGTAGCTTCTGCTAACTGCCGTACGTGTGTTCACGAGAGAGTGACATTCCAGTGAATGACGTAGGACGTAGGCGTACACCTAGGATGGCTTAAGGGTGAGTAAATCATGGGGCAATTTTCATTTTTGGGTGAACTATCCCTTTAAGTGTACTGCTTTTTTTTGCACCAAAAAAAGGTCCAATAGTTGTAAAAATCACACTCTGTGAAACACACTCAATTTCAAGGGGCGTTTCCTCTTGCAGAAACGAAAGTAAATGCCCAGTGCTGTGACTGGCTAAATTTATAGCACTTTGTGTTTTGATACTCAAGATGGCAAATGCTGGGATAGAGCCATATACATTTTAAAAGTATGCTAAAGTGTGCTTCTTTTTCACAAGGGTATTTTCAAATTAAAAGGACACTCAATGAGAAATAATGTAGGGTGACCTTAATTTTATGATTGGGTTGTAAAAAAGTGGGCGTTACGTATTACAATGCGTCCATGTGGTTGAAATATGAGGGAATATAAAAGGGATGTGTGATGTCATTACATTTCAATCAAATATTACAAGAAACAACTTTTTTGTGTGTGTGCTTGGGATACCATGCAAATAAAATAGTGCATAATAAAACCAGAAATTTGTGGATATTACTTGAGGGTAAATTTTAATTTGACCTTGAATCTAAAGCTGAATTGTACAAATTAATTGGCGCTACTTTCAACAAATGGCTAATTAACTTGCAAAAATAAAACGTGCAATTTTGAAACGTGAATTTTTCATGAACTCTCCCCTCATCTTTCACTGGTCAACCAAATAGATAGCCCCACCCCCAAACTCATCCCATTGGTTGAGCTGTTGCTGTGTCAGATTGTTCAGGATGCTCAAACAAACAGAACGCTTTGAAAGTACCACAGTATTTACACGCTTCAGGGAAATCTGGTCTCTGTATATAAAATTGAAATAGAAGAACGTTCCTCAAAACTGAAAAAATTACACACTTCAGCTGTAATATCATAATACAAGTTTGACAGAAGTTTGACTAGACATGGTTTGACCGGACTAGATTACCTTGGCCTCACTGTTTACACAAATACTCCTCAAAACCCCTTCGCAGCACAACAACAGTCCAAGTTCTTCTTCCAGAGTTCATTTGGAGTTCTTGTTGAGATGTTGAGCCGATGAGCATGCATAAAAGCAGGGACTGAATATTCAGTTTCTGGAGTTGTCTCAGGCTTCATATCCAGTAGCGATGTGGTGAAGAAAGTGTTAAAGGAATGGGACAGAGCAGGACCAGAGGAGTGTGTGAGGAAGAAGAAGGGGGGCAGACTGCTGGAGTTGATAGACTCCAGATGTGACTATTAGATAAACTCAAGGCAAGGGGTGTGTTGTGAGTGTGTGTATGTGTGTTAGTGTGGGTGTGTTTATGTTGCTAGCGGGACCCAAAAGCGTCTGGGCTTTTCACGAAATGCAAAAGCAGGACGGAGTGACAGAGTGTACATTCACACCGAAAAATCGCTGAAAGAGCAGACAAGAGTAGTTTTGGGAGGGCATTTTTACCGTGTCTGTGAAATGCACAGCTGAAACTGTACGTGTTTCCTTCTTTCACATCCACAAGAAATCCTTTCCATTTTGTCCCCCTAAAGCCCAGACTGACTGGATCTCAAAGTCCACCCACATGCAGCTGTGTTCACACATAGCCTGTCATTGTGTTAATTCAGTCATATTGTGCTCTGTGCTGTCAGAGAGCTGTTTCTTTGTGCTCACACTGGCCTAGTGACAGCGTTTCAGTGCTCTGCTCTTAAAATATTGTGTGCCGGCCCAACATGCAGGGCTTTCAATTGATAAACGCATTTTTTCCCAACATATTAATAGTTGGACTTATGCAAATTGCTGCAGAATTTCTGTAATTGTGTGGGGTTCCAGAAGTAAAAATTCCATTCATTTTCTCCATTGGGGAACTGATTTTTAAATATAGCCATATAAACTTTTAAAGACCTACAGTGAGGTACTAGATTTTTAATTGATTTGATATGCTTATTGTCAGGCCTCAGTGTAAACATCTACATTACCCATGATTCTACAATGAAATCTCCAGCAAATACATGCCAAAAGAGCTCTCAGCGAATGTCCACTCCCATGATGCACTGCAAATGACCAAAATTCTTAAGTATTTGTATATATAAACATGTTTTGCAATAAACTTAAAATGTTGTTTCTATACATACCCTTGTGAAAAGGATCTTAAGCATATATTATTATATAAAAAACAACAACTTGCAGATAAATAAATAAATAGATACAATTTTAAACAATTTGTTATTTTGATTTTGAGTTGGACATGACTGAAAGTGATGATGTCTGAGTGGGTGAAATGTTTATTTTGTAATTAGTTTTCCCGTTTGTCCTCATAAAAGGTGGCCATTATTGCATTGACAGGTTGATCAGCCAATCATAGATTGATGATAATTTTTTTTCTCTTGTTTATATGTCGCATGTTGTATTCCTTATTTTTAAGTTGCTTTGTAAAAAGGCATCTGCTAAATGAATGAATGTAAATACATATCATGCAAATGTGTGTGTACACTGTGTTCTGTGTGTGTATTCTGGTCAGTCTGTGGCTATCAGATGAAACACATATGCTCAGATTGTTCATGCTCAGATAATGATATGAAGTAAAACTGGATTTTGACATTAGTTTTCTTCTACATTTTTGGGTCCCTTCAAATGATTTGACAGCAAACCGCTTTCCAGAGTCCAATTGAAGCAACATCCTAAAAGCATAAATGGTCATTTTTTAATACATGTGCCTAATTTATTTCTGGAAATGCACATGCTTTAAGCACAGGGTTGAGCAATTTTCCACAATTCCGGTCCCAACGTTTATCTTGGCGTAGTACCTTCCCTCTGCCATTGAACAAATATATAATCAACATTAACCACAGAAATGCAACTCTTCAAAAGTGCACTTCTTCTTCATAAGTTTACTGAAAAAAATTATAAAGTAAACAGTCTGGACTTCACATTACACGTGTATTCAATTCAAGCTCTTGAAATATGCTAGATATTTCAATCTAAAATGGCCAGTCCTGAATTAGATGTAAATATATATTGTTTCCATTTATCTGATTAATAAAATTATGACATTGACATTTTACACATGCATTTTCAGATTAGGTTCATTACGTGTGCATTGGTTTTCAAATGGATGATCATTTGCAATCATTTCAGTACAAATAAAAGTGAAATGTTGCCTTTGACTCAGGATAGACTGGATAAAGGAAAACTATTCCAATAATCTAAGGAAGGAGAGGAAAAGCAGGAAATGAGTTGGAAAAATAAGAAGCAGGCAGATCCAGATTTCCTGTTTGGGTAGGAGTGGGTCAGTGTTATAAGGACCCCATTGTGTAACATGCCCAGTGTGTGTGTTAGTGGCCATTACGGGTGTCACTTCTGCTCCCCCCACTCAGGACTCCAGCAGTAGGGGAAAAAACAGTGTTTAAAATAATAGAGAGAGAAAGGAAGCCATAAAAATAAACGAGAAACAACCTCTGTGCAGGGAAAGGAAATGACAAGCGCCACCGAAATGGCTTCCGCTATTTGCACCTAAATTTACAAAGCAACACACCTCACCATATTCCTCCCTGTATCAATGTGCCAGATTGCTACATTGCCTGAAAACCGGCCTAATGAACCATATAACTTGTCGGAAGAAATGCTCATTCTGATTAAGAACCTTAAGCTGTATATTTGAATGGATTTTTTTTCCTTCTATAGTTATGAAAAACAGCACAGCACCAGTCTCTGCTCTCAACCTGCAACTGTCCAAAAAATGTGAAAAGACCCATAATTATTATATCATTGTTTTGTTTTCATCATTATTATTATTGTTTTGGTGTCTTTTGTGAGGAATTTTGACACCATGTGGAATTCTGGAGATAAAAAAAAAGTCATTTATCTTTGTATTTTTAAATCAGTTACGCCAGAGTATCATTCTAGCAATTTGCCTTAAGCCATGTGATATGTTGCAGTTTATTTTTGAAATTATGGTTTTACTGTTACTCATCAATGACAATTTCCAATAACATTAAATCTAATTTGTCCAAAATTCTAAATAGAGCGCATAGAGCTTAACAATCTGGACCCAGAAATAAAAAAATTATAGTGAAATTGATTAACACTGATTTATTAAAATTTCAATACAGATCAATCTTGAGCTCTGAGGTTGTAAAGTGAAGACACAAATTAGTATGATTTCAACTTCAAAAAATCACCAAAATAGCAACAACACTACTCATAGTCCTGAGATCCAGAGGTCACCGTTACTATGTGAATTAAAATAGCTACTTATATTTTGTACGATTTGTATCTGAATATTTTAAAAATAAACTTTTTTTTGTTTGTTTTTAACTCACAATCAGTGAATTTTAAATCGAAAGTATTATATTGTACCATTGTTCTTTATTTGATTATAATGTTTGCAGTGCTTAATTGGATGAGTACTTCATTCCCTCATAAATTAAAATAGACAGTCTTGTCTTGTTTTCTTCTAATTTTCACATACTTTTTCGCTTCTTATCAACGTTTTTAACACTGTGATTTAATCTCAGAGCTGCTTGGTTTAGTTCAGGGATCTTTATTGAAGAATGTTTTGAAATCCCAGCATGACCGCTGAAAAAGTGCAAAGCAATCTATTGAAAAGCATAACTGTTTTACGAGGTGGGAATGTTGTATGAATTTGTACATGTGATTTGTACAGAAATGTACAATTATTAGAAAGAAATCAACTGTGAAGCTAAGTGGGATGTGGGATGTAAGCAGACTGTATAAAAATATGAAAATGAGATTGTATAAATTCATATGAGTTATCCATCAATTTGCAAAACGTAAAATAGTTATGAATTGCCATGAAAGTTTATACCCCAAATCTCGATGAAGAGTTCAAATACTGCAAAATGCTGTTTCAGGTCAGTGACTGAAGTGTGTCATAGGTTTCCCGTCCAAACATCTGCATGTTTGAATACCTATCATCATGTTCTTACATAAGGTCTTACTAAGACAGTCATAAGCCATGTGCTGGGGAAATTATTCCGCAGACTTTGGATAAGATTGTAAGTGATTTAAAGACACGGATCAAAAATCGTTCTTTATAAATCCTTTGTGAAGTTCATGAAGGTTCGTGGATCCCAACTGTGTGTAACTGCTCCAGAGTTTTAAAGATCCACTTGATGAGTGCAGTTTTCTGTCTTGTGTGGACGCATTTCCTGTTGAAACAGGAAGTTGGGCCTGGACGTATCAAACGGCTTTTGCCTTTTTTCATAGAAAGCCAAAGACATGAACATGATTTGCTATTTGCTGTGAGAAAAGCCCACTTTAGCACCTTTTTACAAAGAGTACTTATAACAGAAATAATATACTTTAAAAGAATATACTTCAGTGCAAATGTTTTCAGATGCTTAATTGCATGTTATTTGTAATTAAATGAAAATGTATTATAGTTTAAAAATCAGCTGAACCTTAGAGTGCTTTTTGATTCACATATGTACTGTAGTAAAAAAAGTATAGTAGTTTCTGTAGTAAGAAAAGTAAGACAGTAAATGTTAAATATGTAAATGTGCTAAGAGATCATTTTGTGAGCTTTAGGAATATATTACCGTACTAACAAACAGATTTAGAGCCATACGACTTCAGATTTCATGAGGTCTTTAATCACTCCAGCCATGCTAACATTGCGGTTCTGCAGTGTGTGTGTGTGTGTGTGTGTGTGAGAGAGAGAGAGCTCTCCAGACTTTAGGAAGAGATCTCTCCCTGTTCCACATTCCCCATCTGAGCGATAAGAGAGTGTCTGTGAGCCGTTGTGTTGATCTTCACACAGAGAGAGCACACTTTGCTCTGACCTTTACTCTAGCGGTGTGTGTGTGAGGAAACAGTGGGTAGAGTCTCTCTTTTCATCACAGTGCTAATGAGGGTGAGGACACGCTAGCCAGGAAACAGCTATTGTTCCCCGTCCAAGAGCACTGCTACTGGCACACACACGCATTTGTGAGCAGGTTCATTCAGCATTTCACATTCATAGACTGAAATACTCTACAATATGTCCTATTTACCCTGCTGTCGCACTCTTTTGTAGTCACAGGAATTCAAACACGTGTATTTAATAGCGCATAACTTTCTCCTGTGGTCACTTTCTCACCTTCTACCCTCTCCGTATATTGGCTCTGATAGCTATTAATGTGTCAATCATGCAGCACTCAGTGGGCCATACAGATGTGACAGGCCGCTTTACTGCATTCTCTCATGCCGGTGTTAATGTCTTGGTTCCCTGCAAATATATACAGCATATCTGTTATCAAGCTGTGTAATGTTCATGTTTATATTCAGCACATGATATCATGCTGCGTCGTTGTTTGCTGTAGTTTCAGCACCGATAGAGCTTTATGGATGAAGGACATTAGGAAAGAGAGGATGATTCATTGGTGGATTGCTTGTTTCTGTATCTATTCTATGTGTAGGAAATTTCACAGAGAGAGCACACTTTGCTCTGACCTTTACTCTAGCGGTGTGTGTGTGAGGAAACAGTGGGTAGAGTCTCTCTTTTCATCACAGTGCTAATGAGGGTGAGGACACGCTAGCCAGGAAACAGCTATTGTTCCCCGTCCAAGAGCACTGCTACTGGCACACACACGCATTTGTGAGCAGGTTCATTCAGCATTTCACATTCATAGACTGAAATACTCTACAATATGTCCTATTTACCCTGCTGTCGCACTCTTTTGTAGTCACAGGAATTCAAACACGTGTATTTAATAGCGCATAACTTTCTCCTGTGGTCACTTTCTCACCTTCTACCCTCTCCGTATATTGGCTCTGATAGCTATTAATGTGTCAATCATGCAGCACTCAGTGGGCCATACAGATGTGACAGGCCGCTTTACTGCATTCTCTCATGCCGGTGTTAATGTCTTGGTTCCCTGCAAATATATACAGCATATCTGTTATCAAGCTGTGTAATGTTCATGTTTATATTCAGCACATGATATCATGCTGCGTCGTTGTTTGCTGTAGTTTCAGCACCGATAGAGCTTTATGGATGAAGGACATTAGGAAAGAGAGGATGATTCATTGGTGGATTGCTTGTTTCTGTATCTATTCTATGTGTAGGAAATTTTGGCTCAATATTAGCAAAATTTTACAGTACATGTATATCTATATCTATATATATATATATATATATATATATATATATATATATATAAACACACACACACACACACATACACACCCACACTGTAATACATATATACATATAAATATTTTATTTAAATATTAATTCTAATATACTGTATGTGTTACAATATAATAATAATAATAATAATAATAAATATTATTAGATATAGTTATTATTTGTAATAATATTATTATTAATGACAATATTTATTTATAATAGTATTTAAATAAGTATGTAATTTTAGTTTCAATTAGCTTATATAAAGCATACAACACACTCTATAATGCTTAGAAAATACATAGATATTTTATATAAAATATAATTATTATATATGTATGTATGCATGTATGTATATGTGTGTGTGTGTGTTCATTATATATGTACACACACACACACACATAAATATTATTTGTAATAATATTAATATTATTAATAAATATTACATAAAATAATACAAATTAATGTTTAAATTATAATTTTTTTTTAAAGTTTGCATTCTATGTAAAGCACAATATACTTTATAATACATATAAAAGGCTATTTATTTTATATAAAACTTGAATCTTTTTTTTTTTTTTTAATAATTAAAACTAATATACTGTCTAAATGTAATGTAATCTAATTTCTCAAAATTAATGAACTGTGATGTTGAACTGCAGGGAATAAGTGTTTAATATGGTTTGATTTAAAGGGGACATTCTGATGCAAAATTCACCTTTACATGGTGTTTGCATATAAATGTGTTTTAGCAGTGTGTGGACACAACCATCCTACAATGATAAAAATCCATTCACTCTTTTTTTAAACCCCAGAAAATCTAAACTGTCTCAATTATCAAGCCGTTTTGATTTTTGAGCAATATGACGTCATATTACAGAGGCTCCGCCAACAGCCGCTGACGGACTGTCCCGTATTAGCATATTTCCACCCTCAGCTGTTCGCTGTCTGCCATTTTCTCCTCGCTCGAGCATCTGTAGTGACTACAATGTCTCGTAAGCAATTCAGGAGTTTTGTAGTTGGATGTAAAAGTGAACATAAGGGTGTTTATTTTGTCCCGACATCAGAGCCACTGAGGATGCAGTGGATTAGGAAGAGAGGGGTGGGGTGAGCAGTAGCTCATTATCATTTAAAGAGACATGCACCGAAACGGCTCCCTGTGAACAGAGCTGTTTTTGACAAGGTAAAAAGGGTGTAGTTTTACACGACCACTGAGGAATTTTAACCAAAGTATGTTACAGACATTTCATGAAGACCCTAAAGAATCATACCAACTTGTGGAAAATGGGCATCCGATGTCCACTTTAAAGTCAGCATGAAAATAAAATGGATCCTATTTACTTTCTTAATGCACAGTCTTTAATGTAACTTTTAAAGATGATGTAAGCTTTAAAAAATGATCCTGTGCTCTTCTTTTGAGGAGGCTAAAACAATGTTGAGCCCATAGGCGGAGGGTGAACCAACTCCAGGGTAAGGCTAAAAGCAGCCAAATGTATTAAATATCATAAACCCGTCTTTTTAGGCAAGAACCAGACATAGGTGTCATGTAGGCTAAAAAAAATGTTTAATGGGACTGAATTTGTATTTAACGTGATTACAATTTAATAAAAACATTAGAAATTGATAATTATATAACGTTTCCTTTCCACTGTTATTCAAATAGCAAATAAATTATATATAGAAAGTGACATTATAACTAACATTGATCTATCGCGAGTTTAAGCACTCAAAACTATCGTTATAATCACTGACGCTGTATAAACTGATAAATTAATCTCTTACTTGCATTGTACGTACACCTGCGCTTTGTTGTTTGTGATGAGAGAATTCGCAAGAGTCCGGAATTCAGTCAGCAAACGCGCGCACTCAACAAAACCGATGAGTTGACGATGACTCATCTGAACGCTTCTGATTGGCCATTGCATTCATGTGTGTGATTGGTTAAAATACGCAACACTGTAAAAACACCTAAAATGAAATACGGTGCAACATGAACAGATCTTAATTTAATGCCGCAATTGACATTGTCTATTCATATTCACTTTGTTAGCAACAGTCGTAATAAATTTAATTTGTTTGTGCAAGGGCATTTTTGTCCAATTTAGTGGCATTTTTGCCCCAAGTCCCCGTGGCCAGGGGAAGGCTAAGCCTTACACACGCTCTGCCTATGGTTGAGCCATTATGAAACTTGAGTTGACCTTTATCATCCTTATAATTCCCTTGTGGCAAAAAAACATGCAAGAGTTTCAGAGGCTAATTTATCAGCATTAAGCATGTGAATCCATATTTTGGTGGGCGAATATGCTGATAAGTGCTTTAACAGATGGACAAAAGCAAACACAAAGTTCCGGGCCAGGACAGAGGCGGCATGAAACACTACCTTCAAAGCTTGTACTGGAAACAAATATTTACAGTTTGACTCATGAAGGTGTAACTTCACCGTGGGAAGAGTCACTTTAAAAGCCTCCACTGTTTAAAGAGAGCATCTCCACTTTCTCTTCTGATATCTGTCTATTTTCTCTGCTTGGGGGATCTGCCTTCATTTTGAGCTCGAGGACCAGGTGTGGTTTGAGGTATGGTTTAAAAAATGCAGGAAATTTCTTTCTTACTCAAACAGAGACAGGACAAAGAAAACTATGTTGAAGGCAGAAGAAATGTCTTGTGGTCAACGGCACATAAAATGTGTTTCATATTTTATTTCATGTTATTTAATGCTTATATGAACTGGTGGTTTTTGGTCTCCAGTGATGGTCCACATATACAAACATATAACTTCCTTTTCTTTCAAAGCACATATACATATTATATCATTATTTTGTGTATTTGGTGTAACAGAATATGTTGACATGCTTTAATGTTCAAAAAACACATTATTTTTCAAATACTGTACATTATTGTAGGTCCTATATGCCCCGCCTCTCTCAAATGACTTTAGGGATCTTATCTATTCACGAACAGCTTGTAACACTCCAAAGAGAAAAGAAAACTTGAAATCACATCATATGACCCCTTTAAGTAGAGTAAATGAAAAAAAAAAAAAAAATATGTATATATATTGCTCAAATGAAGGAAATGGGTTGCTATTTAAACTATCACAGAAAAGTGTAATCCATGGGAAATCTACTCAAATATTAGATTAGAATACATGTAAGCTGATCTGCTCAAAGGTCTCTGTGTTTGTCTGTTTCTCAGGGATCTCAGGAATAACTTGATCAGCACCATCATGCCTGGAGCCTTTCTGGGTCTCACAGCTCTTCGGAAACTGTAAGTACACCTTAAAATCATAATCAGTTATTATAACAGGACACCAGTTACACACTTTTACCAATAATATGACAGTAATTGCATTAACTTTCACTCAAATATTTCCACATAGTGACCTAGATATGTGGGGGCGTGTTAGAACGAGCCGTTTTAGGGGGGTGTGGCAGAGTCTTAACTTTGATAAAGAATATCTCTTTGGTTTTGAGACTTTAGTCTTTGCAACTTCAGGGATCTTATCTATTCACGAACAGCTTGTAACACTCCAAAGAGAAAAGAAAACTTGAAATCACATCATATGACCCCTTTAAGTAGAGTAAATGAAAAAAAAAAAAAAAATATGTATATATATTGCTCAAATGAAGGAAATGGGTTGCTATTTAAACTATCACAGAAAAGTGTAATCCATGGGAAATCTACTCAAATATTAGATTAGAATACATGTAAGCTGATCTGCTCAAAGGTCTCTGTGTTTGTCTGTTTCTCAGGGATCTCAGGAATAACTTGATCAGCACCATCATGCCTGGAGCCTTTCTGGGTCTCACAGCTCTTCGGAAACTGTAAGTACACCTTAAAATCATAATCTGTTATTATAACAGGACACCAGTTACACACTTTTACCAATAATATGACAGTAATTGCATTAACTTTCACTTACAGAACTGCTTAACTGTTAGGGGCCATTCACACAGAACCGTTTTTCCATTCTAATACTTTTCCATTGTACAAAGCTGTTTTCATCATTGCTAATTATCAGAAATGTTTATTGAGCAGCAAATCAGCATATTAGAATGATTTCTGAAGGATCACGTGACACTGAAGACTGGAGTAATGATGCTGAAAATTCAGCTTTGCATAACAGAAAAAATATTTTTATTTTAAAATGCATTGCAATATATTTTTTGCAATATTATTATTCATGGAGAGACTGTTTTTCATCAAGTAAATGTAGCCTTGGTGAGCATAACTTATATTTATAGACTGTGGTATATAGCTGTTATATAATACCTTGACTGTAATTGAACTAATAAGAGTAGCTTGGCTACAGTTTCAAAGTTTGAATCATTGATCACTGTATAATGATTGTTGTATGATGAAGTAGTTTCTGAAGTTTTCTGAAGCACAGATCTATGCCTGCTAGAACTGGAACACAAAATAACAGTGCATCTGATTTACTGTAATCTGTACAGTGACCTATCCAGTAACCGAATTGGCTGCTTGACTTCAGAAGTGTTCCAGGGACTTACCAACCTCACGAAATTGTAAGTCATTATTTCTGAAACAAATATTTATTGGAATACAAAAACACAGAAGAACACTATCGCTCAAGTGTTTCTGTGCTGCACAGGATAACAGGGCCGTCCTTAGCTGACGCGGGGTAGGGAGAGGGGCACCCCTCGGTCCGTTCGTGGCAGAGGCCCCCTCAAGCGCAGGGCCCGGTGCGGCCGCACCAGTTGCACCCCCCTAAGGACGGCCCTGCAGGATAACATATATTTGATAGTTTCAGCTTTTAAGATGTTGATATACGCAGTATCTATTGCAAATGGTGCATTTTATAATGTTCTTGTCATATTTAATTATTGTGAGATGTTTTGTGTTCTTATACAATAGAAACATCTCTGGAAACATCTTTTCCTCTCTGGACCCGCATTTGTTTTTGGAGTTACACTCTCTAAAGCTGGTGTGAGTTAAAGTCATTGCTCTCATGGTGCACATGCTCATTTTTTGTACAGAAAGATATATTGCTGGGATTTCTAGCATTCCAATTGTCAGTGATTTTGTTTGATAATTTTATATAGCACAAAGCTAAGATTGTGCATCTCTTTCTATATTTCACAACTATATTCCCTAGAAGTGGTTTGCTATTAAATGAAGCCTAGTTCTTTATCAGGTATGACAGGATAATCCCATAATGCAGCTGGGATGAATATATCTGATCTCACCCTGTTCCCGTAACCATTAGTGTCATAATTAACACTTTAGCATGACATAAAGTAGACCTAAAAAATAGTTCAACCCTGAAGTCACACTTAAAATGTGTAAATGCCTTTGTATTAAATAAATAAGATGTCACGTGATTTGTTTGTAATGTCACAACAGATCAAAAACATGAAATGCTGTAGGGAACCACAGCCGTTTATTAACAGTAGTGATGTCATGAAACCAAAACTGTCCATTTCTTAATTAATTTCTGTTCAGATTTAGGAGATACTAAATGTCTTTTAATACACAAATAAATGGACAGTCTTCTTCTGAAGAACAAGGTTTATCTAATTCTTACCTCCATTTGTGTGCTCATTAGGAACTTTCATTCTGAGTTCCTGTCATGTGACTGCGGTCTGCGCTGGGTGCCAGGCTTTTTCCGCAGCAGTTCTGCTCGGCTTGGGGACGAAACACTCTGTGCGTATCCCAGAAGACTTCAGAACAAACCCCTGTGTCTCCTGAGAGAGAGTGACCTCAGCTGTGGTGAGCAAAATTAATATCAATCTTATACAAAATCATGTTCAGTTATGTACATACAATATGCACATCTGAATGAAATTTACAGCAGCATATTTACTTATAAATAAACATATGCTCCATATATATTTTAATGTACATACAGGGGACTGGGGCTAGTTGTCACATTTTTTGTTCCAGTGAATATTTCTCAGGGTAGTTTTATAGCAAGCAAGCAAGCAAAGCAAAGCAAAGCAAAGCAAAGCAAGTAAGCAATAAATAAAAAAAAAAGCTAAACCATTTTTTTTGGACAGAACATTTAAAATACATTATTATTATTTTTCTTATTATTAAATATATTTACATTATTTTAATATTACAATTATTTCTTCGTTGTTTATTCTTTTTATTTTTAATAATAATAATAATTATTATTATTTTTACATTATTATTATTATTATTATTATTATTATTATTATTATTATTATTATTATTATTATTATTATTATTATTATTATTATTATTATTATTATTATTATTATTATTATTATTATTATTATTATTATTATTATTATTATTATTATTATTATTATTAAAAGGGTTTTAATGCACTTTTGACTCAAACCCTTAGTATGATGTAGCCCTTGTGGCAACTTCCAGAAACAGAAATATCTAGTATTGAAATCTGCATAATTGATCAGTGACAGCACCTTCTTAGTCTCTGATCAGTTTTGCTATTTTGGCTGAATTGCAGTGTTGCTCAATCTTTGTGTCTTAGCCAGCTAAGATCAAGTATGTATGCTTAAAAAAATCCCTATTTCTCTGACTTTTGCCACAGGGGTCTGATTATATTTCTCAGGGACTTTCTGTTAAATCTCATCTCATCTTTTTGTTAGACATGTACTGCATTTTTCTGAGTCTTGGGCCTCAAACCGGAGCTCCTGTTACTGTTTTGATATCAGCTCATTTCACCATCTCTTCCTCTGCTGCCCTTAAACATATTTATGTTGGCCAGAAGCACATAGCTGTGACCGACTAGGAAAGATCCCTCTGTGGGTTTGCAGTTGTGAATACATGTCCTCAGGCCTCGACAAGGGACTGATTCACCCAGGCTGTTTCACAAGCAAAGATGATTTTGAATGATTACACAGCAACAAATCCCACAAAGCGCTTTCTTACACTTCCTGCTATTTGTGTACGACAAGTAATACGATGAATTCGCTTCAGTTATTAACAGAGGAGATGTCTAACAGTGCAGTCTATTAGGATTAAAGATGAAAACAGATGAAAGCACATAAATAATTTCTGATCCATAGAAAACTGAAGGCCTGATCTCTTTACATAGGATAGCAGTAATCAGAATAGCAGGAGACCATGTGAGAGTCCACAAGCAATACATCTATATCTGCACTTCACAGATGATTACATGGGCATATTATTAGATTGTAATACAGATACTTCAAATAATCTATGATGTACACTGTCGTTCTAAAGGTTGGTGTTAAAAAAGTCTCATACTCACCAAGGCTGCATTCATTTGATCTGAAATACAGTAAAAACAGTAATAATGCATCGGGTTAAGATTTGGTTTAAGGACAGGAATCTACAATAAATCTTTGTTTTTGTAGTCAGTAAGATTTTTTTTCTTCTGTGAATCCAATGTTTATCTTTTAAATGATTTTGCTCCTCAGAGGGTCCGCTGGAGCTGCACACGCTGTCTCTGTTGCCCTCACTGCGGCAGGTCGTGTTTAAGGGGGACAGGCTGCCTTTCCATTGCACTGCTTCATTGGTGGACAAAGTCACTGCTCTTCACTGGCGACACAACGGTCAGCCTGTCACCACTGACCCTGCCAATGGGGTTCATCTGGAAGAGAGTTTACAACATGACTGCACCTTCATCACCAGGTAACACACACAGAGACTAACATTTAAAACATTTAAATAGACATATCAAGCAGTAGAAAATGTGTATGTATCTTAGCTGACTATTAGGCTACAGCTGTTTGGCTTCTGAGAGACGCTCAGAGAAGGAACTGTTTGATTTGCGATCGTGCTGTTAAAGGGGTCATATGATGCTTTTTTAAAGATCATTATTTTTAGTTTTTGCAACTTCAGGGATCTTATCTATGCACAATCAGCTTGTAACACTCCAAAGAGAAAGGAAAACTTGAAATCGCATCATATGACCCCTTTAAAGAACAGGTTAACATTATAGTTCATAAGTCAGAAACATCGCTCTTTGACAGTATATTATTACTGGTATACCATTATGTTCATTTTTTTAGTGAGCTGATCCTGTCAAATGTGCACGTTGAGGCGAGTGGTGAGTGGGAGTGTGTGGTGTCCACGGGCCGTGGGAACGCCTCACGCAGTGTGGAGATAGTGGTACTGGAGAACAGCGCCTCCTTCTGCCCGGAGCAGAGAGTGACTAACAACCGAGGGGAGTTCAGGTAAGTGATTTGTCCTACAGCTTTCCTGTGGCTTAATAATGCTTATCTAGAAAAGCCTGGCAATATGTCATATGTTCCCCTCTTTGGCTTCAGGTGGCCTAGAACTCTGGCTGGCATCACCTCTTACCAGTACTGTCTGCAGCTGCGCTACCCCTCCTTAGCTATAGGGGGCGGCGTGGAGCAGAAGAAGGCTTCACGTAACTGTGACCGCTCTGGACACTGGGAGGAGGGAGACTACTCTCAGTGCCTCTATACTAATGACATCACACGGGTCCTGCATACCTTCATACTGGTTAGTGACAGTCTAGGGTCTTGTTTTTTAAAACATTTTTTTTCCTACTAATATGTAAGGCCTTTAAAGCACCATGAAATCAATATTAAAGTTTTTTGGGTGTTAGTATCAACATGTTAGTCTTAAGGTTATCTATAAGGCAGTGTGCTCCAAAACAGTGACAAAATTCGCATTTAGAAGATATAAGCATTCAAAGCTTGCAGTTCATCACTTCCGCTAAAATGGCTCAATTGATATGTCCCACCCTGTCTTCCTGTTTCAGTTAAAATGACGTCAACACATAGAGTAACGCTGCGTGTTTCTAAGCATTTCAGGGGACCTTTAAAGCTCCCCCTTGTGAAAAAAGAAGTACACTCTTGCATTCTTTTCAAATGAGTACATATTACGGAAATGATATA
The DNA here is from genome assembly GCF_001515605.1 of Sinocyclocheilus anshuiensis. Taxonomy (NCBI): domain Eukaryota; kingdom Metazoa; phylum Chordata; class Actinopteri; order Cypriniformes; family Cyprinidae; genus Sinocyclocheilus; species Sinocyclocheilus anshuiensis. The sequence continues at coordinate 695,933 of NW_015547673.1, read as the reverse complement.
CTTTACAAGAATGTACTTAAGCATGAACTAAGTGTAATGTTAATGCTGAATGTGCATTGCAATTAAATAAAAATTGTTTATAGTTTAAATTTATATTGAATGCAATTGGGCTTAAGAGTGTTTTTTGACCCACTTAAGGACTGTGTAATGAATAATTATTCATGTTTTTGAAATATAGTTCAAGTGTACTGCCAAATGTACTGACAAGCATTTTTGTAAACTAAAATACTTTAAAAAATACTTTAATATAATTTCTATTGAAACGTGTAAGTTATGTATTTAAATGTATTTGTAATTACACATTTAAAATAATGAAATTGCAATTTAGTACATTTATAATATATTGGTTTTAAATCAAACAACACACTACACTTAAAATATTAATAAAGTACTTTACATGTCCTTTAGTATCTTAGGCAACACATCAAAATAAGTGTACTTTAATGCACATTTTAAATCATTAAAACATAATGATTTAAAATGCATGTATTTTTTTAATTTGGCATTATTACAAAATGCACTTTTAAAAGTATGTTAAGAAACATACTGTTGTACACTTAAGTGGCCTTTTATTTAATGAATATTGTAATATCTGCAAGTACAGTTTTTCAATATCGTGCATTCAATTACAGTGTACATTCAATACTGTTAAGCACACTTATTTTTTTTTCTTCTTCTTCCACAAGGGCCAGTTGGCAAGACACTGATACATTCTATCTGTTCCTCGGTGAAACAAGAAAAGGGAGAAAATATATTATCAGTTTAATTTCTGCTGAATATTCCACAATAAAAATAAGATTTTTTATGGTTTTGAAAGAAGTCTTTTATGCTTATTAAGGCTGCATTTATTTGATCAAAAATACAGTGAGAACAGTAATATTGTGAAATATTTTTACAATTTAAAATAACTGTATTCTATTTGAATATATTTGAAAATGTCATTTATTTCTGTGATGCAAATCTGAATTTTCAGCATCATTACTTCAGTTTTCATTGTCACATGATCCTTCAGAAATCATTCTAATATGTTTTTGTTCATTTTATATTCATTGTTAATTCTGTCCTTCTCACTCAGATGCCCATCAACGCCTCCAACGCTGTGACTCTGGCACACCAGGTGCGATCACACACTCTGGAAGCCACCGGTTTCACAGACACGGTGGATGTTCTTTATGTGGCTCAGATGATGCACAAATTCATGGATTATGTGACAGAACTGCGTGAGGTTGGTAGAACATAGTATTCAACAGTGCATATATTGCAGTGCATTTGCATCCTTACATAAACATGCACTCCTTCATCCCAGCTGTCCGAAGTCCTGGTTGAAATGGGCAGTAACCTGATGCAGGCAGATGATCAGATTCTGGTTCGAGCCCAGAGAGAGGAGAGAGCCTGCAGTTCAATCGTCTACACACTTGAGAATCTCGCCTGGCCTCAGCTACATTCTCACGCACAGGACTTCTCCAAAGTACGCTTTTAATCATGGCAGCTTCACATTATTGCACATATATATCATACTTTTATTCAGGTAGGTTGCATTAAATTGATAAAAAAAAGTGTCAGTAATGGCATTTACATTGACAAAAAGATTTCTATTTCAAATAAACGCTGTTCTTCTCAACTTTCTATTCACCAAAGAATTCTGATAAAATATGTATCATGGTTTCCACAAAAATATGAAGCAGCACAACTGTTTTCAACATTGATAATAATAAGAAATGAAACTTGAACACCAAATCAGCAAATTTCCTCTCTTTCTTAGAGTTCACGTAACATTGTGATGGAGGCTCACATGATTCGTCCTGCTCATTTTACTGGCATGAGCTGCACGGTCTATCAGAGACGAGAGGGGGCAGGAGGGAGCCAGGGGCATGATGGGATTGAATCTTCCCTTGAGCAGCAACTGCGATTTCGCTGCACCACAGGAACACACAACACCTCGTTGAACGCTTTCCATCTCAAGGTTTGTCATGGTTTGTGTGCAAGTGTACACTTGTGTGTAAATGTCATTTTGTACATATATCTAATATGCCTGCAGTAAATATGTGTGTATATATATATATATATATATATATATATATATATCAACTGATTGCAATTTTTATCCAATTGCAATTAGCATGCAGTTTAGGGCCCAAAATCATTACATTCTTTTCGCACTTGATTTTGTGTTGCAGAAAAAATTGTTTATTGTCATAATCATTGGTATCTATCATATTGCTACTACTGGTATTTTAGACATGTAAAAACACGCCTTTTAGCCATGGTATAATCACTGAAACCTACCGGTTTTTGCTTTAATAAACATTTTTGGTTGGCCCTTACTTTGTCTTGTGTTTTTCTCGCTCTCTAGAACGCAGTGGCTCTTGCTTCAGTGTCTCTCCCTGCATCTCTTTTTCCACCGAATGCTCCTCCTGACTGTAAGCTGCAGTTTGTGGCATTCCGCAATGGAAGATTCTTCCCATTTACCAGCAATTTTACAGGACATTTGGACCTTGCCCGCAGACGTGGTGTCAACACTCCAGTTATCTACGTTGGCCTAGGTGGGTTGCTTTCAGCTCAAACATTCAAGGGATTGAAAACGTTCATAATATTTTAACAGTGCTAGAGTAGCTGGTTGTATACTGATGTAGTGCAGGCACTTTGGGAGAAGACTCATAAAATATTCAATTCAGGATAGTAAATCCATTCATTTAATAATTAAATAATTTTGACCAGAGCACAGATGGAAACATTCTTGTTTTCTCTCTCTTCTTATCTGTCAGATGGATGTAGCATGTGGAATCAGTCTGATCACATTATTGTGTCACTACGACACACATCAGCTGGAAATGAACCTGTTGCTGCCCACTGGAGCTTGCAGGCACTGGAGCATCATGGGAGCTGGAGTCTAGATGGCTGTCAGCTGGCCCATAGTGATGCGTCCACCTCTACACTGCGCTGCTCTGTGCTGAGCAATTACGCTGTACTTCAGGTGACCCCTTTATAAAATACTGATATGTCCTTTGTTCTACTATATGGCATTGTAATTTTGCTGCCTCCTAAGATATCTAAACATACTTCATGGATGATCCCAAAATGCATTGCGCTGAGCTCTGTGAAAAAACAATGCAAGAGAAATGTCAATTGCATATTTCAGATTTTTTATGTTATATTTAATTCAGAATTGTAAAGTATAATTTTTTTTTAAATCAATTTAAAAATGAATTGTTATCCAGTCTTTGTGTGTACCATATATTTTCACATATCACCAGCTTAGCTATATGCTAACACCAAACATCATTGGGTTCAATCATGAGTCCAGTCTTCTGCTCAAATCACTTAATGAGTGACATGTTGGGTTGCCTGTTATGTCAAGTTAAGTATGAGGTTTTATGACTGTTATGATGATGCCTTGAAATGTAGGAAGCAAACATTGGGGCAGCTCAATGGGTTTTGGAACAGAGCCACTGATACATAGTATGTCAGCTTGATTAATAGCCCGGTTGTGGTTGTTTTTATCAAAGCTAATAATATATGCCTACACTTAGTAGAGAAATACTGTATAGTCAGTCCTTTACTTGAGGAGGACAGGTTTTCCATTACAAACTGATATTTGATGCAACATTTCTTCATCATGACATGCATCAAAGGATTTTAATGTTCATCTAGGTCCTACACTGTTTTTGTTATTGAGGTAATTTGGTAATAGATGGCCATTGGCCATTTGTTGAAACTTCTTGGCACTGAAGAACCCAGTACTGACATCAGAGCAATTTCTCAGAACCTTTTTTATGAGAAGAAATGGCTATATTTATCCATTTCTCCTCACAAAAATGTTCAGTTTAGTTAAATGTTTCATTCCATTTGTTACTATCAATCTCAGCAGTATTGGCCTAGAAGATGGCATCAGACCGAAAAAAGTGGCATTTCTTACACCTATTCTTTTTTTAGGTGTCCTAGAGTTATAGCTCGGCTACGAAGTCATATGTATGAATGTTTTAAAAGATTCTCTCCATTTTCCCTGTCAATGTTTCAGGAGATGCCAGATTTCCCGAGTTCACCTTCGATTCCAGTGGAAGTGCTCCATCCAGTGATCTACACCTGTACTGCAGTGCTGCTTCTCTGTCTCTTCACCATCATCATCACCTATATACTGCATCACAGGTATTTGTCTCACATAAAATGCCATACATACAGTATATGTAACAATTCTAAGACCGAAAACATACACTACATGGCCAAAATTATGTCAATACACCCAAAAACTCAAAAACTAAAAGAAAACGGTCCTGCAAACTGTTGCTACAAGGTAACACAATTCTATAATGTCATTGCATGATTTGTTATTACTGGAATAGCCAAACTTGTTAAATTAGAACTAGAAGTGGATGTCAACATACTTTTGGCCAAACAATGAAATTTCTCAACAGTTTCTTTTTTTTGCCATCAGCTCTATCAGAGTCACAAGGAAGAGTTGGCACACACTCCTGAACACTAGTTTCCACATCGCAATGACATCTGCTATATTTGCTGGAGGCATCACTCTGACCGGCTACCCAATCGTATGCCAGGCAGTAAGTCTCCATTTCTCTTACATCATAATAATGTTTTGTTTTATTAAGCGCCTTTCTTACAGCTTTTCAAGGTTGCTTTACAAGCAAACAAAGAGTGAAAAAAACGAGTGAACACTTTTAATACACAAATAAAACGGATAAATTAGAGATGAAGGAGATATTGTGGAGATTGTGTCAGTGATTTCCAGAATTTTTGCAATGCAAAAATAAAGTAGAAATACAAAACAGTAAAGAAAAAAGTAAGTGTGTATATAATAAAGAAAACAATCCAAAAACTAAAGTATTAGCTTTTATTTGGCATTGTACTGAAAAAAATAAAATGACTACAGATTACTTCTACAAGAATTATATTTTACTACAAGGATTATATATTTTTTTATGTGCTAATGTATTGTTACTCTGCTTGTGTTACTTGTTTTACTCATGTATGTATATGTTTGTGTCAGGTGGGGATTGTTCTTCACTATTCTTCTCTGTCCACTTTGTTATGGATCGGTGTTAGCGCCAGAGTCATCTATAAAGAAGCCTTATTAAGGACTCCACAGCAACTAGAAGGAGAAACTGCTGTACAACCAACCCAGCGGCCCATGCTCAGGTCAGTGAAGTCATCATGGAGGGCTGGAAGCGTTAGATGGTTAATAACGGCTTGTTTTTGTAAATGTATCTTTCACATGCACACTCAAACTATCAGATACCTGTTTTTTTCTCTATATTTAGGCCCCAGTGCCCATAAAACCCTCACAGAACAAACATTCTTTGTAATCCAATCGATAGGCCTGTTTGGACTGTATTTGTTTTACATAGGGACATGAGGTAATTTTATCATTTAAAGGCCTTTTTATTGCCGTCCAAATGAGAAATGTCAGTGTTTTTGTCCAAACACCTATGAGATAATTCTAGGCTGGATTAGCTACTTTTAATAAAAACCACTGCAGGCAGAAGTTTCACTTATACTTCGATTAGCAAGGTAACAGTTTAGGATACTAGCTTAGCATAGCACTAATAAATGGTTAAAAAGTTCTTTGAGGCATTGAGGAAGGTGGATATGATTCACTGGGGGATGGGATCTTGAAACTGGTTTCGTCATACAACATAATCCCTTGTCCCTGCATGTGAATACATGCGTTTTATGACAGACAGGTCATGCAGATAGCTCTTTTACATTCAGATTTCATTCTTAAGAAACTATACAGTTTGAAAGTCTATAAGTTGTAACAGCGTGAACATTACATTTGATGACAACATTAAAAGTTTCTTATCGTCATCAAAGGAAGCGTATGGGTTCCATCAGAACTCAGTATTCAGAGTGATTGTCATATTTCAAATCGGTCATGAAACATTGACATTTTTATGGGCAGATGTCATTGAATTAGCACTTCCTGAGTAGAAACTATTGATAGGCGTGTACAGGAGCAAAATGGGCTTTTGAGAGCAACTGAATGGACCACCATGATGTAAAAAAAAAAACTAATCAAAGACCACCATTGTCCAGATTAAAGCTGATTCCATCTGCTGTTATGGAGAGTCAGACAGAGGAAAAAAAGAGAGCAAATGGGGGGAATGGAAAAATATAAAAGTGGACAGAGAAGTTGTAAATCACACGAAGGATAGGACTAGTTAAGGCTAACTTTCACATGTCTCAGAGACATGCATGCAAATATATTCATTCCCTCTAGTCTGTGTTCTCTGTTTTTACCCTAGACCTCCGTGCTCTCCACATCCCCTGGGGAGGTCTGGCCAGATCCCACGCCTGCCTCCTGGGATAAATCCTGCTATGTTTCCCCTCCTACACTGTCTGGAGCCCAGACTCTGCTCTTTATTGACAGACAGTGACAGAACTGCCTAATGTATAGACCACACAAACTTTTTTACACCAGGCGAAGGGCAAAGGCTAAAAGGGAACATCTGTAGGAAATATTACAGAGAGTAGCATTAGAACCATTTACATTTTTGAGCAATTTCTTGTATATATATATATATATATATATATATTTTTTTTTGTATCCATCTTGACAACACAACAGTAAAAGGATAGGCTAGCCTTTATTTCTATCTATGCAATACTTAGCTTTTTTATATGATTAATTATGTTAACATGGTTAGCTCTTGCAAAATGACCACTAACAGTCTTCTGTCCTCTATCTCTGTTTCCCTCAACAGGTTTTATTTGATAGCCAGCGGTGTCCCACTCATCATATGTGGTATCACTGCAGCTGTAAACATCAGTAACTATGGAGACAACATTCCTTAGTGAGTACTGTGTTTTAGAACATTAGGAAAACTAGTTTGCTCATGTCTAGCTTTAAATGTTTCTATTATCAACAACCTGCATAATGTTAACATTAAAACGCTGATTCTTGATATATAGGTCAAAAATATTCCACAAGTGTACCTGTCATTAGTTTGCTATTCATGTTATATATCCTTATATATCTATATCCTATATATAACTATTCATATTTATATATCCTTTATACAGTATATAATAAATAATTGCTATTACAGTACATATGCTGAGATGCATTCTGACTTGCTGAAACATAAAGAATGATAAGCAAAACAGGCATTTTATGAGAAACATGTTGAAAAGATTAACCCAAATCCCCCCCCTAAATAGATTTAATTTAAGTGTTTATGTAATTTATGAGACAATACTGCAAATCATAATTAGGCCTTAACAATTATATTTTTGTTAGGAATTTTATGGTGCTTTTGTCACATACTTACAGATAGACTAGCGACACTTAATATAAAATGAAATTGTCTGAGGTCATACTTAGAGCTTTTTATTAGCTTCTGTTCTTTCTCTAACTGTCTGATACTTGCTGCAGATTTATTACACATGGTAGGCCGCTCCTTTACAGGCTCTTTAAAAAGTGTCTGTTTCATACAGAGCCTGCTTTGTGTTTCTGTTATTTGACTAATTACGCCTTTGCCCTCTCTGACCTTTTTCACTGCTCTTGACCTTTCGCCAGCTGCTGGTTGATATGGCAACCCAGTTTCGGAGCTTTCTACATTCCAGCTGGATTGATCATTCTTGTGACCTGGATCTACTTCCTGTGCACTGCTTTCTGCCTGAGGCGCCGAAACATCCAGGAGTCCAAAGATCCTCCTTGCTCCGCCTCCGTCCCCTCAACCTTGCCTGAGAGCCAACCGGCAATCAGCGGCAGCACCAGCCTGCTCTCGACAGACTCTGTGGTGGGCCCTGTGCATGCTGGGATGACAGTGGAGGACCAGTACTCATTGAAGGTCCAGTGTTTAGCGCTGGTGGCAACGCAGTTCGTGTTTGTGGGGCTGTGGTGCTGCGGCGCAATGGCCGTTTGGCAGGTGGATAGAGAGCGGAAACTCTTTAGCTGCCTGTATGGAGGAACGGCAACCGGATTAGGGATCTTCGTGGTGCTCCATCACTGTTTCAAGCGTTTGGATGTCCAGGCAGCGTGGCTAAGTTGTTGCCCGGGTTACCGTCGCTCCCAGTCCATGCCAGCTTATTCCCACCCCTGCACTGCAACCGTAGGTGTCCAGAGTGCCTCGGAAAGGGGCTCCCAACTTTTTGTAGGATGCCACCCACCGACGGACACCAACAATTACTCTTCTTCTGCCAGGTCATCATCTACTCAAAGTGGAACGACGAGCATTGCCGCCGGGCCTTGCAAACTCACCAACCTCCTTCAAGTGACACAAGACAACGTGAATAACGCCACCCGAGCACCAACGGGAACTAATACCAACACAAGTACAAGCACGGAGAACAACAAGCCAGCCAACAATCTGTTGCCCTGTCTACTGCCTGTCCAGCAGCCTCAAAGGAGGAAGGCTTGTAGTAGAACCAGGGGTGGCAACACCCAGTACCATCACCGGGGGGACGGGAGAGGGCATTACCGCCTCAAAGCTCTCAGGGCAGGTGGAGGAGGTAGCATGGGCGCTTTGGGACCTTCTGGGACAGAGCAATCAAACATCCACCATCTACACAAACACGCTTCCAGCGAGAATGGAAGTCTACGGAATAGCCATTCAGAGGGTCAGAATGGCCTTCTGACCAATGGGCGGCACAGAGGGGAGGGACTAGCGACAAGCCCTTCGGAAGGTAGCGATGGAGGTAGCAGCGGAAGTAAAAAACCTTTTCCCCTGTTGCCTTCGGTGGCAAGTAGGTCCACCACGCAACAAATTGCTCAATGTCGCAGCGTTAGCAAAGACAATCTTAAACTGGCCGCCACGGCTGAGAGAGAGTCAAAGCGGAGCTCGTTCCCTCTAAATGTGACATCAAATGTCACTGTGACGGCCTTGTTGACGACAGTTTCAGCACCTAATGGAACACTAAAGGGATCCGTGGTGGAATTGGACACTAGCGGAACTGACCAATCACAGGGTTCGGTTGGTATGAAGAGCAGGGTATGGAAGAGCGAGACAACTGTATAATAATGAGCTGCAGGTAGAGTTGAAAGACTTTGAAGGTTTCTTGATTGTGTAACTTGTATGCTAGAAGCCAAAGCATGGATTTCTTTCTCCACAACCTAGCTGAAAAGACTAGTTTAAACCAGCCTAGGATGGTTTTGGACACTTTTCAGCCAAGCTAAACATCAGCTTGGATAGGCTGGGAGACCGGCTAAACAAACTTCAGCTTGTAAGCTTTGAAGGTGTTCTGTGGTCTTTGAACCGTCCAACATGCTAAGAGCTAATGCTAAGCATGCTAATAAGGAGAAGCTGTGTGAGGCTGTTTTATATGAAGAAAAAGAAAGGGTGTGTATGCAAAACCTGACTCCTCTAAAAAGACATTGGAAGAGTTGGTTTGACAAAATATGCAAAATCATCTTGATTGCTTTTGTTTGCCTGTAATACCACTTAATCTAACAAACTGTTTGAACATAATGAATCTTTTAATATTGAATATGCCAAGGGATCTGAACCTAAAGTTCAGATGTTTAGCTGTGTTGATCTGTTTCTGAATATGCATATCGATCAGGATGGAGAACCTGTTCGCTTGTTACCTAAGTTTTCTTGTTCAGTCCCTTTATGTCCTTGTCTCTTGTGTGTTCATGTTTTTATTCACGCTATTTCATTTACATGTCTATAAGAATGTATATAGTGTTATGTATGTATTGTTTGACCATTACAGTGTTAATTCAATTCTCTGGCACTAATAAGCAGCTTTTGACATCAGTCCCACACAAATATAGAAAACAAAGACTTGCCATTGATCTATCCATCCCCAACATTTCCATCCAATGCTTAACTGGTGCTGGGAATGTCGTTCTTGTTCTTCTGATGTTGTTAAGCAGAAAGTGAACTATTGCATTCAGTTTTTAGTGAATAGGAACTATTTGGAAAATGTTGCTTAACAGTGCCCTCTATTGGGCCATTTCTGCCATTGATCAAATGCACTGATAATGAATGCTGTTGATGGACAAATGATATCAACAAAGTGACAGCTGCTTCAGATGTCACTCCAGAGTTACTAAGGGATTTGATAATGAAGGGCAAGTGTTTGTCCATACAGTACATGTTCTGTTGTAGTACCTTGTGTAACATGCTTTTTTTAGCACTTGGTTCAGGTTGTGAAGAGAGCATTTGGCATATTCTTATAAATAATAACACATTTATATTATACATATCAGTATTAATATTGATGTAATTGTCATTATGCAATTTTATGATATCAGTGTTTTACAGAGGATTGGCCTAATCAGTTTTATAAACTCTCTGTTTTTAGTCTAAAAGCACACCAACAATCAAAGCTAGACCTCCCATGCTTCCCCCCCCCCGCAGATTATTACCATACATAGAGCAGGTTTTGTTTACTATCAAGCACTGTTCATCCCACACATGTTTAGCAAGAAGAACTACTAATCTACCTGGAATAGTTAGTACTCCTTCATAAGCTTATGCTGAGGAACAAGGAATTTGTGATAACAAATAATTATTTTCAATAGGTCTTTTGTTTTTCAAGTGTCCAAGTGTCTTTTTCTCACGAAAGCAAAGAATGGACAATCCCAACCGCCCGACAAAGGGGAATTCAGATCTTTGCACTGACTGTTTTTTTTCCAAGGCCCACAAGCTATCAGATACTGACTGAAGTGCCATTATTTTTAGATCACATCATGACGAAGTCACAAGCGTTGCCTGTCTTTAGCTTTAGCTACACTTTGATTAAAATAAAATGATTTTAAAGTGTGTTCAGGGATATTTGTATGCCAAAGAAAGCTCACTGTAAGTATGAGCTTATTTGATATTGTGTAGCCAGAAATCTCCCTCAAAATTGTTAAACATTCAAAGACCACACATTGCTAAAGAACCAGTCCTCCCTTTTCCCAAATCAAAAAGCATTTAACGTCATGATGACCAGTGTGATAATTTTGTGATTAATGCAAGTTAAACTATTGATTATGAAGGCTTATAATCACCATCACGTCATTACAGACTACATATATTCTATTTCATTTTGGTTGTATATGATTTCAGTAGTTTTTGGGGCAAAGTGTCATTTGAAACGACAACAACAAAGAATGTAGTCAAATAATACATGGAATTTGTGGCCTGCTCAAAGTTTGCCATGTGTATGTAATACTTTGTTTTTTTTTTTCTTTAAAAAAAGATACAAATTTTAAATGGCTTGTTTGTGCATAATGGTTTCAGGTGACATTGTGATATTTGCATGAACAATTTTCTTTGCCTCTGGGTTGGCCTAGAGCTTCTGAGGGTCAGAATAATTTCAGTGTTATCCTAAATAATGTTTCGATTGTCATCTCGAAGTTTAAAAGGGAGATTTCAATATTAGCATTAATATTTATATTTTTGTCACTCACTTCAATATGAAAATGATAGCAGCATTTTTGTATCGATTCCAGTAATATATTTCCTATAGATGTTAAGAGTGTGCCTTATCTATGACCTGATGCAAAATAAAGGTTTGGAAAAATGCCATAAAATCAAAATGACTTCTCTCGTATTTTTATGTTTCCTAGAATGTATCATATGTGATTTAAAGAGAAAAATCCCAGCCCACGTTTCGCATTAGGCACGTAACTTCTGTTTCTATGTAATATGTAAATAAAGAATGAAGCCAATCAAAAGTGAGCCTTGCATTATTGACACGTGCATAATCCTATCAGAGTGCGGTACTCTAGAGAGTGGGCGGGACAAACACTGAGAAGGAATGAGCATCACGCTACTAAGCTACTGACAACACTGACTGACCTCGGTAGCGTAGTGGAGGCGGTTTATTGCCAAATAAACGATTACAGTGATTTACAGATAGCAGGAGACCGAGTCAGTCTGAAAGATGACTAATCGGCTTGAAAACAACTACTCATACTGACGTTTTCTGTTTTTGTTCTGCTGAATAGCCTTTATCTGAGCTCTACAGTGATTCGCTTGGTCTACCGTTAATAAAGTCTGAGGAAGTAAACTGAGGAAACGCTAATGAGGAAATTCTTCAACAAAGATATTCTGAGAACAGTTTTTAAAATCTACATAAAGGTAAACTGATCTCAGGCGTGAAGGTTTCTGTTAGGCTACTACAAATGCACGGATATTTAATCGAGTCAGTTTCTGATTGGTTGTCTGATGCAACATCTCGCTGAAACATTTTAGCAACCACGTTGTTTACTGTACACCTTTAGCAGCTTAATTCGGGGTTAAATTATGACCAAAGGTTAAAAGCTGCGCGAATGTAATCTGGGATTTAAAAAGAAGTTATCACAGGGTTATACGTGTGCTTAGCCTACTATCAAAAGCTCTTCTTTAAATAGTTTAATGCAAGGATGAAGTGATACCTGCATCACCTGAGCGCTGGGTACACAGTGTACGTCACGCATGAGGGGCGGGGCCTACGAGAGCTCCCAAACAGTTACACTCGGGAGCCAGAGCGACACGGCAAACATCAAGCGGGCTCCAGCGAACGAAGCACAACTTTTCGTCCCGGTTAACCTGGAGTTTAACTGAGGATGTCTTTGGGTGACCAGCAGTGGTATCCCACCAGCGTTCAGGTAACGGTGCTTAAAGCACGAAACCTGCGGATCAAGGGCAAGAATGGCACGAACGACGCCTATGCCATCATGCAGGTGGCCAAAGACAAGTTTTCCACCTCCGTCGCGGAGAAATGCATCTCGCCCGAATGGAAGGAGGAGGCGACCTTCGATCTGCCGCTGATCCATCAGGGGGACGCGGAGCGGTGCACGCTCTACATCATCGCCATGCACCGAGCCCTGGTGGGGCTGGACAAGTTTTTGGGACAGGCTGTCATCAACTTACTGGACCTCCACGCCAACAGATCACGCAAAAAGTCTGAGTGAGTGTCATTGTGTTCTATGGGGAAATACTTTTGTGGTGTGGGTGTTCGAGTTGTGTCGAAACTATTCCATTATGAGTTAAAGATTTTAAAAGTTTAAAGTGATATGCTACCAAACAGCTAATCATAGTTTGTTTTGGTCTCTTTTGCATGGACAGGTTTCAGTACGCCGCCCTTGTAAAACAATGTTAGGCAAGCAACTTCGCCTCCTGGGTGTTCCTATGAACATTATTCAATAATAATTATTCACTTCATAAAACGAGTGATCACTGATAGTGTTTAGTAAAACTGACTGGAGGGGGGAGGAGGTGGAGTTATGTTTGGGTGCAGTCTCTTTTATTTATTTATTTGTTTTTTTTACAAAAGTGTTTTTCCCACTCAGTAGGAGTCAACATGATTAGGGTCATAAAGAATATGGCCAAATATGGATTGTAAATATTTACAAATCATTGAATTTGTAACACAAATGTAACACAACAGGATGGTTTCAAACATATTTGTATTGAATTAACAAATAATAATATTGTTTTTCTGGACCTTATAAAGAAATTTTCTAAACACCAACTATTAGTTTAGAATCTGTGACATAGTTGTTGTGATGAAATAATGACAATTTTGCTAAGATTTATTTTGCTAAATAAATTAATGACAGGGATAGTCATGAAATGTTTTGTCCCATGTTTAAAGAATCGGTGGCATGGGGGAATATATGTATATATATATATATATATATATATATATATATATATATACACACACACACATATATTATTAATAATATTATATATATATATATATATATATATATATATAAAATATTTCATGGACTTTGTGTTCTTTTCACACATTGTCAGACTGTTTTCTTCTGTGATTTGAATATACTTTTATCAAATTATTTATTTATTTGTTTTTTTTACAAAAGTGTTTTTCCCACTCAGTAGGAGTCAACATGATTAGGGTCATAAAGAATATGGCCAAATATGGATTGTAAATATTTACAAATCATTGAATTTGTAACACAAATGTAACACAACAGGATGGTTTCAAACATATTTGTATTGAATTAACAAATAATAATATTGTTTTTCTGGACCTTATAAAGAAATTTTCTAAACACCAACTATTAGTTTAGAATCTGTGACATAGTTGTTGTGATGAAATAATGACAATTTTGCTAAGATTTATTTTGCTAAATAAATTAATGACAGGGATAGTCATGAAATGTTTTGTCCCATGTTTAAAGAATCGGTGGCATGGGGGAATATATGTATAAATATATATATATATATATATACACACATTGTCAGACTGTTTTCTTCTGTGATTTGAATATACTTTTATCAAATATTTATGTTGAAATAGCAGTGAATTTGTCTGAACATAATCAACTTCATCGTCCATCGATACAGCTACAGCAGCTGAATGTATACTTTGTTTCGGTAATGCAGTTGCATTATTCCCAGTGCTGTCCTTTCATATTTATAATGTGTTTTATCGTGTCCTTTGATTTTCTGCCTAGAACAAACTCCACAGGTCTACTGAACTGCTTCGGAGGCATCTGTCTAGCCTGATCAGAGCTGTCATGAGGACTTTCTTGGGGTGCTTTAGTGTAGTAAAACCTATTAAAGTCTCACATATGATTTTAGGTTTTGAGCTGCCATGATGAGGTTGTTAAGGTGTTCGTAGTGTTGCTGTGTGGTTGCTAGGGTGTTGCAAATATGACCCAGATCTCCTTCATATACATTTTACAAAAGATATTTGTTTTTTATTAATTTATTTAAAAAAATGAATTGTCCCCAACCCTGAGTATAGTTATGTTATTCTTAACCATAAATGACAAGAACTATTTCCATGGGACATGTATAAATAGGCACAGATTTTAGTAGGAAACAGAACACAAAATTTATACATTTTTTATTATTATTATTTTGGTTATAGTTTCAATTTAGGAGTTGCTTAGCTTCATTTTTCTTTAGCTCTTTGGAAATGAGGGTTGCTTATATTCAAAAACAGAAGGTGTGTGAGTTTCACTTTATTTGCATATTAGGGCAGCTTGCTGATTTGTCCAGTCGACTTCCTGTTCTGGCCTTTGACAGAGAGATAGGGAAGTGCAAAGGCTGTGTTGTTGCTTTGGGTTTGGTCATAGGGGCATTTTGCGGTTTGGCAGCTGTGGCCTTCGGTGTTCGAGGTCCTGCTGTTTGTCCTTGTTGTGTGGCATTGGTGCTGCAGATTGTCAGGCCCGTTTGATTCATTGCTCCATCAGCGTCTGCTTGTTTGGACTTGTTATTTTTCCATTCGTACTCATTCTGTTTGGATTAGTGGATCACACACATGACGTGACCATGACCATGTTTGGTTTACTTGTTTTGCATTTGTATGCTTTGTAAAGTCCCCATGAGAAGACCAGAAAAAGTTCAATACAAAAATGTTTTATTATAAATATTATTGTTGTTTTTATTACTATAACAATTATGAGAGTGAGCTTAACTTTATGTAGAATTACTTTTAACAGAAAAGCTTTTTCACTCTCAGACTGTGTTTTTTTTTTTTTTTTAAGCCAGGACAATTCATAGTATAATAATTAGGCTGAGATAAGAATATGTGTCCCATGAGCCCTTTTAAGTCATTATAGTTTTACTTATAACAGCTGCAGAACAATTATTAATATAAGGAGTAACTGGTTGCAGCTTCATCAGCTGATCCTTTCATTTTTCTTGTTTTTTTCCTCGGATGTGTTCCTCTGACAAATCATAGTTTATCATTCCAAGCAAGTAAATGGGACTAATAGAGTAAAATGGTCCAGCACAATCTCACACAACCAGTCTAACTGTATTACAAATAATGACGTTTTTACATTCCTCTCCACCCATCCCAGCCCAGTATAACAAAACTTTACTTGTCACTAACTGACAGGTATGAGTGAGACCCAAGGTTGGGCTGATGGTGTGTAACTATGTACATTAGTGTTTACTTTCCACCACCTGTAAGAATAGTGTGTGTGTGTGTGTGTGTGTGTGTGTGTGTGTGTGTGTGTGTGTGTGTGTGTGTGTGTGTGTGTGTGTGTG
>NW_015547673.1:666358-679341 GCF_001515605.1 Sinocyclocheilus anshuiensis | reverse complement strand
TGTGTGTGTGTGTGTGTGAGAGAGAGAGAGATAGAGAGAGAGAGAGAGAGAGAGAGCACTGTGTTCTTTTCCTTCAGTAGATCTGGTTTATGCAGTTTAGTAATTAAAATACTAGTTCAACCTATAGACACTAGAGATACACAGTTAATCAATTAATACTGAAAGCATATTATGGCCTTCTGCAAAAAAAAAAAAAATTATGTTTTAAATGGACCACATTGTGTGAAAGCTTGTTCCACCATGGAATAAAAAAAAAGATGTTTATATAAGAGTTTATATCTCATAATTCTTAAAAAATTGTGACATGAAAACTCAGTTGTGAAAAAAAAGAGTCAGAGTTGTTAGATAATAGCTTTGAGTGATTAAATGATGATAGAAATACGTAACAAAGAGTATGAAAAATCCAGTATTGAATATAATAATGTATACATTTATGATGATGATGATTATTATTTTTATATATTATTTTTAATTTTAATTGTAATTTGTTGATGATTATGTAGTGGTAATAGCAATAGTACATTTATTATATTATATTATATTATATTAATATAATATTAATTATATTTTTAAGAAAACAATGTTTCAGTGTTTGCTCTTGTTCGGTGGAAATGAGGGCTGCTCTTTATTCAAATACAGAGAGCAGAAGAGTTTTCTATTGTTTGCCTTTTAGTTTGACTTCCTATTATGGTCCAGAACAGAGAGAGAAGATCTGTCTATTTGCCTTGGGTTTTCCCCAGTTCACATGGTTATCATTTAAAGCAGGTGTGTACTGTACTGTACCTGAGACTCACGCAATTGTGAAGTATGTTAATAGTTATGACGTGATTTTAAGCCTACATGGATACACCCAAAGAAAGTAAAACTGGAATGCAAAGCTTCTTATGACGTAATGGGATATTAATGTAAACACTTAATATGTGTGATTATTTCAAGCAGGTGTGTTTTGATGCAAGGCTTTGCTTAAGTATCAGTGAATGACTTAATTTATAATGTCTCCCACAGATCTGATCAGACTATCAGTAATCTTTTAGTGCTTGTGTGTCCTGAAGGTTTTGTTCTTTCTTTTCCTGTTATGTTTTTGTCTGTCTTTGTGATCCAAACTAAATTTCTCAAATACTAGAGAATTAAACATAATGTATATGTGCTGTAGGACTGGACGATGTGACCTAAAATCATAATCTCGATTAATTGAACATTTTACCTCGATTACGATTATTGAACGATTATTTTTATTAGTATTATTTTGTTGTTGTTGTTCATTGACAAGATGGGATTTTTTTTTCTAATGAAAGAGTGCATGTCTTATCTTTGTGATTTTAAAATAATTGAAGGAAACACTATTTATGGTTATTCATTGAATATTTCGAACAATTGAAATCAAAAAGCGCACATTGGTTGAAATGAAAACAACTTATGAAAAAAAAGTCACATTTCAGTTTTAATGTAAAAAGCACGTTTCCTAAAAATAAAAGAGCAGAAAATAAATAACTTGAATTTTTTGCAATCAAAATAAATGAATATTGCCATGTCAAAGTAGAAAATAACCAGCATCTCTTGCAAACAAAATACATTTTAAATATTGCATGTAAAGAGTAGAAAATGCATTGTATCTCTTGTAAATAAATATTATGTTAAATAATGCAATGTGAAAAGTAGAAGATAATAAAAGGGAAAGTATTAACAGGATTAAAAAAATGTAATAATCGACATGGGAAAATTACGTCGGTTAGAGGTTCTGAATTTCGTTTTCGATTACTTTTCGATGAATCATCCAGCCTTAATTTGCTGTTTTATTTTCAAAAAGGCACATAACTTCCATGCCAATAAGTATGTGGATACTATTATAATAAACCATTTTCTAATTCTGTTTCATGAGGAAAGATTTTAGTGTTTTGCTGGAGAGGCTTAAAGGAATAGTTCAGCTGAAAATGAATATTTGCTGAATATTTACTCACCCTCAGGACATCCAAGATGTCAATGAGTTTGTTTCTTCATCAGAACAGATTTGGAGAAATTTAGCATTACATCACATGCTCATTTGTGGATCCTCTGCAGTGAATGGGTGCCGTCAGAATGATGAGTTCAAACAGCTGATAAAAACACCACCATAATCCACAAGCAATCAATTAACATCTTTTTTAACTTTAAAATGTCATTTCTGATCAAAATATGAGTCAATAATTTGGTTCCTCCAGTCAAAAAAGTCCACCCCCTGTTCTCCTCTCACATCAAAATCCAGCAGCATATTTGTTCACAACTGTTCAACTGGACTATTTTCATGCAAATAGCACTTGATCTGTGCTGATTTCTGTCCTGATTCATACAATACCACTTTTTCACTGGAGAAAGCAATATTATAGATAGAGAACTTTTTGAGAGCAACAGTTTGAAGTTAAAAACAAATTCTTACAAACAAGTAAGAAACAGTCGTTGTGTGGATTGCTTTTGGATGGTCTGAGAGTGAGTACATCAGATAATATTGAGATGTTGGTACTGGCTCTGCATTATAGTATTATGCACTGCAAGCAGTTTGTAATTTTTTGCCCATAAAACACAAGCCATCTCTCTGTCTTTGTTGTTCTTTCTCCCTCTCATATACGTTGACACATGAGGGATTGAATTCTGCCTCCTCTCTTTCTTAGAGCTTGCTGGTGTCATGTTACTGTCCTACTTCAGGGTAATGTTGATATGGCAGCTTTGTCATTGAGGTGCGGGCCAGCTGATCATTGTCTATAGTAAAAAAGTTTAATAGGGGAGCATTTTTTTTATTATTATTAATTGTGGTAATAATAGAAATATATTAATAATATTCATTTTTAAACCGTTCTGATCTAAAATTAATATGCCATTTTTTCCCCTCTTGCTAAGGCTGTCATGTTTTAGCACCTCTCCAGTTTTCGACTCTCCGATATCAGCTACTGAACCCATATTTTTTGTGTTAGTCCAGGTCCATGTGGACTAAGGTGTGGTTAATTCTTAACCTCAGTGGATGAGTTTCCTAATTATTTTGCTGTGCCTTTATCTAGGCCGACTTTTCCCATGTCATATGACCTCTAAAACCCTTTATAAAATCATTTGTTATCCCATAAATAAAAGAGCAGATGAAACTTGTTGCACCAGTTTGTTTTGCAGTCTCACAGTGGCTGGGTCCGTGGTTTAGTGTGTCTCTGTAAACATGGTTTTGTGTACTTGATACAAATAAAAGGAATCGGTGAGAACTCATGCTTCCTGTTAACCCCTATGTGCTCCATTCACACCCAGGTTAGGCTAGGCTAGCTTAATTCAAATTTAAAATTACTTGCATTAAATCAGATTTAAGTCTAAGCTAATTAAGTTTTTATAAATTTTATTATAAATTAAATTTTTTATATAATTTCATTTAATTTCAATTTTGTTTTCAGTGAAGATTAAATGCTCTGCATAGCTCTCTGTGTGTGTGTGTTTTAAAGTGCCCCTTTTTATGCTGTTTGAAAGGTTCATAAATTGGTTTTGGGAGTCCCCAACAACAGGTTTACATGCATGCAAGGTCAAAAAACATTTTCAATTTTGAATTACTTCTCAACGACTCAAACGATTCTTTCAAAGATAAATTTTTCTCGAAATGCTGAGTTTATTTCTCGCAATTCTGACTTGTTTCCCAGAATCCTGAGTTTACACCTTGACCTCACAATTCAATTTTTTTCTGCCAAGGAATAAAACATGAAAAAGGTAATTGTCTCACAATAATTGTTCATAAACCTGTTAGTTAACTAGAAACAATAACTCTATTGAGTGGCATTCTGCTTAATATGTGCACTATATTGCATATTCAATATATTTTTACTAAACCGGTTAGTGATGTGGGAACAAATCTTTTTGAAGTTTTTCTGACAACCATTATTTAAATTTTTATATTTCAACAACAAATTGGAAACATAATTATCATAGTCATTAAATATAAAAAACTGTTATGTACAATTTAAATGTTTGTATACAACTCAGTTTGATTGTTATGTTGATTGTTATATCTAAAAATAAATAGCAATTTAATTTGGACTCTGTTGTTAATTTTAATCTTTAATATTATAGTAATGTATGGTTTCCTGTAGCTTACAGCTTTAGTTGAAAGATTTTCTTTCCTTAAATAAATGGACATGTACTGTACCTGTTATACACTGTAAAAAATGACCGTGAATTTAACGGTAAAAGACTGTATGTGACTTTCTCATCACCACCTGCATTTGGTGGTTATCAGTGTATTACAAAGGTACAAAACAGATTTCAGTACTTCAATAGGTTGGTATATTAACATTATATCAGTTAATAAAATGATGGTATTTAACTGTAAATTTAAGTTAAAACCGTAAAACCTAAAACGTTGCTACCGTATTTTTTACGGTAAAATTCTGGCAACCACAGCTGCTGGTTTTTTACCGTAAATTTTACGGAATTTTTTTTACAGTGTATATACAAATGAATCGATATTATTGAATCAATATTGGAATCGAATTGAATCAAGAGCTTATGAATCAATCAAACTGAATGGTTAAATCTGTCAATACCCTAGTGAATGTATACATTTGTATTGAAACACAAATGCCAGGACTGAATGCTGACCCCTAGTAAGCTTGCTGATAGTCGTGTTTTAGTCCTTCAGAAAAAGTATAAAATGTGTATAAAAGTAGATGAAGGCTAGATGAATCACTTAAACCAAACAAACATTTCATCTTCATAATCATTATGAAGATTAAATGTTTGTTTGGTTTAAGTGATTCATCTAGCCTTCATGTGAACCTAGATGAAATTATGTGGTAGATTTTTGTGTAAATGTGACCAGGGTTTATCTCTGAAAATGATAGCAGGCTGTTCCTGATGGTTCCCTTCTCAGACAGAGTTAATGATTGCAGCTGAAAATAGATTAAGAGCAGCACTTGTTTGTTTTTCGCTGTGTGAAGAGATAAAGCCTCAAGCTTTGCCGTGTGTGGGGGGGTGTTAGCTTAGCTCACAGGAATGTGTCGGATGAAGTTTTCTGAATGTTGTCTCTAATAACAGAGAACTTTCAGACATGACCGTTTGGATCAATTCCTGAGAGCTGTGAGAGAATGATGTATTTAAGATATCAATGCATGCGAAAGTGACTATAAAATGGCTTTTACTGCAAGGTGACCTATTAAAAGAGACAGGTCTAATCATAGATATCTATTTTAGATGAGATGTTCTGTACTGAGTTTGTCAGGCCTCTGTTGTTCACTTTTTTTTTTATTTATTTTTTTTTATCTTGAAAGAACTTTCCTTATCTAATCCCTTGAGCTTCGATTGCTGATAGGCACGATTTCCCTTTAGTCTTTCTCCACCCTGAAAGTACAGATTTGACTTTCCTGCTGTGGTTTTGAGTGTAAGGTCCACTAACGGACTGATAGTCTGTGTTTCCTGGCCTTGGGCTTCTCTAGTCTTTCCCATTTTGATGTGATTCCAAGCATCCGATTAAATGACAGTTTTTTGAACTACAGTCAGTGCTATTCTTTAAGAAAACCATAAGCCATAACCATGAAGTGTTTCTACACTTTTAAGATTGAAAATTATACCCACATTCAGGGCTCCACAATAAGAAAAAAAAAACTTTATGAATTAACTGATCACTTTATGAATTAACAACGTGTCCGCTAATCTTCAACGCATTTACCATTCAACATTCATTTTTGAGTGAACTTTATTTGGAAATACAACAAATATATATATATGTATTTATTATATATATATATATATATATATCTATATATATAGTTATTTTATAATATATATATATATATATAAATATCAGTAAATTACATTTTTTGACTTAATATTTCTTTCTCTTTACAAATATAAAATTGACAAAATAAATTCTTTACAAAAAGAAAAAATCGCAACTGGCTGGAAATTATGCGGCTATAATATAACTCCATAAATTTATAAACACAGTTTTGCTTGAAAATGATTGCATATGATGCGCAACCATATTCTAAAGATGCTAAAAATGCTTTCATGAGTTTTTCATTAAAATTGTAGTAGCAGTCTGTCCAAAACTTTCATCCTGTCCAAACAGAAATGCTTGGAATTCAGCTGCAGCCGCTTGCTCTGATCACATGCCACGTTTAATCAGATTGGTCTGTGGGAGCCGCTGTTTGGTGTCAGTGTGACTGTAGGCTACCCATGGTCCCTGCGCTCAGGAGTCTATTATAACAGCAGCGTGGGCAGATAATGGCATGTTCATGATTACACACTGAACTCCAGAACTCTCCCACCTGCCCCTCTGCTGAAAAAGAGAGGACAAGCGCAGGCTAAACAAAGATGTTTTTCCTTTATTTCATCAGTAGACAGGCTTCTGTGTTTTGTATCATTTACTGGTACAGGGTTCAATTCCCAAGTGAAATTCCAGCCTTTCTATTCATACAGTAATTTAGTTTAGAATCCGCTATACCATTTGAAACATAGAATGTAGCTTTTTGAAATAGCAAACCATTTTGAAATTACAAAAGGGATCATATCCTTTAGTCAAATGTGTTCGCATTTTGGAGAATGTTAAATTAATGTATTACACAACTCTCTAGGAATATTTAGTTCTAAGCGGTCAATTGCAGTATTGTTTTTTTTTTTTCAGTTTTCTTTGTTTTTTTGTTATGTTCTTCTCACATAATAAAATTATTAAAAAAAATATAGCCTAATAAAACTCAGTATTTCACATCTGTTTATTTACTTGGGTGAGTAGCCATGCAATAATCTACAACCAGCCAGGGATTACAGGGTTATTCTACAGGTTTTTTTTCTTCGCCACAAAAATAAATTTTGTCTTTTAAAAAATATATACAAAATTTGTTTTACAAAAGAAAGTTTTCAGCAAGGCATATGTGAAATGTTCCCAAAAAGACACTTAAATCACAAATTACATTTGTGACTTTCATGCAGTTTATTTTCAGTATTATTATTATTATCAGCATTATTTATATATTATTTTATTAATATTTTAATACTTTATTTATGAATATTTTGAATTAGCTGTTTTATATTTTATGTATTTATTTTCATTTTAGTGTAACTTTTAGTAATTGTTATGTGCTTTTTTCTTTCTATTAATTTTTATATTTCTATTTAGCTTTAATTTATTTAAGTTTTAGTAATTGTAGTACTTCATTTCAGTTAGTTGCCAAAGCATTTATTTAATTATTTTAATTTTTTTAATTTTACTTTTTTTAAATATAAGATTTTAAATAAATTGTCTAATATTTATATTTGAAAATTTTCAGCTTTATTTCAATTAATAATAAAAAAACTTTTTAGTATTAATTAATATTAAAATAATTTTCAAGTGGTTTGAAAGTAAGGCTTCTTTGAATAAGCTAAAAATAACTAATTAAGCTTAAATTAAATGATAATCCTAAAATAAATGACAATCCTTAACAAAAACAGAGCACAACTGTCATCTAATGTCATCAATCTAATGAAGACCTTGTTTGATTCTCTTTGCAGCTGGTACAAACTGGTGGATAAGAATGGGAAACAGGAGAAGGACCGAGGGGACGTTCTTTTGGACATTCAGTTCATGCGGAATAACTTGACAGCCAGCATGTTTGACCTCTCCATGACAGACAAGCCTCGCTCCGGCATCGGTAAGCTCAAGGATAAAATTCGTGGTAAGAAGAAAGATGGCCTGTCGGATTCTGCCTCTGCGATCGTGCCCTCTTCAGTGGGAACAGACAGTGAAGGGGAAGGAGAAGGCAGTTCGGACAATCCTAAGAAGAAATCAAAACTCAAATCCTTGTTTGGACCAAAGACAAACCTCCAAAGGAATGTGTCCCAGTCCATGTCAACCCTGGGCACCCTGCCTGAGAAGAACAGTTTACTCAGCAGCAGCAGATCGTCCGGCCTTAATGTGGACTCTCCTGATGGTAAGGTCAAAGTTATGCAGCTTGTCCAAATATGTTTTCCCTTCCTTAAGAAAAAATGTTTCTGCTTTTTTACTAGGTAAATTGAATTAAGCTTTATAATGTCTGCTTTGACCAGTTTGCATAAAAAAATTGCATCATCATGCATAAAAAGTGTTCAGACATTTCAGCCACAGTTTATATATACATCATAAATCCTTGAATCAGTTCAAATCATTCATTTCAAATTATTTTTCATTCATTAATATAAATAGTTTTAGCAAACTTTGGAATAATTACTTTTTTATGTCTCTTATGATTACCAAGGCTGCATTTATTTTATCAAAAATACAGTAAAAACAGTAATGTTGTGAAATATTATTGCAACTGTTTTCTAGTCGATTATATTTTGAAATGTCATTTATTCCTGTGATGGCAAAGCTTTTCAGCATCATTACTCCAGTCTTAAGTGTCACATGATCCTTCAGAATTAATTCTAATATGCTGATTTGCTGCTCAAGAAACATTTCCTCTTATTATCAATATTGAAAACAGTTGTGCTGCTTCATATTTTGTGAAAACCATGATACACTACCATTCAAAAGTTTGTGGAAAGAAAGAAAGAAATTATACTTTTATTCAGCAAGGATATATTAAATGGTCAAAAGTGACAAAGACACTGTCATAATGTTATAAAATACTTATATTTCAAATATGAAAATGTTGATATCCATCCATCAAAGAATCCTTAATGTGTGAAGAAATGGTAATTATTCCAAACTTTTGATTTGCAGTAGTCTGTGTAGGTGAATATTTCTTTTTATTACTGTGTATTGTTACAAAAAAATTTAAAACAGTGAAAAAAATATTTTAAAGGCTGTTTTACTGTTTGTACCGTTTCAGTTTTTTGATAAGTAGTACTAGTTAGATTGGATTAAAAGATGCGCGTTAAATATCGCATGCGATTTATCGTGCAGCCCTAGTTTGAATGAACTTTTTTTGCTTGATTATCATGTATAAAAAGTATTTGGACACAAGCTGTAGTAAATATGTACATCATATTACATCTGCTAAAATTCACCTTTACTCCAGTTACAAATCAAAAAGTCACGGCAAATGTGTTTTTTTTAATATATATAATCCAGACACTTTTAAATGTGGCTAAAGTTTCTGACAATGTGCAAGTACATTTGGGACCTCATTTACATTGCAGTTACATATTGTCCTCTTATTTTCTCTTGCAGTGAAAAAGAAGTTTAAAATACTCGGACACAAGCGTACTGAGAGCTCAGATAGCAAAGTGTCTCTTGGCCCCTTTTCTCTTCTAATATTTATATTTGAAAATTTTCAGCTTTATTTCAATTAATAATAAAAAAACTTTTTAGTATTAATTAATATTAAAATAATTTTCAAGTGGTTTGAAAGTAAGGCTTCTTTGAATAAGCTAAAAATAACTAATTAAGCTTAAATTAAATGATAATCCTAAAATAAATGACAATCCTTAACAAAAACAGAGCACAACTGTCATCTAATGTCATCAATCTAATGAAGACCTTGTTTGATTCTCTTTGCAGCTGGTACAAACTGGTGGATAAGAATGGGAAACAGGAGAAGGACCGAGGGGACGTTCTTTTGGACATTCAGTTCATGCGGAATAACTTGACAGCCAGCATGTTTGACCTCTCCATGACAGACAAGCCTCGCTCCGGCATCGGTAAGCTCAAGGATAAAATTCGTGGTAAGAAGAAAGATGGCCTGTCGGATTCTGCCTCTGCGATCGTGCCCTCTTCAGTGGGAACAGACAGTGAAGGGGAAGGAGAAGGCAGTTCGGACAATCCTAAGAAGAAATCAAAACTCAAATCCTTGTTTGGACCAAAGACAAACCTCCAAAGGAATGTGTCCCAGTCCATGTCAACCCTGGGCACCCTGCCTGAGAAGAACAGTTTACTCAGCAGCAGCAGATCGTCCGGCCTTAATGTGGACTCTCCTGATGGTAAGGTCAAAGTTATGCAGCTTGTCCAAATATGTTTTCCCTTCCTTAAGAAAAAATGTTTCTGCTTTTTTACTAGGTAAATTGAATTAAGCTTTATAATGTCTGCTTTGACCAGTTTGCATAAAAAAATTGCATCATCATGCATAAAAAGTGTTCAGACATTTCAGCCACAGTTTATATATACATCATAAATCCTTGAATCAGTTCAAATCATTCATTTCAAATTATTTTTCATTCATTAATATAAATAGTTTTAGCAAACTTTGGAATAATTACTTTTTTATGTCTCTTATGATTACCAAGGCTGCATTTATTTTATCAAAAATACAGTAAAAACAGTAATGTTGTGAAATATTATTGCAACTGTTTTCTAGTCGATTATATTTTGAAATGTCATTTATTCCTGTGATGGCAAAGCTTTTCAGCATCATTACTCCAGTCTTAAGTGTCACATGATCCTTCAGAATTAATTCTAATATGCTGATTTGCTGCTCAAGAAACATTTCCTCTTATTATCAATATTGAAAACAGTTGTGCTGCTTCATATTTTGTGAAAACCATGATACACTACCATTCAAAAGTTTGTGGAAAGAAAGAAAGAAATTATACTTTTATTCAGCAAGGATATATTAAATGGTCAAAAGTGACAAAGACACTGTCATAATGTTATAAAATACTTATATTTCAAATATGAAAATGTTGATATCCATCCATCAAAGAATCCTTAATGTGTGAAGAAATGGTAATTATTCCAAACTTTTGATTTGCAGTAGTCTGTGTAGGTGAATATTTCTTTTTATTACTGTGTATTGTTACAAAAAAATTTAAAACAGTGAAAAAAATATTTTAAAGGCTGTTTTACTGTTTGTACCGTTTCAGTTTTTTGATAAGTAGTACTAGTTAGATTGGATTAAGTTCTAAAAGGTTTGAATTAGGGCTGCACGATTAATCGCATGCGATATTTAACGCGCATCTTGTCAGAAATCCGGTTCTTTAATCAGCGGTAAATCTCCATCACCTGCGGGCTTTCACATTGAGCAGCATTAACTACACAGAGCCGTTGTTCACTGACGAGCAGCGCAAAAAATCGCGTGAATGTGAACGTGGTTTTACGCAACTCGTCAGTGAACAACGGCTCTGTGTAGTTAATGCTGCTCAATGTGAAAGCCCGCAGGTGATGGAGATTTACCGCTGATTACAGAACCGGCTTTACTGATAAGATGCGCGTTAAATATCGCATGCGATTTATCGTGCAGCCCTAGTTTGAATGAACTTTTTTTGCTTGATTATCATGTATAAAAAGTATTTGGACACAAGCTGTAGTAAATATGTACATCATATTACATCTGCTAAAATTCACCTTTACTCCAGTTACAAATCAAAAAGTCACGGCAAATGTGTTTTTTTTAATATATATAATCCAGACACTTTTAAATGTGGCTAAAGTTTCTGACAATGTGCAAGTACATTTGGGACCTCATTTACATTGCAGTTACATATTGTCCTCTTATTTTCTCTTGCAGTGAAAAAGAAGTTTAAAATACTCGGACACAAGCGTACTGAGAGCTCAGATAGCAAAGTGTCTCTTGGCCCCTTTTCTCTTCTGAGCCGCTCTAAACAAAACATCCAGGAGCAGAATAACCTCTGTATCAACGGCAGCCACGTTTATGCAGAGGAACAAGAACCTAAAGCTAATTTTGGCTCCACACTTAGTCTGAACAGCTCAGGAAAGGGTTCGGTAGAGGATGTTCGCAAATACCACCAACGAAATACTTCTGACATGTCCATCGACTCACTTAAAGGCTTAAGTATCCCCTCATATAAGCCTGAAGTTCAAGACAAAGCCTCTCTTGTCCCACAGCGCCCTCTAGAGGATAGGAGTCATATAGAGGTGGAGGAGAAAGGTAGGAAACCCGAAGGAAGAAACCTGCAAGAGATGCTGGACCAACAGGTAGAGCAAGAGCAGAGGAGGCAGCAAGAACGAGAGAGAAAACAAGAGGAAGAGAGGAAAAGCAGGCTTGAAGAGCAGGAGAGGAAGCGCAAGGTAGAGGAAGAGGTGCATCAAGCTGAGGAGCAGCGGCACCAGGAGGAGTCCAGAGTAACCGAACGGCTCTCCTCTCTCTTTGGCATTGGAAAGAAGAAGGAGGAGAAGAGAGAGCAAGCTATGAATGAACCCAAACGTCTAGATGTGCTGTCCTCCACAAACCCGTTTGAAGACATTCCCCTCACCCCGGATACTCCATCCTCTATCCCAGAAGAGAGGTCCACGGACCCACGGAGGGGCGTCAGGACCGTCCTCACCCCGACGCCACCCGCCAGTGCTTTCCCCAGTCGCACAGCAAAAGTGTCCACGGTCAAACCAAGGTGAGTGCTCATATGCTTGAATAACTTCCACCGTCCATGTATCTTAACAATCTCTGGAAGATTGTGTATTATTCTTGGCTGGTCATTGCATATTCACTATATTATTCACTGATTTTGTTAGCAATGCTGAGCAATGTTGTGATGATTGTAATCCACAATTAATTGACCAATACATTTCCTGTAGAGCATGTTAGACACAGGTCCTGTTTGGTAAACCCGCAACCACGGTATCTACCAGAACACCTGACCTGTTAATCCACAGCAATATTAAATGGATGATTCACCCCAGAATGAAAATTTCTCATAGTTTACTCACCCTTAGTCTATCCAAGATGTAGGTGACTTTTATCTGAAACTGTGCTCCTTGGTGATTCATAAAATGCAAGTCAATGGCTACAGTCATTAGGAGAGTCAAAAAAGCATATCAGGCAACACAAAATACCCGTTGCTCCTGGTGATATATTGAGATATTATGAAGCGAAATGATCAGTCTGTGCAAGAAGATTAACATTATTTACTACATTATCAGCTGTAATCCATCTCTTTAATTCTGTAGCCAACTCCTTTAAAAACACAAAGGCCGCAATCCAAAATGCATCTGCATTAAAATAAATCTAAAAGTGGATATCAGCCAGGAAGTTTTGGAGGCCTACAGTGTGTGTGGCCATTATGTGTGTTATTATCACAGACAGAAGCGACTTAAAGGGTTAGTTCACCCAAAAATGAAAAGTAGCCCATAAATT
>NW_015547673.1:662432-666222 GCF_001515605.1 Sinocyclocheilus anshuiensis | reverse complement strand
GGGGGGGGGTGAACAAAGTCCCCCTGTAGCGAATCGATGCATTTTTGTTAGAAAAATGCGCAACGCTGAACTCATACGTCATCCGCCCAGAGCTGATTCTGTGCACAACTGTTGGCGCAAGCTACATTAAAGTGATTATTACGTTTTGAATATGGATATTTTTCTTACAAAAACGCATCGATTCGCTACAGGAGGCGAAAAATGAACATTACTTGACATTTAAGAATAGCCTTGGCTATTTAACCTGCAGTATGTCTGCGTCTGTTGATTCAGTTGTTTTAATAGCAAGTT
Organism: Sinocyclocheilus anshuiensis; assembly: GCF_001515605.1. Lineage (NCBI taxonomy): Eukaryota > Metazoa > Chordata > Actinopteri > Cypriniformes > Cyprinidae > Sinocyclocheilus > Sinocyclocheilus anshuiensis. Next base: position 665,931 of record NW_015547673.1, on the reverse strand, counting down.
CAGAAGCAAAAAAAAGGCATTAGAGCTGGTAAGTTTGATTTCATTAAAATGTTTTAGTAAAAAATATATAGAAAGTAGATAAATATTTCTGTTTATTACTGTACATTATTATATTGGTGCCTAAAAATTGTACATATTTTGACTTTGTATTCAATTAGAAAATGGAAAAAAACCTTAATTATGTTTAACAACAATTGCACTATTTGTATACTGTTTTGCATTATGCTTTATTTGTATTATACATCAATCTTGCACTTCTGTTCAAAACTTTGGGGTCATTAAGATTTATATAAAGAAATTAATACTATTAATCAGCAAGGATACATTAAATTGTTCAAAAATGACAGTAAAGACATTTATAATATTACAAAAGATTTTTATTTGAAATGAATGCTGTTCTTTTAAACTTTCTATTTATCAAAGAATCCTCAAAAGAAAAAAAAAATACTGAGCAACTGTTTAAAGGGGTCATGTGATGCGATTTCAAGTTTTCCTTTCTCTTTGGAGTGTTACAAGCTGATTGTGCATAGATAAGATCCCTGAAGTTGCAAAGACTAAAGTCTCAAAACCAAGACTTAAGCCCCCCTAAAACGGCTCGTTCTAACACGCCCCCACATATCTACCTCACTATGTGGAAATATTTGCATAATGCGCCCAAATGTTCACGCAAAGAAAGAAGGCGTGGTTTCAGTAACCGCAGTTAGTGTTGAAGCAGCCATGTCAGGGAGATGCTGTGTGTTTCTAGGCGAAAGCAAAAGCACTTTATTTGGCCTTCCGGAAGTAGATGCATTTAGGAATCTTTAAGATTACTTACAACAGAACAGCAATGCATTTTATGGACGCGCGCGCGTGCGTGCGTGTGTGTGTGTGACAGAGAGTGAGAGAGAGATCACAGTGGAGTCAGCTGTCTTAACCGTGGCTTGTGTACTGCAAACACATACCAGCTTCATCACTGTGTCTGTCACGCGACTGTTCCCCTTTCGGGCTTGAACTGATGATAATACTAATGACATTATTTACTGTCTTTACATTTATTTTGAAAGATGAAGCTCACGATTATGGTAAGGGGCGTTACATTTCCGACAAGTGCTTGTGGTGTTCGGCCAATCACAATGCACTGGGTCAGCTGGCCAATCAGAGCAGACTGCGCTTGTCGGAAGGAGGGACTTTGTAGAAAACGAAGCGTTTGAGAGAGGCGGGGCATAGAGGACCTACAATAATGTACAGTATTTGAAAAATAATGTGTTTTTTGAACATTAAAGCATGTCAACATATTCTGTTTCACCAAATACACAAAATAATGATCTTTAAAAAAGCATATGACCCCTTTAAGTAAGAAATGTTTCTTAAACATCAATCTCAGCATATTAGAATGATTTCTGAAGGCTCATGTGACATTGAAGCCTGTCACAGGAGTAATAATGCTGAAAATTCATCATTGCATCACAGGAATAAATTACATTTTAAATTATATTCAAATAGAAAAGTTATTTTAAATTGTAATAATATTTAGCAATATTACCGTTCTTACTGTATTTTTTAACAAATAAATGCAGCCTTGGTGAGCATAGGAGACTTCTTTAAAAACTATATTACTGACACCAAACTTTTGAATGATAGTGTACATTATGATGAATCTACTTGGGTAACATGACTGTTTGGTTCCAACAGAGGTGCAAATGTAATATTTCTATGTATATGTGTGATACACTCTCTTATTTATTAAGATAATTTTGTCGAGGAATTGTTTTAATCAAAATACTTGAATGTTTTGTCTTTTATGCTACTTTTGACAAAGCAAGTGGTTTTTAGTAGAATTAGAAACATACTTAGTTATTAGAAAGTTGGGAATTTCCTTCAGTGCATGTATATATTAGCTATATCACCCAGCTCTAATGCTTCCCTATAGGGAACTGTCTGAACAGTGAGCTATCCTTGAAATCCAAGTTTGTTGCTTTTCTTTTAAGCATTGTAATTTTTATTAGTAAAATTATTAGTTTATTAGTAATTGTTTTACTCATGCTGAGGCTGCATGCTGAATGATAAGTCAGGCTGCTCTGTAATACAGTTAGCATCTTGCCACCTGAGAGCTGAGGAAAACCCAGGCTGAAACTCGACTCCTCTCACCTCTGTCTGCTCCACTGCTCCTTTATTTAGACAAAGCCCCCTTGTGAAAATTACTTTAACAGATGGTTAATAACAGAAAAATGTTAAATAAATTGCGCACACTTACAGGTCAAGAGAGTAAGTGCACAAACATTTCTACATTGCGACAATGTAGTGTTGTCACGGTACCAAAATTTCAGTATTCGGTTTTGGCGGGGTTCCCCTGGTAAAATTCGCATTCCAGGGGCTAAATATCACGTTAGTGGGGTCGTTTTTCAACCCGCGTACATGAAAAACAACCCGCGGCAACAGTGTTAAAGCAGCCCAATTCTGCGGGAAAACCGCGGACTTGGCAACAGTGGAAGAGGACAGGTTTCGGATAGCGAATCAAGAACCGGTACTTAAAAAAACCTGGTACCGTAACGTTTTAATTTTTTTAGTACCGATTTGGTACCGAAATACCGGGTCTTTTGACAACACTACTACAATGTATCCCATTGTGAAAGGGTGTGTGTGGGGGGGTTGAGGTCTGTCAGGATGGGATGAGATCATTGTTTCTCTGTTAGATGTGAGCGTTCAGGTATCGCTGAGTTTCATACCCTTGGGTGAAAGTGGAACATGTTAAATCACGGTGATTTTAGTCTTTTTTTAGTGTGAAATTAGTCTGCCCATCATTTATTCACTTTTTCAACAGCAGTTAATACCTCTTTGATTTGTAAATTAACTTACAAATAAACTGCTCTTCTTTCAGTCTTTAGTTGAGAGTGTTTATAAAGTGACTGAAAATAGACTAAATAGACAGATTCTGTAGATTTTCACCTGATCCACCTACTTCGAATACATACTAAATATAGCCTAATGTATAACTGACTTTACTTATGGTAGTGATTTTATGATCATAAAGTGTACTCAGCATAGGTTTTATTGTATTGAATGATTTGCATAAGTTGCACCTTATGCAACTTACCTAACCTGTTTGGCCAAAGGCATGTGATTGGTTAGTGGAGGAAGGAATGTGGACTGGATCGTCAAATGTTGATCTTCTGGTTTGGAGTGAAACAGGTTGCAAAAGATGATGAGCTTGTACTCTTCCAGACAGTGACTAAGCGACATTGTCTTAGGGAAAAAGTCTCAAGGATTGCTTTTTTTTTTGTACTGGGAGTTTTAGGATTTTAGGAAATCTGTCTTATGATGAACTAATATGGTGAGTAACTCTTTTTCCAAAAGCTGAGAATTAAAATAGACAGGAATATGGTTTAGTTGTGTTTGTTTGTGTGGAACTTTTAGATTCGGAAGTATGGGGTACATTTCCATCTATTGAACAGTGTTTAAAGACTTGGAAGAAAAAAAGATTAATAGTTGCATTGTTACATTAATAATAGTAAAAATTTTT
>NW_015547673.1:642983-662311 GCF_001515605.1 Sinocyclocheilus anshuiensis | reverse complement strand
ATTTTTTTTTTTTAAATATATATTTATATATAGTTTTATATGTGCCAGTTTTTAACAGACACATTTGTGTCACAAGATCTTAGGAAATCCACTTAAAGTAACCAAACAAAATGTGACCTTTTTGATGTAATTTAATAGTAAGAAAGACATTGTTTCTATTATGTGATGAATGTTCAGTTGTTCATAAAAATTGCGAATGTCAGGCATTGAGTTAGGATAACATATTTAGACAGAGGAGTCTTGTGCTGTTTGTATTAAATGGATTTCAGTTGTAGTAGTAATCCGCAGCAGAAACATATTGGATTGTAAGAGCTGTTTTAGCCGTAAGTTGACCATTTTATGTTTTTTGCTCTTTGGCAGATTGGCTCTGAGTGTACTGCCTCTGGCACCTGCTAAACCTCCGAGAACTTTCAGTGAGTTAAGTGAGTCCAGCATGGAAAACCTCTCAGCTCCCAAATCTGACAAGAAGCGAAAGGCTCCTCTACCCCCCGGTTATCATGGCGGCTTGTCTATGACTGAAAGTCATCCTAATGATGGGGAACAAGCGCATACCCAGAACTCCAAAGATAGTCAGAGGCCTGTTATTCCTCTCCCGGACTATGAAACCCTCTTTCCTAAGAAGAGGCATGGGGTGATGGGTCAGACACGTTGGGACCATCTTGTTGCAGAGGTAAACCAGAGAAACTGGGAAGAGATGAATGTTGATGGACCTGAGAGGCCGATGCCAAATAAATCTGCGGTCTTGAGGGACAGAACCTCAGTGAACCTTAACCAGCACCAAAGAAATCATGAGGCACCTCCCCCTGCCCCCACGAGGCACAAAGAGGCACTCATTCCACCCAAAGCTCCTGCTCCTGCGACACCAGAACCATCGGTCGAGACTAATGTCCAACATGGTCATATCAAAGAGTCTTTATATGCTACTGTCAATAAGTCTGGAAAATCTGCTAACAAGAACTTGGAAAACAATCCACCTCCCGCTGTCCGTAGTCGACATGTGCCTCAGGAGACGGAAAGGAAGTCTCCAACACCTGATGCCATTACCCATCAACTCTCCCAGTCAAAAGAGAAGCCTATGCCAGCAGCCAGATCCATTCAAAATGTAAATTCAAAGACTGATGATGTGGCTAAAGAGATGCCTTCTGTCAAACCCAGACAACAGTCATTATTCAAGGACCCAGTCAGACAAGTCCAACAAGACAAGCAGGTAACAACTAAAGCCATGACATTAGAAAACAACATAGATGAGAAACCACACAAGGGCCAGAAGAGAAGCATTTCCACAGATGGGTTTGTTGAAGTAGACCTCCTCAGAACTGCTGAAAATCCAAAAGATCTGTATTTGGGGAAACTGGCTAATGAACCCGAGGGGAAGGGAATGATTGCTCTCGATCCATTCCCAAGTGATAACCTACTATCTAAAGATCCCTGGGCTTTACCACAGCAGACCACCAATGAAGATGACCTGTTCACTAAGGGTCCAAAGCAAATGGGAAATCTTGAAGATCAGACATCAACCTTTGATAAGAAAGATAACAAGTCTGCAAACAAAGCTACAAATGATCCATTCACAAATCTTTCAGAAAAAAGCATGGCACCGAAATCAGAGCATGGAAAACAATCCCCCAGCTTCACTGAACAAGCCAGAGCCACATTTCAAAGAAATTTTTCTCTTAGAAAGAAAAATTCATCTCTCCAATACACAACTACTGAAAAAGCTGGTACAGAGAATACTAGTCTGGATAGATCAGTTTCTCAGTCTTCACAAGATGCTGAAGATGTTGAGCTGACTGTAACCAGTGTTGCTCCTCCAAGCAGAACTGATCCCACACTAGTAACATCTGAATCCCCTATAGGGGGCAAGAGTACTCTTCGTGCTTGGGTCTCGCCATCAGAGGCTCAGCCAGTTGCACTGCAGAATGGTAGTGGAAGTGCAGTTTCTAATTCAAGAAGGTGAGAAAAGTTCTCCCGACCCTTTCTAACAACTCCTCTAACAGTCTGTCGTCCCTGTTGTGCTAAACCCATCGGCTTTCAAATCAACAGCTGCTATTTACTCTGAAACTACCTGAATCAATCTCTGGTCTTGCTCGATTAAAGGGTAATGTTTTCCTCAGCATTTGTTCGATTGGTTGCTTAATGGTTGGTTACTCCTTCATCGAATCTTGAGGGTTGGGATTGTGGGCTTGGGGTTTTGCTACTGATTGCTGATCTTGGTCGTTTAAAATGCCATGGTCTTGAAGGACTTGTGTAAATGGAACAAAGGCAGTGTCTGTTTTGTTATATGTTTATATGTTCTGTTTTGTTATTGTAGGCCATATTAGATTGTCTTTACAATGTGTACATTTTCTGAAACTGGATCTATATGAGAGGCTGTAGATGTGAGATTTACATTTACATAAATACGATGTATACAAGACTATGAAGTTACATGTTCATATACTCACATGGAGGCAAGAGTGGTGGGCATGAATTGAGTTTGTTCCAGAGATCATATTGATTTGCGAGATATTAGCATTACGCATGATTCTTGATTGCTTTACCACAAAGGTGCTTATGTTTGGGTTTTACATGTTATTTCTCTGCTGTGCTTTTATTGATCTTTTGGTTTTGTTGGGAATTACACATTGGGTGAGTTTGGAATGGTTTACTAACACATGCCAAGTCTTGCTTACTGTATATGAGAGAGTATATTTATTATACTGCATACATTGTTTTAAAAGTTATGTAGTATGCTACAAACATTTTAAAGTATGCGTCATATGCTACATTTGTCACTTGACGCATTAATTATATTACTACGTTGCATGTTTACATAAGAAAGAGGTGTCTAGTCATCATTGGGGAAAAAAACTTTAGATGCAGTGGTTTGAATTTCTTTAATTTTTTTTTATGTTTTAAGTTTTTGGCAGTCATTCATAATCTCTCCTGGTCAAACACATTGTATTGTGGAATGCAGTATCCCATGCAGTGTGCTCTGGTTGTATACTGTACATTTTCACAAATGTAGATCAACTGAAAATTCACATACCCAGTACTGAATTCTTTATATGAGATGAGTAGAAAAAAGTACGCCTTTCCAAACATACCCATGTCTCCTTAATCGAATGCTATCTTCAAGGGCCCTTGTTCACTTCATTTGAGCATTTTTCTACCGTTTTTTTTTTTCCCTTAAAATTGCACATCCTCCTCTTGGAGGAAAAGGAACATGCCATTGTCAGCAGTCAAGTTTTCATGTTCATGTTCATTGCAGTAATATGTCCGTCTCTCTTTTATCTCAGGCCTCACCCAGTGAAACCAATGAGCACCGAGAGCCAGTCTTCCAGTGTTATCACTGTGGGGAAAGACCCGAAGACTATCACCATCAAGGAAATGGCTGAGAAGTCAAAGGTACAGTAATTTTCCTAATTATTTCCTCACTATTTGCGCATTGAAGAATCGTAGTTGTTAAAAAGTTAAATCAATTAAGTAACACAAATTAAAATATGGGAATAAAAAGTTATGTATATAAAATCAGATGTAGGCACAATTTATGTCTACTCTAATTTTTTACTTTTTGTCTACTCCAGTTTTCAAATATAAGTATCGACTAATATTGGATTTTTAATCATACATGCTTATTTCCCCCTATTTTACATTTAGATTAGATTTGCCATCATCTAACACTCAAAGTTTTAAAAAATTTTAAATATGGTAATAATCTATTAACACTGAAAAATGCCTATTCATTCATATTACAATCAACATACTGTACACTATAATGTTGTGATGCCTACTTGGCTTTTAAAAAATATATTTTAGTTTACTTTTAGTGTTTTATTTTCCACTTATGTAGACAAAATAGTACATAATTTTAATATCGGCTAATCCATAGTTTTTAGGATCATGAAAAACCTTTTCATTGGTACTGTATATCAGTTGACCATTTTACCTTCATTTCACTGCATATCCAGAATATAGATCGCGGTGCATACACTCAGCTCTCACAGGAGGAACTGATCACACTGGTGGTAAAGCAACAGACCGAACTCTCCAAGAAAGACGCCAAGATCGGCGAGTTGGAGGACTACATTGATAACCTGCTCGTTCGTGTCATGGAGGAGAAACCGGCCATCCTGCTTTCACTTAATTCCAAATGTTAGGGTTTGATGCTATCATTCGATGTAACCGTGCCCAGATCACAACACTGAGACACTTTAATATTGTGGGATTTTGGTGATACAGCCAGAAGGATTTCGAACGCAATATCACATCTCATAATCAGTTTATTTGCTTGAGTATTTAACGCATGTAGAGTTGCTGGCATATGCGCATTCTGATTTCTCCACCAATATCTTACAAATAACTTTTTTTTGCAGTGTGGATATGTATAGTATAGCAAATCCAGCAGGAATATGCCAGATTTCTGCAGTCTGTCAGATCACCCATTAATAACTGGATGCTGGGCTTCTTCCTGAAGTGATTTAGAACTTGACTACTGCCTTGAGTCTTGATCAGAACGCTTCGTTAGTGTTGATGCGGCCTTATGTCTGTTGGGTCTAAAATTAAGGTAATAATCCTCTGGCTTTTTAGCACTTTTTACTTGAACGGGGTGTTTAATTTATGAAGGATAGGGTTTTTACATTAAGTAATTCTCTGAAATACCCCGTAGAATTACCTCTGTAGAAAAGCCTTAATGAAGAATTATTTTTCTGCCTGTATGTACCCTTCTGCACATTAAAAACTTCTGTTCTAACACTTCTTCTGATGTTCTAACACTGGATATATAATTCAGTTTTATTGCCCTGGTCAATATTGACTACATATTTACATTTTTTTCAGTTGAACTGGCAGTCAGCTGTTGAATCAGCCAAAATCTGCATGTTTTATGCTACATGTCAAACTGCATGTTTGTAGCGATTTTGACCAGGGATTATTAAGCATTTCTTGAAGACGGTCTTAAGAAAGCTTGATATCAACCTCTTGAGCACAATGTACATACTGTGGCATTCTGCAGTTCTGTAATGAATAAGCAATAACTGTCTGCAGGATTTTATTTCCCGAATTTCAGGTAATGCGATACGTATCATGTAGCCTGTAGACGTCACTGTCTGCACAGTGTTGTGAAACCAAAGATCTGTGATGTAAATCTGAAGTCTTACCCTACAGTACTCGAATTCTGCTTCCCACTCCCTTTTCCATTTTTCTACTTCTTATGTTTTTAATCAGTTAGTAAGTTTTTTCTTACTTTTAACCTATCTTGTGGGGAGAGAACTGTCCCTCTGACAAGGATGGAGAAAATAACTGTCTTGTATTTATTTGTTTGTGGTTAATCTTAAGTTGATTCAGTTGTCAGTCTCAGTTTTCTGTGTTGCAGTTATATATTCAGTCATGAGAACCTTCATAAGTGAGAGCATCTGCTGTGTTCATTCAAATGTTGTCAATCAGTTTGAGTGAGTTCACTAAACTATTCACAGCATTTTCACTGTTACCAGATTTTGTACGCTCCAATCCTTTGTCTGAATTTGAATGAGAAGCCTTATTAATAATTGCTGATGCTATGCATATATGCACAAGATCTATTTTCAAGACCTGTGCCTTCTCTTTTTATTCAAGGTTCTATGTCTTTAAGACATGAATATATTGGTTTGTTCCTTTACTTCAATACTTGCAGAAATGTAATTTTGATTATGCCTCAGTTCATTGAATAAAACTTAGCTGAACACATAAAGCCTGTTTTTCTTTTAAATATAATGTTTAGTTAATATTTTTTTTTTATAATGAGTAGTAGTTCATACACAAGGCTGAATGACAAAAAAAAAAAATTGTAAATAACTACAAAATTCTGTCATCATTCACTCATCCTTATGTTGTTCCAAACCTGTATGACTTTCTTTCCTCTGTGGAACATAACATAAAATATTTAAAGAAAGACTTTATTCTTATTTATCCTTATTAAATTCTTTGTCAAAATATATTATTTTGTGTTCCAGAGGGGGAAAAAAGGTGATTCAGGTTTGAAACGAGTAAATGACAGTATTTTTATTTATTTAATGATTGATTGATTGTGGTGAACCATCCCTGTATAGGCAAAGTATAATGATGATGTTTGTCATTGGTATTAATGATAATTAATGAAATATGTTGACTTTGTGCATTTGACAACCATGACAACTAGTGTTTACCCTATAAAGCCTGAAATAATAAGATTTTATTTAACAACACCGTTTTATTGAACTTTTAGGGGAAAGTATATTTAATTTCCTGTTTTATTATTAAAGCTCTGACAAACATATAATGCAATGCATATCAAATAGGCTTTATAATAGCTATACGAATGAATTCTCATAAATAAGATGATAGTATACTATACACTGTACAGTATGATAATAGTCTGACTGTTGAGTACAGTTTTGTCCATTAGATGGCAGTAGGGTACAGTACAATATATTTTCTCACTAGTCAGGCAGCTCAAGAGGATGTCATAGCCTTCATCATTACATGTGCGCTGTGTTAAAATGATACTTGGCTGCTATATTAATTGATTAAAATTGATATATTTGCAAACAGTATGAGCCTGGTGTCATTCACAGCACAACTATCAAAACATCTTAAGCTAATTATATCACCTTACATAATGTTTAAAGGTTATGCAGTCGAGGCTATCTACGATTGGCTAATTAGCAGTTTGAAACAAATGATAATTAGCAGAAAAAAAAAAACTGATATTGACTGATTAGTATCGTCAGTAAATCCAAAATCAGTCAAAGTGGGGCTTAAAATGAATGCATGGATACGTATTGAATACGTATTGCAGAAAATATAGATTTATTAATTCAGTTCCACGCTGACATATTTATGAGATTATGTGCAGATGTGATGTCTTTTACATGTGCAGTGTTACGTTCTGTGTGTAAAGTGTGTAAAACCAAATGGATAGGGGGAAACAAAACAAAACAACTTCAGATTGAAACGTGATTAGTTCTTGTGAAATTAGTGACGTTTTGCAAAAAAAAAAAAATGTAGCAAAATTTAGGTACGAAAAATTCTAAATGCAATTTAAAACCTGATTTGTGTGATTTTGTAATTTTCTGAAAAAGAAAATAAAATCTGTCAATAAAAGGTTCACAGCTTTCATCTAAAGCTATCATTAAGCACTACTTGTAGACTTGTATGTCAGCTAATAAACCTAGTTCCAAATGAAGCAGAACCAACCCTTGCATCTCCCAGTAACACAGTTTTGTTCCTGAATTAATTATGTTTGTGCAAATAAATTCAATGAATGACTCATAAAGACAGTCACTTATTTTGTTCCAGAATGAAAACAACACACTCTTGGTTCATAGCTTTTTTCCATTTTGGTGAATTTGTGGCTAATTTGTATGAATCTCATCTGCTTATGCCCCATCTGCTTGGGTTTAGGGGTGGACCTAAGTTTGGAATTTCATTTATTTATTTATTTATTTTCTAAGAATGAACGTTTCTGCACGAATCACGTTGTACAAATTCATACAAATTCTCTAAATGTCTCGTAAATTGCATTTTCTCGTGCGATTGGACTGAATTAATCGCTGTTTTGAATTAATTGGTTGAATTAATGATTCAGTGATCGCCACCTATGGCGATGTAAACTGTAGAAAGAGTTACTGAAGCGGTGTGATAGAAACAGTGAAATGTCCACTCAACCAGTTGAATTTGAGGACTGAAAATTGTATAATGATTATTTTAATGAATTTGCAACAAATTAAAATGAATTCTTTAATATGGTAAATATGTTATGAGCCAGTGTTATTTTAGTATCATTGAGATATTATTATAGTTTTTATTAATATTTTGAATTCGTTTTTTTAATATATATTTTCTGTTTTAATTTTAATTTAAAGTATTTATTTATTTATTTTGATTAATTTTTTTTTTTTTTTGTGAGCAGCTGTATGTAACTTTTTGTAGTTGGGCGCCAGTGTTAGTGTAGTATCATTGAGATATTATTATAGTTTTTATTAATATTTTGAATTCGTTTTTTTAATATATATTTTCTGTTTTAATTTTAATTTAAAGTATTTATTTATTTATTTTGATTAATTTTTTTTTTTTTTTGTGAGCAGCTGTATGTAACTTTTTGTAGTTGGGCGACTTTGGAGCCCCCTACAGTTAAGTGAGTGGAATTCACTGTCGTAATTATAGTAGATAGCTGTCACGTGCATTTGATGCTGCCGTAAAGCAATTCGCGCTTTTTTCGCGTAATTTTGTACCCGTTCACCAAAATGTTGGAGAGGGAGCGAGGAAAGAAACACAAGCTCTTCGTCTTATTAGAAGTAAGTGTACAATGAGAATGATTTTGAAACTGATATTTCCAGGTAAAAAACTTACACACATCCCTTAAAAATATATCTATATTTGTATTTATTTAGTTTCCAGTTTTAGTGTTAATTATATTAGTACTTCAAGTCAAACTAAAGTGATAGGTAAAATAAGTTAGTTTTTTATACTATATTTTATTTAATCTTACTCCAAGTTTCTTATGGTTTTAGTTTTAGTTACAATAACCCTGCTAGGAACTAATTTTTATTCAGTGTTTAACGGGGGGTCTCTTCTCCACCTCTTGGCCTAAAAGAAAGTTTGAAGACCCACACACACCAAAAGACATTTGGTGTTGTCACTACTGTTTCTCCATTTATTAAACCTTGTAGCCTGGCGGACCCTTAACATTAGAAACAAACGGTAAGTTTGAGTCATTTTCAGTCCAGGTGTAATACTGCCAGGTGTAATACTTCCAGATCTGAGACCTGGGAGCTTAACCTGGTCTGCAGCCTGCAGCTTGAGAGATGAAGAGCTGAAAGTGTCTTAGTTACTCATTTGTAGGGTGCAGCTTGTTTGTCTTTCACATTTTCTGTCATCCTCCTTGTGAATCACTGGTCTATTATCGAAGCTGTGTTTGTGTAGTTGGCTGCCTTTGATGTATTGGGATGGCAGACCATTGAAAACATCACAATCTATCACAGAAAGAGATTGAGTGGAGAGGTGGGAGAAAGAAAAACTCAAAAGATGTACTGAGTTGGTCACCATGGAAACGCTTCCTCCTTTTTATTGTTTTGTCTTTTGTTGCTCATTTTCATTTTCAGCTGGAATCACGTTGTACAAATTCATACAAATTCTCTAAATGTCTCGTAAATTGCATTTTCTCGTGCGATTGGACTGAATTAATCGCTGTTTTGAATTAATTGGTTGAATTAATGATTCAGTGATCGCCACCTATGGCGATGTAACCTGTAGAAAGAGTTACTGAAGGATATTGTGCTGAGGATATTAACATGCCCAGACCGTTTCAAAGGTTACTGACTGCAGTGGCTTTATCTTTTCATCACTTTATCTCCCTACTGTTCACATGCATTGGTGTTCCTTTGAATTAGCGATGATACTAGTGGAATCTTTAGTGCTTTGAATTAAAGTTAACGGTAATATGATACCGTTAACTAGATTTTAGTGGTGTATGTTTGTGCAAATTTTTATTTTCATGTGTCGACTAACATACTAAAGCACATGTAAAGTAATTGATTGTAATTTTATCTGTAGTGTACATATAAAGATGTACTTAAGTCCAATTTACCTGTGTTAAAAACACACTTAAGCTCAGCTATTTACATCTAATATACATTTTAATATATAAAATTTTCATTTAATTGCAAATAACGTGCAATTGCGTCCAAAAACATTACATTCTGTACTTCACTTAAGCATATTACTTCCATTATTAATCTATAGCACAAACAGTAATATTTAGAGGTTTGTACAGATCGTTAAACCTATGTTTGAGCAATAATACTCGGTTTTCTCTTGGAAAACATAATGTTACAGAGATATTCACACTGTATTCATTTACCTGAACAACAAGAAGTTAATTGCAATTATTTTGTTTACCCAATAATGTGTCTTTGTGTCCAAATCTTTGATTAATCTTCAAATAATCACTCCATCGTGAGGACACTTTATTGACCGATTAGCAAAAAATATCAAGAGTTTTCCCATCTGCATCAATGCGATAATAGTGTTTGTGCTCTCATTGTATTTCAAGCCTCAGTATAAAACAACCACCAGTTCAGACACTCTTCATTGGTGCAACATTGCATGTTACATGAATTTATACCAAATTGTATAGTTATAAATACACAAATTAGACTTTAATTTTGTTCCTTGTTTGATTCAGGACAATGACGATACTGGATTCTTAGTTCAATAGCGAACAATTTCAACTGCATTACAACATCCAAAGAGTCATGTTATTGGCTGCAAACTGAAAATAAGTTTTTGTTTGTGAAGACATTTTTTTTTTGTATATAAAGACTAGGGTTGCAAAGGGGTGGAACATTTCCAGTAAATTTCCGGAAACTTTCCAAAAATCCCTGGAATATTCCCAAAAATCCTGGTAAATTTCCAAAATTACTGGAATATTTCCGAAAGTTACTGGACATTTTCCAGTTTTTGCAACCCTAATAAAGACAATAAGTTTTTTTATTTTTCCACACTTTATTATGAGCACAAAAAAACATTAAAGGCCTAAAACATTACGAAAACATTTAATTAGTGAAAGTTTTTAATATTTCATATATATTCAATATTTCTAGGCCATGTGTTCTTTTAAAATATTTGATCTGTTTTGATGTAAATATATCTTCAGTGACATCTTGTATAAACACATGCAGTTTAAACAATTTTAATCCAACGTCTGAAAGGCATTAAAATAAGCTATAATTCACTGAAGCATTTGCTTTTTTGAAAGCTGGATATCTGAATGTTTCTGTTGCAGTATTTTAAGATATAATTTCTCTGTAGTGAGACCAACATCCAGTTTCCTTCTTAGATAATCCATATTCAAATCACAGACAGCATGGTGAAATCTTGTGACTAAATCCAACAGCTTTCTCACATGGCTTGTACATCCAAGAAACACCATCTGTGTCCATCTAAAACAAGATGCCTGTGGAGGAACCTTACAGATGGTGGAGTTCTGGTCAGGACCGATGTGAACACTTTGTTTTGCACAAATTTGCAACCCAAGTGTTCTGCTAGCCACGGTGGTCTTTGAACTAACTCGATGTGCTCTTTTTCTGTCAGAGAACCACGCTAGCGGTGGCACAGTTGTTAGCAGGAATCCCGATGCCAATCCGTCGATGACAGGTGAACATCTTGCGTAGTTCCGCCCTGAAACGATCGTGCAGCCATGCATATAAAAATGGGTTACAACAAGACGAACTCATTCCACACAAGTGACACAATAGCTGGATCAGAAGAAAGTAGCGCTTGTCGATCAGGTCTATATCAATATCCCGTAGAACATTGAAGACGCTTATCGGCAGCCAGCAGATCCCAAAAGCAGCGACGACCAATGACACCAGGCGAAACGTCTTGCGCTTCCGAGCCCGCTGGGCTTCCGCTTGGCTCTGGGTGCGATGACCTGGCACCACGCAATTGCGAAGCTTCACTGAAATGCACAAGTAGGAGATGCAAAGAGCGGACAGAGGAAGAACGTAGGTGATGAAGAGTGTGCTGTAAGCGTAGGCTAGCCGCTCTTTCTCCTGACCCATCCAGAACTCCTCGCAGATGGTAAAACCTTCGTCCTTGAACTCCACATGATATGTGTGGGCCACAGCAGGAGCTACCAGACCACACGACAGAATCCAGATCCCAGAGAGCAGATACGTGCAGGCCAGAACTGAGATGCGCTTCTTGAGTGGATGAACAGTAGCGTAGTATCTAGAAGTTAAAATTACAGTTTTAGGCAACAACAGTGATCTCACGTCTGTATCTGATGCAGAAGTGGTGCAATTTTTTTGTTCTATAATCATTCTATATATTCAAGTACACTAAACTGACTTCTCTTCTACCATGAGCACATGTTTAATTTCTGAAATTAAAGGGATAGGCCTTTTCCACCCAAAAATTCTCTCATCATTTACTCACCCTCATGCTGTCCATTGTTTCAGGCCAAATGATTAGTTTAAAAAGTTTTAAATATTAGTGTTTTTCTCACACACATCTATCATTTTGCTTCAGAAGACAATGATCCATCAGTCGCTGTTCAAAGCATCAACTTCGAGGATGAGGTTGAGTAAAAAATGTTTGGGTGGAGTAAACACTTTATTTGTCAGGCTGATACAAATTAATTAAGAAAAATATTAAAAGGAGGAAATGCTTGAAAAGAAAACCTTTGTAAGTAGTTTGGCATGGTAATTCTTAGCAAATAAATAAATAAAAAAGACTGCATCAAAACTTTCACTGCAGACCTTAATGACGTGTGTCAAGTGTGTATGTCGATAAGCCTTTTAAAATATCAGATAATTTGACCTTTTTTTATGAAATGGCAAGTTTAGATCAGCTATAATGCCATGTGGTGCGACTCCTAGAGCTAAGACTCAATTTCACAAAGAATTGATTCTTCAATTACGAGGGAGTCGAGTCCTAAAAAGAGCTGTATTCAAGTCTACAGCGGTGATAAAATGTAATTCAATCTCCCAAAAATTCTAATGAGTAATGAAGAGTAGACATTAGTTTGCAGCACAGGGCAATGACAAAAATGAAAGGTCTTACTGATCTTTAAAAAGTTTGGCATTTGACAGTATGGCATTTTAAAAATGTGGCGACATCGATCTGTCTAGCCTAGGGAATGTTTAGATAGACAAACAATTATAAAGAGCACCATGGAACACAAAAAGGCGTTTTGTGTGAACAAGCCTAAGTCAGTTTGGTTTCAAGGATTTGATTAGTTCGACAGTTTTGCATGGCTTAAAATTATTCTTTATCTGACTGATTTATTGTTATAATTGACACTATCGGTTTAAGTTCATATTTACTTTTTTTTTTTTTTTTTACAAAAGAATCATATTTTACACACAGTATTTTAGTATTTATAGTGACATTACTGCCCAGCAATGTTGGAAACAGACAATCTCTCTGTCTATAATATATGTATTTACAAACGCACAAACACGTTCTCAATAAGAATCACAAAATATTATTTCTGATTTAGTTTTTAGAATTGTCTTTGATTCCAAAACCTAAAAATGGCAAATCCATGATGTTTATGCATTTTTAATTAATAATATTTGTAACATTTTTTTAAATTACTTTTATTTGGTTACACCTCATGACTTTTAGTCATTAAATTAAAAAAAAATCTTGAATATAAAAAAAATTCAAAACTATTTGAAACCAACATATTGTTTTATTTCATACTATTTCTAGGCAGTTATTGCAAGCCAGATTTTTGAAAAGAAGCTCTTGTACGACCCTGGGAACACCAGCTGACTAGTGGCCCCAATTTGAGTTTGAGAGCTTTGTTAAGATATAAAGACTACGTAATAAGGTGAAGCAAATACAATATTTAACATGCTGATTTTGTAGAGACATAATAAGTAGGCTGTAAAAAACGGGATAAAAATAAGACCTCTATGAACTCTTTTTATTCACTTTAAGGTGAGCAGAACCTGTTGGATGTTTTGCCGCAAAAGCTCGCTCTTCAATGGATGCACATTTCCTCACCTCCGATCCAGCCTGGATGAATGGGTCTGCATCCAAACTCACCGATAATATCAAGTGTGTTTTTTGAACATTAAAGCATGTCAACATATTCTGTTACACCAAATACACAAAATAATGATCTTTAAAAAAGCATCATATGACCCCTTTAAAGACAGTATTCATGTAGGCTTCACCAGACCATGTACAGGAGATGACAGCCTAGTCCTAAGGTAAATGGATTCTTAATGCACCTATTATACTAGAAACCAACAATTTTTCATTTTCCTTGACTATTGTGCAGCAACATCATCCATCACTGACTCACATGCCTACGCAGGGAGGGAAGTGTGAAGGTTAAAGGCTATACGAAGCCATAAAGTTTAACAGAGAAGATCCACTATGAATTTATTTTCACAATTGGGGATAAGAAGTCCTGGTTTATTTTAGGTGTCCTTGGTATTTCACATATGGCAGCATGTTGACATTACTTTAGCCTTCCAGCTTTCTGTGTC
Source organism: Sinocyclocheilus anshuiensis (assembly GCF_001515605.1). Lineage (NCBI taxonomy): Eukaryota > Metazoa > Chordata > Actinopteri > Cypriniformes > Cyprinidae > Sinocyclocheilus > Sinocyclocheilus anshuiensis. The sequence continues at coordinate 648,308 of NW_015547673.1, read as the reverse complement.
TATAGAATGTGTCACTATACAACTGTGTGTCACATAATATCATGCATTCTCATGGTCTTTTTTTGTGTACCATAAAATAAAATTACTATTTACAAATGAATGCTTCATGGCAGCGCTTACGTGCTCATCTGGTACCCTGAAACAAAGCCATTTAGATTACTGCTTCATTCAAATTGAGCTGAAAATCACCAAAACTGTTGCATGCATGTTTAAAACAATGTGGATTTTTAGACAAAATAAGTCTAACAAAGTTCAACCATGGACATGTGTCACAGGACAATTCTGTCATTTGTTTTTAGTTTTCCGAAAGTCATTAAAATTCCCATCAGTGTCTTGTATTGTTTTGTATTTTTTAAAAAGATCATTTTTAAACAAATATTAAAATGCTTGATTCTTTTTTTTACTCTATTATCATACTTAAATATTTAATTAGTTTGTATGTCGGATTGTCTTACAGTAGTGTATGACTGGCAAGGCCTGGGTCTGGGACAAGAACAAGCTATAAAGCCATTTGAAAATCTGCAAAAAATAATGAAGGCATGGTAAAAAGGTTTCCAAGACATTTTTATTGTGACCTTGCTACAGCAAAAAGAAAGTTGAAATCTGTCCAAACAAAAATCTGTTAAAAAAATGTTCACGCTAAAATCAACTCCTTAGATATAAAATGGCATGTTTGAAGAAATGCCTAATTGTTGGTAGATCAGAACAATTTAAGAAATTATCATAATTTTCAGATCCCAGTCATCATATGATCACCTATGCTCTATTCGAACTGATCGACATGTGGCAGAAGATTTACATAATAAATTTCATTTTAAAAATCTAATAAAAAAAGTTGATTTTTAAATTGTAACATTTCACAACATCACAGTTTTTACTCTATTTTTAATTAAATAAACGCAGCCTTGGTGAGCATAAGATCCTTTTTTTTCCAGAATGTTCTTTTGAATGGTAGTATATGTGATTAATCCACTGAATCAGTCTGTTACATAATCATGCTCTACAAAAGCCCCGGAATGCTAGTAAAACATTGATGAAGTAATGAATTAGTCACACAGTCAAGAGCCACAGCACTCACATGCATCACTCACCTGTCCACCCCAATAGCTGTCAGTGTGAAAACCGACACGTACACCATCACCGGCTGAATGAGGAACACCAGGTAGCACATGAATCTTCCAAATACCCACCCGCGTGGATTAAAAGCATATGCCAGGGTAAAGGGCACGCAGGTAGCACACATCAGCATGTCGGAAAACGCTAGGTTACCGATGAAGAAGTTGGTCACGTTGTGCATTTTTTTGGTGTGGCAGATGACATAAAGCAGCAGGTAGTTCCCAAAAACTCCAACCAGGACCACAAGAGTGTAGCAAGGGATGATGAGAGGTTTAAAAGACTGAAGGAGCTCCACGCCAACAAACTGAGGACTGCGCTTCGATGTGTTCGTCGACTGCAGCATGACTTCGTAGATTTGGCCCATGCTGGAATTCTCCATGGTGACATTTTCCAGGCAACACGCGGGCACAGGAGTGCTGAGCCATTCGCCACCACTGCCATCCATGCTTACGGCTGGAATACTGCTTGTAGAGACCTAAAGACTGGGTGTTTTGGCATATTAACAAGGAAAGAGATACATTTTGGTTAGCTTTCTTTATAACTCAACTCCGTTTTAAACCATTAACAGATGGACTGAAATGTCCACGAAGAGTAAGTGAGTTGAGTGTGACCTGTGGAGGCGTGTGGTACCAAACATGCAGTTCGCACCATATAGGTGCTAGTTTGTCTTGAAAGTTAGCTTGGCTCATATAATGAAGTGACTTTTTCAAACTTTAATGAGCACAGCTACAATTTTTCTCAAAGTTCCTGTTCTCAATACCAAACCACTTTCCGCACAGCAGTACTTCTGAACATTAGCAAGCGTCAAATCTAAAAGCCCTTCATTACAGCCTTGACTTGCTTCGGATGGCTGGTTTCCGAAGCAGGTCACTCGTATAAAAGAATCAGAGTACGTGTGTTCCTTTCAGTATTTGCTCTTTCAATCCAAACAGCAGTAAACAGAAACTTGTAAGGACACTAATGAAAGCCAGCATAATTTGAGTCAAAGATGCGTCTGCTGCAATCAGACATGGCCGTTGCCGTTGAAATGCAAATGAGCCTCATTCACTCGTGCCCTCTAATTAAGTGAATAAATGGTTCATAGATTAAGCATAAATGCTCTTTGGTATTTCCTGTAGCAAGCTACTGCAAAAGCAGTGATTGTGTTTTCTGTTTTTGTCTCTTTACCAATCAGTCAGTTGTTGTAAAAGCAATAGATACTGCATAATTAATTTTTGTTTTAAATGTGTAACTCATCAACATTATCATTTTCAGTCAGGGTTTGTATGGTAGTGCATTTCGCATTTGACATACATTCAAAAATACCCATTTGACAGGGATCAATTGTGGTCCTTGAATCATACATGCATCAGACAAATGAAGCACCAATCAATCTTTGCAGATAAAATTGTTTTTATGGACAAGACAGTACTAAAATCGCCATATGTTCAGTGCAGTTCATTTTGAACAGCATGATGAGCTGAATGTCAGAGACAACTTATTTAATTAGCACAAATCTTCATTAAGCATATTCAAAGATGAGATTGAATAAATATCCCCAGGGTGTCGACTGGGGAATAGAATAAATTAACAAGCACTCACTGGATGAGATATGGAATATTTATAATGCATTTTCAGTATTTGAAATTAAGTGGCATTAAATGAATATCACAGTAATCTTAAAGTGACAGTTTAAATTTCCTAAAGGCTGTGTTAGTGTGATAGTTTTACTCTTCTTAGTTGCCTTGTCACTTGTTTGACAGTGTTAAAAAAAGTTACCATGGAGGTTTTCTTGTTTAAAGGGTTAGTTCACCCAAAAAAATTCTGTCATTAATTACTCACCCTTGTGTTGTTCGAAACCCGTAAGACCTTTGTTCATCTTCGGAACACAATTTAAGATATTTTTGATGAAATCTGAGGGCTCTCTGACGGCATTACGCCGGATCTGGGTCAGCGCCACCACACGCTCGCATCATGATACTGTCGTGAATGTGCGTCCACAAGTGATGCAGTAGAGACGAAAATGTGGAATAAAGTCGTTATTTTTGTTTTCTTTGCGCAAAATGTATTCTCGTAGCTTCGTAACTTTACAGTTGAACCACTGATGTCACACGGACTACTTTGTCGATCATCTTGGTACTTTTCTGAACCTTGAATGTGGTAGTTACCTTGCTGTCTATGGGAGGGTCAGAGAGCCCTCAGATTTCATCAAAAATATCTTAAATCGTGTTCCGAAGATGAACGAAGGTCTTACGGGTTTGGAACAACACAAGGGTGAGTAATTAATTACAGAATTTTCATTTTTGGGTGAACTAACCCTTTAAGACACTTTAGCAAAAATGGGGATTGCTTTGGAACGTTTATTTATTTTCAGTAATTAATTTAATATCTTTTAAAGCACAGATTCACCAGTTTGCACCTCTGCAGTGAATGGGTGCCGTCAGAATGAGAGTCCAAACAGCTTGAATTTTAGCTGTAAGTAATGATTTGAAGTTAAAAACATCTTAATGATGGATTTAGTTTATTACAAACATGCAACTTTTCCCTTCACAAGATGTTAATTGATGGACTGGAATCGTGTGAATTATTTGTGGATTATTGTGATGTTTTTATCAGCTGAACTCTCATTCTGACGGCACCCATTCACTGCAGAGGATCTAGAGAAGCAAGTGACGCCATGCTAAATTTCTCCAAATCTGTTCAGATGAAGAAACACTCATCTACATACTGGACGGCATGAGGGTGACTGCATTTTCAGCCAATTTTCTTTTTTGGGTAAACTATACCTTTAAGCTATTTTAGACCTAATATCAAGATGTGCATTGAATGTTGGCAAAATATTTGTGAGCTCTCTTTTTTATCTGTATTTCTCAGGTCTAATTATAGCCTAACACACTGAGCAGAAACTTGCAATAATGTTTGCTTCTGAATTGCACCCAGACTAAACAGCTCTTGATATCTATATTATGAGTAAACAGACACGTGAGGTATGTGTTATTCTAAGCCTCCAGCATACTGTGAGTTTCTTTAAACCACTCTGGGTAGCGTCCCTTCCCTGTGGGTGCTTCAATTATGTTCAGCCGGTAAAAACGTAGACTAATGGAACCATTGACGTGCTCTTTAGTGCTCACATTAGAGCGAGAGCCCAGGTTAGCAGAACTGAGTCAGTGTCCCTGCGGTTTGCCGTACAATGCTGTCAACAAACCAAAAATTGCCGAAACAACCTAATATAACTAGGGATGGGTGATGACTATACCTAAAATTTTAAATCTTAATATTTTTTCAGATTTCAACAATAATTGATATTTTTGCATTTGCTTTAAACGTATTAAAAATGTGAAACAGCTATTGGTTCTAAGCACATTCAAAATGTTTAGTGCAAAATCAAAAATGTAGACCTAGCAACGACTTCTTTTTATTAAATTAACACATGTAAATGTGACAATATGAAAAAAAAAGAGTGTAAAATGGGTACAATAAGTGCATTCTGACAGCTTCTTTAGAGCAATGTAATTTACATGCAGTACTACATTTTACACTGTGCAACTGGGGTAAATTATGAAAGCGTTTAACAAGTTTTTTTTAGCTAAAATCACAAATCTGTCAACGGTTTCTGGTTTAAGAGATGCTCTGTAGGTTCCCACTATCACTAAAAACTGTTTCAGATGGGGAACTATAGGCACTTCTTGGCTAGTTTGCAGGAGGACTGAAATTGCCTATTGGTGCTGTCTTTGGCACATTAATCTTCATTTTCGACAATATTCATTATTTAATATCAATATAAACAATATTATGTAATTTTATATTGCTTACTTGATAATCTCGATAATATCTCTAATATTCAGTATATTGCCCTGTCCTAAATATAACTGCAGTTTAAAACACACACACACACACAACACACACACATTCAGTACAAAGCTGTTGCAAGCAATGCAACACAAAATGCTATGTGGTCAAAAATTGTCTTAGAAAACATGATCCTAATTATGCTGATATAAAATGTGAAAAGAAAAAATCTGTCACCAATAACTGCAGCAAGAAGCTATTTACTTCAATGCTGTTAGGTGCTCTTTGAAGTGATAGCATGTTATGAAACAAAAAAACCGAGGCCCTATTAAAATCCTTTTTAAAATAGGCCTATAACATTAAAAATCACAACCGAGAACTTTCCATCAAGTTGTGAGGTCTTCATTTAGCACCAGCGTGCCACAGTGACTTTTATTGTTA
>NW_015547673.1:638430-642676 GCF_001515605.1 Sinocyclocheilus anshuiensis | reverse complement strand
ATTTATTTATTTTTTTTTACACCTCATATGGGTGCCTTTTTATGTCTGATGCATCAGATGCGCAAATTATAACTGAAGAGGGAAGCTGACTGCAAGAAAAAGAAATGGAAAGAATAGTGACCTTCTTCAAGCACATGGAAACCACATTAAGGCTGCAATTCACTACAAACTGGGCATCCTACACTAAACAACTGAGGATTACACACTAGCAGATTTAAAGTTGTTCTGAACACAACACTTGCGCTGAAACATGCTTTGTTTTAAGAAGATGCATGACAAATGAAAACATTGTGTTATAAGATCAGCTCAAAATATCTAACATGTCTTGATGTCCCCTGACTGGATGGAATCATAAGCTGTGTCCCAATATAGAGGCTGCATCCTTCGAAGGCTGCATTTGAAGATTGGATGCATCACAGCGGCGCCACGAATGCTGTCCTCTTTCAAAGCCTCCTTCAAATGTGAGCTTGAAATCCATCCTTCGTTTCCCAGACCATGAAGGATACAACAAATGGATCATTCGCAGCCCAGACTATCCTAAGATTCATTGCATTCCAGTGACAACATGATTTTTTTTTTTTTTTGAGAGATAATTCGGGATTACACATTTACATTTATAGATGCAATTTTATGGATAGTTTATTTAATTTTATTATGTACAGAAATGGACATTTCTGTACAGAAATATTTAGACAGGTTGTGAACCCTGTTTTGTTCAGTTGAATATCACTTTCAAAAAAGTCATACAAACGTTACTGTCATTTGTCAACATGAACTGTCACAGTTGCTAGGCGACAAGAACAATCCTCTATAGGTTAGCCTGTCCCATTTAACAACGCTCTGTCTGACTCCGCTAAACCTTCAAAGTCTGTCTTTCTAAGGGTATTTTCAGACCTGTAGATCATTTGCTTTGTTCCGAAACACTTATAAGAATGTAATAATAATAATAATAAGGATCTCCTCAACCACCACCAATGTGCAGCATCCACTTTGATGATGTGACGGCAGCCATAGTGCGCCAGAACGCCCACCACACACCAGCTTATTGGTGGAGAGGTGACAGAGTGATGAAGCCAATCAGTAGATATGGGGATGATTAGGAGGCCATGATGGTCAGAAGCCAATGGGCGAATTTGGCCAGGATGCCGAGGATCACACCTCTATTCTTTTCGAAAAGACATCCTGGGATTTTTAATGACCACAGAGAGTCAGGGCCTCAGTTTAACGTCTCATCCGAAGGACGGTGCTTTTTTGACAGTATAGTGTGTCCATCACTATTGGCACTAGGACCCACACAGACCACAGGGGTCAAATCAGCGGCCAAATCAGTCAGCAGGACACCAGGATTTTTCCTGACTGACCTCGGGGCTGCAGGCTGTACACTAGAGGTCTTCTCAGGTCCTAAAATCTGTAGAATAAGTCCTAAACAGATTTTAGGACCCGAGAAGACCTCTATATTGTATCACCCTGAAGGGGGTTATTCTGCGATAACAACCGGCTGGATGTACATTGTCCCACTTATTACACAGCTACTTGCCACATAAGTAAATAATTAGACACAAAATATTGATTTGAGTTGATATATTTGTATGAAAACTTCTGTGAAGACAGCAGTTGCGAACAAGCGGCAAGTTCAAACTAGACGGATATTTAAGGGATACGGTGCAGTCACACCACTTATTATACAACATTTCACCACATAAATAATTATGGCTATAAAAGATTTAAGACATTGATTTAAGACGAAAATGTTTTAAAATTTTACCAGTTTGTTAGTTATCTTATAATCCATTACAGTGTACAAAACAATGTCGCAAAATGGCAGCAGCTGCGTTTGTATGAAATGAGAGAGCGAGTCCGTGATAGCAGGATGACATAATCAAATAATTGTACATATAATATTGAGTTGAGTTTTAATATTTTATTAGCTAACCAAATACAAAGCTTCCACCAAGAAAAACTGTTCCTAGCAAGCGTATAGCACTGACTTCAGTTACCCGGATTAGCCTGTGTTATCAGCTTTTATCGAAGGATAACATACCTCGGAATGACGTTCATTGAAAGTATGTTTTTTTACATATTAAAAGTTTATTTTATAGCAAAAGCAGATAACTTCACATTTCACGTTTTAGAGTTTAAAATTCATTTTCTTCGAAAGTGGCGTTTATCGGTTTCTGCAAATGAACTCTTCATATATATATATAAATACTCACACTTAGGGTAAATGGTTAATCAGTTCTTTAAAGGAACACGCCACTAGGCTCATTTTCCATCTCCCCGCAATGATATTACGCAGTGCCTGAAAATAGGTTTATTGGAAGACCTTTTATTAAGACGTGTGTGCCTTTCCAAATTATACCCATTCAATTGAATTTGCCACAGGTTAACTTCACCCGAAGTGTAGTATCATCTACAAGCAATATGAATGCTCCTAAGCTAAATTTCAACTGTTCCAAATAAGGGTATGAATACTTATGCAATGGAATCATTTAAGTTTTTTTACTTTTAATAAATTTGCAAAGATGTTAAAAACCTGTTTTTTGCTTTACCATTATGGTGTATAGAGTGTACATTGATGTGGAAAAAAAGTAAGTTAAAGAAGTTTAACATAAGGCAGCAACATAAAATGTGAAAAATATGAAGGGGTATATGTATATATGTATGTACTGTATATGTATATATAATGCATTTACAGCCAGCATGAATCAAGGCTTTGTCCGGACAGCATTCTTGTAATGCATGGGGAAGAGCAATTATACAACATTTTAATATGAAGAGGCACTCTTTGGTTTTTAATTTCAATAACTAATGTGCTCACTCACAGAATCAGACACTGTGTCTTTTTATGTAACATACTGTATGGTAACATATGATTCGTTAGTCTTTTGGATAGGATTGCATTCTCACCACAAGCGAACCACTTAAGCAATCGGGCAATCGGGCCGAGACCACCTTGTTCAGGCAAATCTTGAACCGATTATTTCAGTGTGGATCTGAGCATGACTGCCGTGTTTACATATGCCTAAACGAACCAAACTAAGGGAGAAAACGGGACAGGTTCCGAAACAAACGCTCCAAACAAGCCAGGTGTGAAAACACCCTAGGGATGGAGCTCCTGAATTGGGACACTGCTGTAGTCTGAAGCTAAAAATCTTAGCCTGTGCCTTTTATACAATATGCAATTTCTACCAAAATCTGTCAGCTGTAACTGCCCAAGATCTGCAGATTCGCTCTGACTTTCGGCAACTAGTTGAGAAGTGTTAAGTCCAGACTGAAAATTGAACCTGATCCCACTGGAAAACATAAGTATTTTACAAGGTGGTGACTTCATATGATTTCATACAATGTGAATCGTATATAAAAAAAAGTAACCCTGAAGGTCCACTCCTAAATATAACTGCCAGTGGGGTGTATGAAAACGTATGAATGAGATTGTACAAATTCATGAGATTGTTTTGGAAAACCTGCAGAAGTCAAGTGTATTCCAGCCTTACGATGCACAGGAGAACAGGACAGTGCTGTAAGTGTAGACTCAAGTGTATATTGGCTGAATCCATTCCTACATCAACTGGATTTCCCAGTGAATTCATTACTTGTATCTCAAATCAAGCACTGTGCGGCTGTCCTACACGTACAAGCCAGATCAGACAACCTGCAGGCAAAAATGAGAAAGTGATATGGTTTGAAATTACATGAGTGTGTAAATGATGACAGACTTTTTTATTTTTGTGGGAACTCTTCCTGTAACCTCTATAACACAGCTCCGACAAAGCTGTTCCTAAAGTATCTTCCTAAAGTGACACCTTTCCTATAGCCTCACACATCTGCTGCACAATAAATCTAACACTAGCAGCAAGTGAGACAGATGAGTTGCCAATGATCAAATATATGACAACATGCATTGTTCATGCAACAATTCCCCTCCTCAGAACACATTTTGTTTTCCCTTTAAAAGCAAATTGAATTGATTAATTGATTTAGTGTCAGAAAAGACCTTCTCAGAGCCTTTTGTCTTGCCGAACACATTCAGTTCCATTTCAGCAGCACCTATTTGCTGTGAATCAGTCTTACAGATTTGCCTCAGAAGGAAGGAGATGAAAAACAGGAATTATTTTGTTAACCAAAGCAGTGAAGTAAAGCTAAGGTGTTTTGATATTTTCACTTTACTCAACAAAGCGACAAGTTTGGAAAACAGATATTAATCAGATGGACAAAAGCAAAACTTTGTAATGCCATATCCTGTCAA
>NW_015547673.1:633430-635930 GCF_001515605.1 Sinocyclocheilus anshuiensis | reverse complement strand
AATAATTTATAATTTGTGCATTTAGCAGATGCTTTTATCCAAAGTGACTTACAGTGCATTCAGGCTATACAATTATTATTATTTTTTTTTACCAGCATGTGTGTTCCCTGGGAATCAAACCCATGACCTTTTGCGCTGCTAACACAATGCTCTACCACTGAGCCACATATTTTAGCAACCATGTTAGTTAAACAGTATTAAAGCACATGTTTGCTGTACAGTAAGGGTCAAGCAATGTTGCTATGAACAGTTACTATATCTAAAGATTTGGTGTTCTGTGCTGCTGGTCCCCTGTAGTCAGGGTTAAGTAGGTTTATCGGATGGTTTATTGGATGCAAACACACGCAGTGCTCTACTCTTTGACCACATCTCTCCCAAGCTGAGCTGCAGTTCAGAGACTCAGAGGTGAGCTGAACTCGGGGCTCAAAGTGTAATTTAGAGGAATACAGCATGTTTTCTTTGCACTTGATCTCTTGTACGGTTCGTTTACTGCAATATTTGACTGGCAATTCCACTGTAGTCTTTGAGTTACCAGTTCACCAGGTCAAAAAAACAATAACAAAAAACGTATTTTACACACTCCAAATTACTTTTCTCTGCTGATTGTTGTAGTCCAGACTGATGTTAAGGGGTCAAGGTTTGGCTCAAGTATGCAAAAGCATAACTTTCTACAGATAATCCACACCTTTTTGGAGTTTGTGGTCACTTTTGCAAGCCTTGGGATTGGAACACAAAGCAGCTTTCATTCTGTGATTTAAATACTGATGTGCTAGACTTTCACCTGATAAATGTGGGAGGCAATACAATCAATCACAGCATACAAATAACCTCTGTTTTTAGGAAAGGCTGCTGACTGAATTACTTTTATACCATGCAGCCTGCAAACCATTTGGAAGGAATTGGCTGCTTGGCATGCAATTATGGCTTTTGATTTGGGATCGTAGTGATTTATACAAAGGAATGAATGGACAAAGACCTTGTTATGGAGGATGGTAACCGTGGTGACAAGATTATTGTGGTTAGTAAAACTGCTCTTGGATGAGAGATCGGTGGTAGTTAAACTGTGTACCAACACACACTCATGGCAATTTGTAATTATTTCATGATTTGTTGGCGAATTTGTACAATCTTATTAATACATTTTCATGCAGGTTACTTTTAGATGTGTTTTTGTATGACTCAAAGCATATGAATTTTCCAAATCGTAAAATATATTTCACATACAGCAGGGTTATTATTACCATAAACTAAAATTAAAACTAAAATCATAAAAAAATTCATTAAAAATTCATAAATTCATCACTTGAAATAAAATAAATAATAACTGAAGTTATTTACTTTACCAACATTTCTCATTTTAGATTAGTCTAACTTTAAGTACTAAAATAACTAAGATTTAAATGTAAATGAATACAAACTCAAATGACCTTTTTTAAAAAACAAATTTTTTTGAAGTTTTGAAGATTAATTAAGCTCCAACTAAAACTAGAATTAAATGGAAAATATACAAATAAAAACGTTTAGAAACATAGTAATAATAACAATATATTAACGCTAAATAGTGCTCAAATACTAAAATAATAGTGTCATACAGTATCAGACAGTACAGAGATATTTTTGTTCAGGCTATAAATGGGTTTACAATGTGCAAACACCCAGAAAAAAACAACAAACACATGCAGATAAAAATGCCACACATTAAAAAAACAAAACAAAACAGTGTTTGTCTCTTGGGCAGCATGCTGTGTGAGTACAAATAACATTTTAATCGTGACTGTATTGTTATTAATTATAACCCTGAGAAAATAGAACACGTAGTGCTACAGTCCATAAAGAAATAAATGATTCTGCACAGTGGGGTTAATTATTCCACATAAACATATACAGAAAAAAAACAGCTGTGGATAAATATTCATGTCCCTTCCACTAAATCCTGACACAGCAAACAGTTAGAACTCACAGTTTGATGCCCTGAGTTTCTGTTCATCCACTTCTGCAGTGGGAACAGATTCTCTCAGTGTAAGGTTGATACACTAGATCAATTTATACAACGAGTCAAGCAATGTCAGACTCTTACAGACTAGACAGACGGAGGGATAGATAGATAGATAGATAGATAGATAGACTGTGTGTCTCTTGAAACAGATAGTGTTGCCAAGGCTTTTCACACATATATGTAACTGTGATTAATTGCTGCTTTGGCTTTGGCTGCGTGTAGAAGTAGAAAGATCTCCACAGATACAGAGGGAGTGAAACTGTCATTATTCTGGTAGGTAATAAGTATCTTTGCAAGACCAGTATATTAACACTCAGAAGAGAGGAGCGCAAGGCATCTATTAAGGCTTTCACGTTAATCTCTGGAAAATTAAAGTACAATTTTATAATGTTACTTCTCTTTGAAATGACTAGTTTCACTTATTTCACACGTTTATATATGCATTTATTTGATCAAAAAATACAGTAAAACTACTACTAAAAAAAAAAAAAAAAAAAAAAAAAA
>NW_015547673.1:618576-626595 GCF_001515605.1 Sinocyclocheilus anshuiensis | reverse complement strand
CGGCATATAATAATTTATAATTTGTGCATTTAGCAGATGCTTTTATCCAAAGTGACTTACAGTGCATTCAGGCTATACAATTATTATTATTTTTTTTTACCAGCATGTGTGTTCCCTGGGAATCAAACCCATGACCTTTTGCGCTGCTAACACAATGCTCTACCACTGAGCCACATATTTTAGCAACCATGTTAGTTAAACAGTATTAAAGCACATGTTTGCTGTACAGTAAGGGTCAAGCAATGTTGCTATGAACAGTTACTATATCTAAAGATTTGGTGTTCTGTGCTGCTGGTCCCCTGTAGTCAGGGTTAAGTAGGTTTATCGGATGGTTTATTGGATGCAAACACACGCAGTGCTCTACTCTTTGACCACATCTCTCCCAAGCTGAGCTGCAGTTCAGAGACTCAGAGGTGAGCTGAACTCGGGGCTCAAAGTGTAATTTAGAGGAATACAGCATGTTTTCTTTGCACTTGATCTCTTGTACGGTTCGTTTACTGCAATATTTGACTGGCAATTCCACTGTAGTCTTTGAGTTACCAGTTCACCAGGTCAAAAAAACAATAACAAAAAACGTATTTTACACACTCCAAATTACTTTTCTCTGCTGATTGTTGTAGTCCAGACTGATGTTAAGGGGTCAAGGTTTGGCTCAAGTATGCAAAAGCATAACTTTCTACAGATAATCCACACCTTTTTGGAGTTTGTGGTCACTTTTGCAAGCCTTGGGATTGGAACACAAAGCAGCTTTCATTCTGTGATTTAAATACTGATGTGCTAGACTTTCACCTGATAAATGTGGGAGGCAATACAATCAATCACAGCATACAAATAACCTCTGTTTTTAGGAAAGGCTGCTGACTGAATTACTTTTATACCATGCAGCCTGCAAACCATTTGGAAGGAATTGGCTGCTTGGCATGCAATTATGGCTTTTGATTTGGGATCGTAGTGATTTATACAAAGGAATGAATGGACAAAGACCTTGTTATGGAGGATGGTAACCGTGGTGACAAGATTATTGTGGTTAGTAAAACTGCTCTTGGATGAGAGATCGGTGGTAGTTAAACTGTGTACCAACACACACTCATGGCAATTTGTAATTATTTCATGATTTGTTGGCGAATTTGTACAATCTTATTAATACATTTTCATGCAGGTTACTTTTAGATGTGTTTTTGTATGACTCAAAGCATATGAATTTTCCAAATCGTAAAATATATTTCACATACAGCAGGGTTATTATTACCATAAACTAAAATTAAAACTAAAATCATAAAAAAATTCATTAAAAATTCATAAATTCATCACTTGAAATAAAATAAATAATAACTGAAGTTATTTACTTTACCAACATTTCTCATTTTAGATTAGTCTAACTTTAAGTACTAAAATAACTAAGATTTAAATGTAAATGAATACAAACTCAAATGACCTTTTTTAAAAAACAAATTTTTTTGAAGTTTTGAAGATTAATTAAGCTCCAACTAAAACTAGAATTAAATGGAAAATATACAAATAAAAACGTTTAGAAACATAGTAATAATAACAATATATTAACGCTAAATAGTGCTCAAATACTAAAATAATAGTGTCATACAGTATCAGACAGTACAGAGATATTTTTGTTCAGGCTATAAATGGGTTTACAATGTGCAAACACCCAGAAAAAAACAACAAACACATGCAGATAAAAATGCCACACATTAAAAAAACAAAACAAAACAGTGTTTGTCTCTTGGGCAGCATGCTGTGTGAGTACAAATAACATTTTAATCGTGACTGTATTGTTATTAATTATAACCCTGAGAAAATAGAACACGTAGTGCTACAGTCCATAAAGAAATAAATGATTCTGCACAGTGGGGTTAATTATTCCACATAAACATATACAGAAAAAAAACAGCTGTGGATAAATATTCATGTCCCTTCCACTAAATCCTGACACAGCAAACAGTTAGAACTCACAGTTTGATGCCCTGAGTTTCTGTTCATCCACTTCTGCAGTGGGAACAGATTCTCTCAGTGTAAGGTTGATACACTAGATCAATTTATACAACGAGTCAAGCAATGTCAGACTCTTACAGACTAGACAGACGGAGGGATAGATAGATAGATAGATAGATAGATAGACTGTGTGTCTCTTGAAACAGATAGTGTTGCCAAGGCTTTTCACACATATATGTAACTGTGATTAATTGCTGCTTTGGCTTTGGCTGCGTGTAGAAGTAGAAAGATCTCCACAGATACAGAGGGAGTGAAACTGTCATTATTCTGGTAGGTAATAAGTATCTTTGCAAGACCAGTATATTAACACTCAGAAGAGAGGAGCGCAAGGCATCTATTAAGGCTTTCACGTTAATCTCTGGAAAATTAAAGTACAATTTTATAATGTTACTTCTCTTTGAAATGACTAGTTTCACTTATTTCACACGTTTATATATGCATTTATTTGATCAAAAAATACAGTAAAACTACTACTAAAAAAAAAAAAAAAAAAAAAAAAAATGTGAATCCAATTTCCAAGTAATGGTCGATCTATAAAATTTTGATTTTTATCATTAATACTGCAATGAAACTTTAAATATAGTGTTTTATTGATTACATCATCTTTGTATTGTGTTTTTACTGCAAGCAATGAAATAAACAATACAAGTTAAGTATGATGTTAAGTATGATGACATCTTCTCCATTTTACATGTCAGATAGCCTTCCATGACAATACTGAAAACCTTTTAGCAACTACATAAAATTACCCATTATCATTTAGTTTAATTTAATCCAAGTTCTCAATTTCTGAAGTAATTTACTCAGTGTGACCAGTTTTCATATAAAATTATTATAAAAAAAAAAAAAAAAAAAAAAAGTAAAATATTCTTGAAAGAAGTCTCATGTTCATTTAGGCAGCAATATTGTGAAATATTAAAACAATTTTTTGGACA
Source organism: Sinocyclocheilus anshuiensis (assembly GCF_001515605.1). Classification (NCBI taxonomy): domain Eukaryota; kingdom Metazoa; phylum Chordata; class Actinopteri; order Cypriniformes; family Cyprinidae; genus Sinocyclocheilus; species Sinocyclocheilus anshuiensis. The sequence goes on along the minus strand of NW_015547673.1, from coordinate 623,653 downwards.
CACCTTACAGGTGCACCCTAGACACATCATCAGTGATGTGACCTGGGGTCATAGGGTGTTTCGGGTCTTTCAACATTGTACACCCTCTCCCAGGTGACCCCACGTGATCCACAGATCGCCCCTTTTGATCCACAGTCATCTAGATGCCTTCTCAGCTCCATTATGTTCCTTATGGCTTTCTTCTTGTGCAGTCCCCTGATTCCCAAGAGCTTGAGGGCTCTGCCGAGTGACCGGCTGGCAAACCATCAGCAGCCAACCTCGATGGGGAGGCAGCCGGTTATCCATCCCCTGCGAGGGAGACCCAACCACCTACGCAGAGAGTGGCTGATCTTCCTCTCAAAGCCCTCGATGGTGGTTAGCGGACATAGTAAACCAGCAGTGGCCAGAAGAGTTGTGGCAGGATGCCTTGCTGGTAAATCCAGGCTTTAGTCTTCCCTGGGAGCCCTGATTTGTCCACTGCAGCAATCCAGGCATGCAACTCTTTTCCGGTTTCATGAAGTGTGCTGTTGAAGACTTTTCCCAGGCTCTTAACTGGCTTTGCTGTGATTGATGGACTACAATTTAACTAACATTAAAAATACTCCTAAAAAAAAAAAAAAAAAAAAAAAGTAAAATATTCTTGAAAGAAGTCTCATGTTCATTTAGACAGCAATATTGTGAAATATTAAAACAATTTTTTGGACACACCTTACAGGTGCACCCTAGACACATCATCAGTGATGTGACCTGGGGTCATAGGGTGTTTCGGGTCTTTCAACATTGTACACCCTCTCCCAGGTGACCCCACGTGATCCACAGATCGCCCCTTTTGATCCACAGCCATCTAGATGCCTTCTCAGCTCCATGATGTTCCTTATGGCTTTCTTCTTGTGCAGTCCCCTGATTCCCAAGAGCTTGAGGGCTCTGCCGAGTGACTGGCTGGCAAACCATCAGCAGCCAACCTTGATGGGGAGGCAGCCGGTCATCCATCCCCTGCGAGGGAGACCCAACCACCTACGCAGAGAGTGGCTGATCTTCCTCTCAAAGCCCTCGATGGTGGTTAGCGGACATAGTAAACCAGCAGTGGCCAGAAGAGTTGTGGCAGGATGCCTTGCTGGTAAATCCAGGCTTTAGTCTTCCCTGGGAGCCCTGATTTGTCCACTGCAGCAATCCAGGCATGCAACTCTTTTCCGGTTTCATGAAGTGTGCTGTTGAAGACTTTTCCCAGGCTCTTAACTGGCTTTGCTGTGATTGATGGACTACAATTTAACTAACATTTTTACTACAATTTAAAATGGTTTACAATCTAAAAACTGTTTTCTATTTTAATATATTTTAAAGTGAAATTTATTCCTGTGATGCAAAGCTGAATTTTCAGCATCATTACTCCAGTCTTCAGAGTCACAAGATCCTTCAGAAATCATTCTAATATGCTGATTTGCTGCTAAAGAAATATTTCTTATTATTATCATCAAAGCTGAAAATAGTTGTGCTGCTTAATATCTTTGTGGAAACCTTTTTTTTTTTCATGATTATTTGATGAATAGAAAGTTCAGAAGAACAGCCTTTTATTTGAAATCTTTTGTAACATTAGAAATGTCTTTACTGTCACTTTTGATCAGTTTAATGCATCTTTGCTGAATTGTAGTAATTTCTTTAAAAAGACCTAAAGAAAATAAAAAAATGGACGTTTTTGTTTGAATGGCATCACTGTATAATTATTTTATGAGTCAAAGGCTTTTAAGGCATTTAAAAGTGGTTGTTTCCGTTTTGCTTCAAGTAATTATTTTACCTTTGGGAAATACATGGTACATTTGAAGTGCCATTAATATGCCAGAAATAGAGTCTGCGTGTAATTATGGGTACACTTAAACTGGTCACACACAAAAATGTTTCACTAATTAAAGCAATATTTTCCAACCCTGTTCCTGGAGGCTCAACCAACAGTACACATTTTGGAACACGAAAGAAGTAGTTTTGAAAAATGCCCAAACTGGCTCTTTTTCTGTACAATGAAATTGTAGCTGTCAAACTGTCAAGTAAGATTTTCATTGATGAATATTCAGTGAATAAAGACTTAAAATATCAGTCTGTTCCTAACCAAACAGTTATCATATGATTTCAGAAGATATGGAATATAGCAGAGAAGTCATAATGACTTTCTTGATGCTTTTTAATCCTTGACTGCCCACTATAATTGGAATAGAGCAGCATGAACATTCATCAAATCTTCGTTGTTTATCTTTCAGGGCTGTAAGAATGTCATACTGGTTAGAAATGAAATGATGATGAAATGCCCCTTTAGTAGAAGAACAAGCAGACAGGAAAGACTGTACAACTCCATTATCAAAGTTCCTGTGTTCAAATGCCATCAGTCTGACCTTCTAATTTCAACTGACAATGATAAATGGTATTAAACATTTAACCTTTGTGTTATCTGGACCCTCCTCTCTACTGTGAGGTACAGATATATTAAAACTTGGCACAGTAGTTCTCACATAATGTTTAAGCTCCAGACACTTTGAGCCAGGGTGCTCCTGTGGGTGTCGCAGGTTCGAGTTCAGCCTGCAACATGCCCAAATTCAATTCCCTTTCTCTTTTCCCAATAATTTCTTTTTACTACCCACTCTGTCTGTTGAATAAAGATGCAAAAGTAAAGAAAACCTACTGGAATGCAACACATCCTTTAGGCAATGCCTGGAGCAAACTTTCTCAACTCTTTTTGTGAACTCTTTGGTTCAGCTTGTTTTCCCTCAGGTCTGTCTCTCATGCAGAAAAAAACCCAATCCCATCATTGTTGAAGGCTACCTGCTGTTCTCGCTAGACAAAGCTGGCAACCGCTGTGCTTTTTCCATCTAGACTCCAGTAACCTCAACACTCACTGTCCAGATAGATGGCTTCTGAGATTTCCGGTAATGAATGCCTCTGCTACAGAGAGGTCAGAGATATATATAATATTTATACCATATACACCCCAAAATCTTTTGAGCGCAACAGTGTGACGCAAATGAAGTTCACAATGGCATGAGCACAGGTGAAGGTTAGCAAATTGCGATGCCTTCCAGAAATTTCTTAAATGTCTCATGAGAACGTTTATATAGTTTGTATGGAAGTAAAATAATGACAAATGTCTTTGAAACAAAAAAGCATGTTGAAATTTCGTAAAACCACTGAATTTGTGGAAGCGAATTTGTAAAGTGAAATAAAATGGACTGAAAATTGCCTGTCGAATATTATACAGTACATTGTATTTTTAAACAGATTGAATATTTCAGAAGTGGACTCTGGAAGGTGAATATGAATTATTGAATTTTTAATTATGAAAATGTGTGTGAAATGTTTTGAATTGAAATATTGACAGCTTAAATAAACAACTATGTTAAATTTCAGCCCTTAAAAATGCAAGCCATGAAAATACAAGGCATAAAAATGCAAGCACTGTTAATGCAATGCATTATTTTTTTCAGTTAGTGCAATTCAACATGCTTTTTTGTTTCAAAGACATTTGTCATTATTTTACTTCCATAAGTTTGCAGATGAATGTAGCAAACGAATGCTTCTCACTTTATCTGAAAGATATACTGAAACTGAATTCATAACCATAAATAAGGGACTTTCTATTATCATTCATATATACTTCATGAATTGTAGTTCATAGAGTGACCAGGGATATTTTCTATTGTTTTAGTTTTTTTTACTCCATTGAATATTTCTCAGTTAAATTATTATTTTTTAATTAATTTCGGTATAAATGCATACCTTTCAGTCTTGACTTCAAAAAGGCTATATCCACATTTCTACTGCTATTGGCCAGAATATATTTTAATATATATATATATATATTTTAGCTTGCTTCTACATGTCTTTGAGGCCTTTTATTATGACTGTGTTTCACTGCATTGCAAATACAAAGCTGCACCAGGTGCACTTCAGAGCAAGTTTACTACACCAGCAAAGCCACATTTATAGAGCTGGTTATGTGGTGCAAACATCAAAATGTATTAGTTTAAGTCTTTTGATGTCGTAACACAGCCTGTGATGGGTATTGAGGCACCTGCCAATATTGCTCCTTTATAATAAATTGTTTGTTTTTCCAGATTTTTATCTTGGATTAATGTAATGATAACATGTTCTAAGTTTGCATCAATCAAATTTTTTTTTTAGCAGGAAATGATGCATGTAAAAATGGAAAGTGTCCTTACAAGTGATGATTGGCTGGTGGGTTAGTGGTATAAACTTTAAAATTATAGTTATTGAAACTGAAACATACTTCCAAGTAGTTAAACTCTAACTTTTTGATTGAAATACTTTATATACTGTTTAAGTTCATTGAAATGATTTGTGGTAAGTCAATATATTCCTTTGATGAGATTCTCAAGGTTGATCATCCATGCCTTGCCATAACTCTTTGCTCACTTGTTTCACTATTGCTCACCATCTGAAAACATTCTGGGCTTGTCTGAAAGCTATTTGCTCAGAGCTGTTCAAGTAAATTCAAAGCCTTATTCAGCACGTAGGATGAATGCGCAATGTCAGTTCCAGTCAGCTAGCGCGCTCGACTCTTATGCAATCATCTGGAGCCTATGATTACAGTTATATCAATGCATATTCTCCTTCTTATAATGTGTTGTTTCTATGTTGCAGAATGTCTTTCACAGTATGGTCACATCAGGCTAAGCGTATTGCAGCAGATGGAGAGAAATTAAGGAAGTGGAGTGTATAATTATAGAGAAAGGCTTTTTGAAATTATGTGGTAATTGTGGATCTATATTTAAAAGATTCATTAACACAAGGTTAGTCATTTGAAGTAGCCCCTGCCCTGGCACTCAGTGTTTCTTTTTAGTTAAGTCATTTAACTACACTGAAATGGATTCACTTTAGCTTACTGTACATGATGAAGCTATGCTTAAACCTGTGTATCCAAGGAAACATTTAACTGGAAATTGCACTAAATATTCAAAAGTAGCAGGACATTCATTTCCATCAAGAAAAGTGAAGTGACGTGACATGTGGCCAAGTATGGTTACCCATACTAGGAATTAGTGCTCTGCATTTATCCCATCCTAAGTGCACACACACAGCAGTGAACACACACCCG
>NW_015547673.1:609682-617798 GCF_001515605.1 Sinocyclocheilus anshuiensis | reverse complement strand
GCAGCCATTTATGCTGCGGCGCCCGGGGAGCAGTTGGGGGTTCGGTGCCTTGCTCAAGGGCACCTCAGTCGTGGTATTGAAGGTGGGAGAGAGCGCTGTACATTCACTCCCCCCACCTACAATCCCTGCCGGTACGAGACTCAAACCTGCAACCTTTGGGTTACGAGTCTGACTCTCTAACCATTAGGCCACGACTTCCCCAAACAATGGGAACAGCCACTGGGAAAACAATGGGAAATGAAACTGGAAAAAAACCTATTCATCCAAGGAACTAGAACTAGGGAAGGGAAAAGCAGTTATTAATTATGTGTGAATTGTATGCAGCTAGTTATCTTTATTCTGTCTTGGGTTTGTCTTTTTTAATGAATTTCAAATACTAAATATGCTGCACTAGTTATCAGTCGACCTTTGTTACGCTGACAAAATTGTATATGGATTTTGGCTGGATAATCTTGCATTCAAATTCACGGGCACAGCTAGAGAAAAATGCTCAAATGAGGTGAAGACAAATCCATCTCTGACGTTCTCTCTGAAGTAACTCGCACTAGTGCTGTTGCCTCAGGTTATCATGCATGAGACCTTTTACCAAATGATTCATTAGCTCTCAGAGCGGGATGACGAGTATGAAGTGTCTCTTGTTGCAAATACATTGTTTAGCTAGCACTAGAATAGCATGACCATTTTTGAACCTCTTTATGTGCGTTTATGTTTTTTGTTATGCAAGAATAGAAAGTCCACGAGTTTACAAATGACGTATGTTGTAAGTATCTGTTGCAATATTTTGAAGCACAGTAAAGTTCAATGAAAGGGATAGTTCACTGTTGAAATTTTTGTGATATTTTTTTTTCACCCTCGTATTAGTCCAAACAAGAATACTATCACTGTATGTCTGGAAAAATAAAGAAGACATTTTAGTAATGTGGTTGCTTGGTTTCATATAATTATAATAAATGGGGACTGGAGCTGTCAAGCTTAAAAAAGGACCCAGAAAGCACCATTAATAAAGTATATTTATGTTTATACTTGTGCAATATATTATAGGTCTTCTAAAGCCATATTATGATTTATGTCCATACAATTTCTTTTTTTTGTAAGTAATATAGAGGGAAAATAAAGCCAGGTTTGTAAATGATTAGATGATTTTTTTTTATTTTCATTTTAACTATTTATTTAAATTTAATTTTTCATATTTAGACACGCACCACCTGCATCATGTTTTACAAAAATGTCCTGTCCTTTTTCCACACACAAGAGGGTTTTGTGCTCTTTTAAAGTGATCACGTACATGCCTGCATTTGATCAGCCGATCATCCCAGCTGGTTAAAAATGCATGACGTTATATGTCCTTGCTCCTGGCTGGGTCACAATTAGCTTTTCTCCTCTCATTCAGGCAGGTGTCATTTGAAAGAAGAGAAAAATTAAGATACTGTCAGTGACTGGGAAGCACTCTCAACGTCCCAAAGATCAGAGAAGACCATTACAGGTTGAGCTGGTGTAAGATTCAGCATCTGAAGAGGAAGGGAACAAATGTTGTGTAAGTGCCACACAGGAACGTTGTGTCGCTGTGGGTGATTTTATTCAAAGAACACAGATGGAGAGATGTGAAAGAGAGGACTGATTAAAATATTCCTACTTTTTATTTCTGCTTTCCCTTTTATTTATTTTTTAAATGGTACTTAAAATAAGTAAAATAGCCAATTATTTAACATAAATGTTCAAAGCTTTCTCAGATCCCAGCTTGACAAGTCATCCTCATGTCATTCCAAACCTGCATGACTTCCTTTCGTCTAAGAAACACAAAGGAAGACATTTTTGTCAAAAGTCTCAAGGCTGTTTTTTTTGTTTTGGACCCCACTGACTTTCACTGTATGAACGAAAACAGCTAAAACATTCTTCCGAATGAGCTGGGAGCTATCTGTTTGTCTGATCAATAGCAGATGCAGGAAGGATTTAGGAATTTGTGGAACTGTATTCTTGCAATTCTATTTGGTGGCTCTGTTTGCAGTAGTTGTGCACTAGAACTGTACAGAGTTGGACAAATCTCAAGTGAGAAGTTTATTGAAATATTTATCGGTGCTATTTTCCCTTTATACTGTTGGTCTTAAATTGAGGTAGTCAAAATCATGTTGTTTTACCTTTTTTATAATTAAAAAATTAATCATTTGAGTTGCTGCTTGAAGTTAAGAAGCGTTTGAAGAGCTCAGCTGTAATCTCGAAACACTGTTACTCTAAAAGTACCCTTGAGTATGGAATTTTTGTAAAATAATTTCAGTTATGTGAAAAAAAGGAAAACCATGCAAAGAGATTTTATTATTATTTGAAAAAGAAAAATTATATATATATACACTGAACAAAATTATAAACGCAACACTTTTGTTTTTGCCCCCATTTTTCATGAGCTGAACTCAAAGATCTAAGACTTTTTCTATGTACACAAAAGGCCTATTTCTCTCAAATATTGTTCACAAATCTATCTAAATCTGTATTAGTGAGCACTTCTCCTTTGCCGAGATAATCCATCCACCTCACAGGTGTGGCATATCAAGATGCTGATTAGACAGCATGATTATTGCACAGGTGTGCCTTAGGCTGGCCACAATAAAAGGCCACTCTAAAATGTGCAGTTTTACTGTATTGGGGGGTCCGGGGGGTCCGAAAACCAGTCAGTATCTGGTGTGACCACCATTTGCCTCACGCAGTGCAACATTGAGTGAAATAGGCCTTTTGTGTACATAGAAAAAGTCTTAGATCTTTGAGTTCAGCTCATGAAAAATAGGGGCAAAAACAAAAGTGTTGCGTTTATAATTTTGTTCAGTGTATATACATTTGTGCAAACTGTCCCTATTTTGCAAGAGCCCCATGTTGGTTGTTCACCTTGAATATTTGACTATATTTTATTTATTTATAATAAATAAAATATATATATATTTTTTTTTTGCAGAAGGTACATTATACAGTCAAACATTTGCCACAAGTGATTACATCTCTCATCAAGTTGCCATTAAGGTGAAGATGCATGCTGCTAATGAGGCTCACAGCAACAAAAGCTTGATTGTTGGCAAACAAAATTATAATGTATAGAAAATAACAACGCTTATTGCATACACAGTTGGATACATGAGTGAAAATCATAATTTGATGACAATACCTTCTAAGTGTTCATTTACTAAATGTGCATGATCAATGGCACATTGTATAAAAAAAATTGTGTTTAAATTAGGGTTATTATCATTAACTAAAAGCATAAAAAAGTTACTTGAAACAAAATAAATGTTAAATAAAAAAACATATTTTATTTTAGCTAGTTGCAGCACCATTTCCTATTTTAATTTAGTTTAACTTGAAGTACTAAGTATCTAAATAAAAGTAAATAAACTAAAACTAATCAATTAAAAAGTAAAACAAAAGACATTAAAAAAAAAAAAAAAAAGAAAACGGCCCAAAACACAACAAAATGACTAAAACCTATATATAAAAAAATATATATATAATTTAAATATAACATAATAAATATGAGTTTCTCAAAGCAGATAAATTATGGTTTTAGTATATCCTTGTGCCAGTAAGAAGAAAAAAATAGTTTTAGACTCAATACATGCAGTTGATTTGTGCAAGCATATACACACACAAGTATGACATGATTAATACATAAAAAAATTATATATATATATACATACATACATACATACATACATACATACAAGATGAAACAGCATAAATGGCCAATATTATAAATAATAAATGAGTTAAAATTGGTAAATACCCATCTCATTTAAATGTCTAATATGGGCAGTGGGCACAACTGAGTTTCTGAAATGATTCAACCTACAATATTCTGTATCAACTACCAGAGGGCAAGATATTATACTTTAAATATGGAATGGGTCAGATATTATTTTTTGAGCTTGCTTTAGTGGAGTCTGCCCATATATTGGGCATCATGCATTAAACAGAGCAGAATGGATATCTTTGGAAGTAGTTCATTGAATTGTCCTTATGCAAATTGCTAAAAGCTATTTACACATGAATGATTTTACACAATTTTCTACCCGCATAAGTTTCATGAATGAGGCTCATTGTCTGGATGGATGATGCTCTTCCTGTCAGTTATTGTTCTAATAGTCAGTCCGTTTTTTGTTGTCTTCATAGCATTAACACAATTGATAAATTAGTAAGTTAGTGGAATGATATATATTTTAGTCATATATACACAATCATTTATCCAGATTTCGCTTTTTCACCCCCGTTTAGAGTCAGAAGGGCTAATTAATTAGTCCAGCCAGTGCCAGAAACATTCGGACGGCTTGCCTCACAGTTAAATCAACGCAGTACAAACCCCCAGTGAAAGAATCAGCTTGCCCGCTGTTTTCTGCTAATGAACGTCCCGTCATCGTCAATTATGCAGGAGTTTGAAAAGGAGCGAATGCGTCTCATTTGGGGCAATGTTTGGAAAAGAGCATTAGCTAGTTCCTTTCTGGAATATCAAATGTTATTCGTTCGTGAGAACATAACCGTAATGGATTATTTTATGTGTCTACTGGAATATATCTGTGCATTAGCTTAGCTTCAGTCCTCAGGGCTTTGCTGAGGATTTAAACACGGAAGACCCATTAATCCTCACCGCTAACAAAATGTGTTAATGTTTTCAATGACAGGCGATGATAAGGATGAAGGATGATTTCATTTGGCAAAATTACTTTATCCAGGCTTAGGCTGAAATGTTAATCAATATGTAGATGACTGTTTTGAGCTAATTCATGCTGTAAATTGCTTTGTCTGACATCAAGCCCCAGTTCGTTTTTAGCACATATGTGCCAGAAAAATGCCACATTTACCCTAGGAAGGGAAATACATTTGCAAAGTGCATTGGTACAGTAGATAAGTGTTTCTCTGAGTATGATGTTTTCCCCTTTTTTCTGTTTGGCTCTTTGAAGTATGTGCTCAATTTGACCAGCTTCATCTGTTTGATATGCTTCGCACCTACACAGGAAACTCTTGTGCAAAGATCATCATGTTCAATTCTCCTCTCAGCATGAGTTCAAGCTGAATTTGTACAGCAGCGCACCTTTCATCGGTGAACCGTGAATACACACGGAGAACATGGAATTTGTGCGTATAAGTACAGCGGTAAATGTGACCTAGAACAGGTCGGATACAATCTACCTAGAACAGTGTTTCTCAACCCTGGTCCTGAGTGCCCCCCAACACTGCACATTTTGTATGTCTCCCATATCTGACACCCATTTCAGGTCCTGGAGTTTCTTTTAATGAGCTAATGAGTTGAATCAGGTGTGTTTGATTAGGGAGACACACAAAATGTGCAGTGCTGGGGGGCGCCCGGGACCAGGGTTGAGAAACACTGACCTAGAAGATCAAAGGAATCGCAATAGTTTCTGCTTGTTTTAAGGATAGAAGCTTATTTAGTCATAATATAAGGTGTCTGTCATTGTAACTTTCAAACACTGTAATCTACATTCATCGCTGATAAAGCCAGCACCAAGGTTAGTGGCTTGTCATTTGGATGTAAGAGACAATATTCTGCTATCGGCCTTTTAACCATCCTGTGATTCAGTTATGCAATCCAGCCTCATTTACTACATTCTGTCAGAGGTTCGTCCTACGAAGGTAGAAAATGGTATTATGCACATCACTAATGTCCCTAATGCTGCTTTGCTCTCATGGTTTGTACTCGTATGTGTCCTTACAAAAGGAATACATAGGCATTTTATTGTTCTTTTAGTATAATAAGAGTTATGCAAAATGTCCCTTGAGCACTTTTGTGAAAACCCCAAGTATCAAAGTGAAATATCCCTTTAAATAAAGTTATGATGAAACTTGTTGGGGGTAAGAGTTGCTTTTCTTGGATTCGTGCAGCTCTTGCCCCTCTCAGAGAGGCAGTTTAATCCCTGTAGGGTTTGATAGGCAGGTGTCATTGTTTTCGTCTAGTTTATCCTTCAGTCTTTAATAGCTAGCTTCTGCTTCACAGACCATCTCAATCAGAGCTCCCTCCAGAAAGGTTGCTTCTTCACAAATCAATATCCAACAATTTGCCTCCTGGTTTAAGCTTCAAAGCCAATATAGAAGTAGCTGCGTGTAGGTGAGTATCTTTCCAACATGTATTTCTAAAGACAAAGGTTATGACAGGACAGATCTGGTTCGCAATCAAGCCATTTGATCACCTCCAGCATGCTTCTGCAATTATAATTTATTGGGATGATGGTTGAGAAGCTGCTGGTGGCTGATATTATAAAAATCTGACAGAGAGGAAAATTATGGGAAAATTGGAGAACAGGCACAGGTCCATTTAGGTCCAGGCACTTGGTGTTCTAGTTAATCAGTTAAAACTTTGACTTGTTGTCTGCAAACTGTATAGTGAACTGGGGATGGCGAGACTTGAGGCTGTCGAGTCCAGATCACAGAGCCCAATTAATGATTTGTTTTTCATATCAGCTTCATTTCAAGATAATTATAGGCCAAAAAAAAAAAAAAAAATTCAAAATTGAAGAATTTTCAAAGACAAAAATACAGACTATAGTAATACACAGTATGCTTAAAAATATTCCCTAAAGCTAAATAATAAAGCTAATAGTTGCTCCTAGATACTTATCCATAGCCATATTTTTTTTTAATCGATATGGACTTGAGATGTATTTAAATTATGCTTAGTAAATTAAAAAATCTATTAATTTTAAATGTATTATTGAATAACACACTGCAATTATAATCAAGAACTGTACATGTGCTTTTTAGTCAACACATCAAAATAAGTGTATACTTGACACGACGCATGACAAAAGACTATTAAAATGTAACGATTTAAGATGTACTTTAAATTAAAAATTTTAATTTGACACAAAAATCGGCCTTTTATTTCATTAATATTATATTATCTGCAAGTACAGTTTTTTTTTTTTTTAATTATACTTCTAAGATTTGAAGTACACTACACGTGCAATTCCATACAATTAAGTGCACTTCTTTTTCGCAAGAGAAATGTGGCCACAAATGAATAAATCTTGGGATGATTGATGATTGAAATGAACATGATAATGGCATTGATTGCACGTTGTGATCATAATAAATATAATGTAAGGAAATTTTTGCAGTTTTTTTTCTATTTATTTAGAGTTGGTGTCCAATCTGGAGCTTGTACAATCTCTAGAAACCGAAAAGTAAATAGCTGCTGTTCATAACATTTCAAGCAGAGAATGATAATGTGCATTTGCAAAGGAACCCAGGGTAACTTCTAAGCAACTAAAGGCCTTTCTCACATTGGCTGATCTGCAGCTTGCTAAAGATCATGTGGACAAGCCAGAGGACTATTGGAGAAATGTTTTGTGGGCAGATGAGACCAAAAATAAATTGTTGGTTTAAATGAGAAGCGTTGTTTGGAATAAGGAAAACACTGCATTCCAGCATAAGAACCTTATCCCATCTGTGAAACATGGTAGTGCAGTATCATGGTTTGGGCCTGATGTGCTGCATCTGGGCCAGGATGGCTTGCCATCATTGATGGAACAATGAATTCTGAATTATACCAGCAAATTCTAAAACAAAATGTCAGGACATCTGTCCAAGAACTGAGTCTCAAGAGAAAGTGGGTGACGCACAACAAAACAAAACACAAAACAAAAAAGTTTTGAGGAGTGAGGTTTACCCGCACAGCTCTTACCAGCTGGCCTCCGTTACATAGTTCTATACTAGATGTAAACATTCATTTACTTATTTGCACAAAAACAGATTCAGAATTCCTCAAAATCAATAAAAATGTGAAAATCAAACTCAGAAAATGACAAACCTGCAATTTTTAAAATATGTTAAACAACACAAATATCCTTTATGCATTTAATCCCATTTTATTAACCAATGTCTTTGCTGCTGACCTTCGATGATTCAGTTCAACCATACTACGAAGCAAAAATGACTATAGATAAACATAACATTTGTGTTGTTGTTTTTAAAAAAAATGTTTATTGCTGAAGAGTGATGGACATTGTTCTCCTGCATCCCATTCTTAATGCAATCCAGAATGGCAGCACAGCTGAAAGGTTTATTTGAGCGTGAATTTACATTTCATTCAGCTTGATGGAATGAAAGGGCTTTTACATTTACCAAA
>NW_015547673.1:602135-609672 GCF_001515605.1 Sinocyclocheilus anshuiensis | reverse complement strand
CCCAGCCCAGATGAGAAAAAGTAACGCAAAAGTAATGTAATGCATCACTTTACATAATACGTAAGTAACGCAATTTGATACTTTGTAGGGAGTAATGCAATATTGTTATGCATTACTTTTAAAATTAATTTTCCCCAGCTCTGCTTGCAGGTGTTATTGAAGGATATTGTGAGGGTCTTGACTATTTGAGCTGTTTCTGTAAACTGTTGTTTGAATAGGACAATCCAGGAGTCACACCTGTTAGCCTCAGGTTAAGCTATGGAAGGAACAATAATAGTTTTTGAATGTATCGTGACTATGGTTTGAGGGTGTTCTTTGCTCTGCTTAGATTTTAAAGTTCACAGATTGTTGTGCATGTGATGTAGTTACTTCAGGGAGATACGATGGGCTGCACAAGCAACTCGTATTCTGTCTGCGTTTTTGTGCACCTGGAGGTGAAGGGTTGGGCTGGGGCAAATTTCTAATGGGTTTGCACTATGACAGTCATTAATTTTCTTCATTGTTAACCATGTCAATGAGCACCCGGGAAATGGAAGCACAGGAGCATAATACATCCCCTCTCAGCCTGTATTATCAGATACACAGCGCCGCTAGCGCTCCTCTAATTACAGGACACACAGAGAGAGGGAGAGAATGTGGGTGAGACCGGAAAATCAGAAGCTATTATGACTCATATCTCACTATCATTTAGTTGATCAGGTTTATCTGAAATCTGAAAAGAAAAATCCTCTTCAACAGTCAGAGATAAGGAAACGATGAAAGTGAAATTACATATATTCATTTTATTCTCAGGACACATTTATATTAAATGTATTTCTTTTTCTGTTATTATTTAAAATGATTAATATTAAATTATTTATTTTTTAGTATTTGTTATTTCATTTAAAAATATTAAATGACAATTATTAAAAATTAAAACGATGATATTAAATTAATGCTCTTAAATTAATTATGAACTTTGCGTAAAATCCTATTAAGTTATTACATAGCCTTATAGTCTTGCAAAATACGAATCTTTAGTCATCAATCAAAACCCACAAAAGTGCTACATTATTTCAAAATTCTAAATCAAAACGATTATATTTTTCTGCTATATATATTGTTCTATATTGTTTTATTATCAAATAGAGCAAAACGAGATCCCACTCATACTACTTGCATGGATTTCAATAATACTTTATTTATTAAAAAAAGCATAAATTCATTTATTCCAGCAATGAAATTGGACCTCTGATTCAGTTTGAACACTGTGTGCTGGACGGGATATGTTAGGTTTAATTTAGGACTGAATTTTCTGGAGCGTAGCCTTTTTTTTTATTTTTTATAAAAAGCAACCAGGGTGGGAGGTGTCTGAATAAAGTTCACTGCCTTAAAAAATATAAAACTTGGAAGATTGCAGCCAATCATTTTTCAGCACAGCGTTTGATTGTGCATCAGTAGAGTCATACTAGAGGAAGATTGAGGAAATTATCATGATTTCAATAATGGCTCTGTAAAAGTGTTGCAGTTGTGCAATGCCCAGTTTCTGGATATGACCAGATATGTGCAGTAAATGTGCTGCTGTGCTTCATGGTGGAAGTTTTTTTTTTTTTTCTGCTCCATTGGAGACTATGGAAATACAGTATATATTATATATAAAAATAAGTAATATACTATAACGTTTTAACCCAGCTCTTGGATATAGTGTAAAAAAAAAAAAACACATTTTGGACTGTGTATGTGACCCACGTACAGATAGTTTAATTTTAAGGGCAATCCAATCATTCTCAAAAAAAAAAAAAATAAAAGTGACAGAGAAAGTGTCAAAACAGGTAAACAAAAATCCAAATAATCCAAAATACATATTTCTAATTCTGACAACACTGATGACTTTTTAAAAAGACTTTTCTTATGCTCACCCGGAATTTAATGAATCAAAAACACGGTAATTTTTTTTTATTTTCAGCATTCATTTTTCATTTTTTTGCTGAATAAGAATCGTTTTAAAAAGAATTGTCCAAAAAAAGTTACTAAGCCCAAAATGTTGAATGTTATATCAATTTCATTATTATATAATAATAAAATAAAATGAAAATGTGGTAGGAAGAACATTATAAATTAAAACAAATACGATTTTATTAATGACAGAGGGATTGCATATATAAAAATTTGTACGTTTTATTATTCTGTTATTTGCTTTTTTTTAAATTTTATGTAGAAGTACAGTCACAGGTGTACAATGATGTGATAAATCACCCAGCACATAATCATAGAGTGTTACTGTGCTTATAGTTTAGGACACTTGAACACATCGTGTCTAATTTGTCTGGAAGCTAAGAAACCACTGAGCATCAGAAGCCATTAATATCACCATATGGATTGTTAAATTCATTCAGTCTGTTGAACTGAAGCAGTTTAGAAGCTCCTTAAGCGGACGCTGTCCAAGTGCTCATATTTTCTTTGTGTGCCAGCTGTGTGAATTGACTGGCGAGCAGTTGTTGCGCATGTGAAGACTGAATTGTCAGGGCAGCTCTTTACCAGTATAAAAGCTGACCTTAAATAGCTAGAAAAGAACTGCCAGCCATTATGTGCCTCAGTACAAGTGAGTCAGTTCTGACAGCTGATTGAATATTTTAACAAACTGATTCATTTTAATGATAACCGAGCCAGCTGACATTTTTGTTAGTAGACTGATACATGTTTTTGCTTCACTTATGTCTGTTCTACCTCCCTCAGTCTCACAAATGAAATGTATCTGTCTAGTAAACACATGAGAAAACAGCAGTTAAGCAAGCAGCAGATCATAGCGATGTGGATGTTTGCATGAGCTCTACAGTTCTGCACTCCAGTCAAGTCACATCACATTTATTTACATAGCACTTCTAGAACAGATTTCTTTAAAGCAAGCAGCTTTACAGAATTAAACATGAAAAAAACAGTGTCAGTGTTGCTTTCAATTAAAATTAAAACGTTACTTTCTATTATAAAGCAGCTCTTCGGTGTATTATTCATGTCTAAACAGAGAAAATTAACTGGAGAAGATTTCAAAGAAGTTAGAGCTCCAGAACATATCTATGGAAGCGATCGATATACTCTATCTACATTTTAATCATGTTCTGAATCTGAACCGGACTTAGTCTTTTTAATGAAACTCACTCTCTCCCCCTTTTTTTTTTGCCTGCTCTGTTCTTTCTTTTGAAATATTGCATGTTCAAACATTCATAAAACAAAATATTCCTGGGGCCGTAAAATGTTTGCGAAAATGATCAAAAAGGCAACTTAAAAAAAAAAAAACACTTTAAAGGGGTCATATAATGCTACATGCACTTTTACAAGTTGTTTGAACTGAAATGTGTGTTGGCAGTGTGTGTACACAACCACCCTAAACTGATACAAATCCACCCAGTGGTTTTTTGTCTACTAAAATCTTTACCCCTTTCTCAAATCAAGCCGATTTGTTTGTTTTTGAAGGGAATGTGCCCCCGATCTACATAAATGCGTCTATGTTCGCACGAATCATTCGTGGTCCAGCTTCACCTACAGAAGAAGTGAGTGTAAGGTTTTTTTAACAAATGTAGCGTCTGCGTAGAATCATGCATAAATATTTCCCTTTTGAGCTGATTTACTACACAAATCTTTGCAAATCGCCTTTCCTAATAATGTGCTAATTAGCAAGTTTCACGATGAATGCAGCTAAAGTAAACAGTCTCTCTGAGAGCAGCTCGGAAGAGAGGGGCGGGGTCAACAGAGCTCATTAACATTTAAAGGAAAATGCTACAAATCTGCACGCTCTGAAAAGAGCTGTTTTTGACAGGGTAAAAAAGTTGTTTTTGAGAAATTTTAACCAAACTATGTTACAGACTTTTCATTAAGACCCTAAAGAATCATATCAACTTGTGGAAAATGGGCATCCTATGACCCCTTTAAAGACTGTATATTCTTGACATCTGCCAATCAGTGTTGTCATGATGAAATTTTCCTGCTGCTCTACAGTGATTAGTCACATGTATGGCTCAGACGATTGGCTCAAAACAGCCAGGCTGCCGAACTGAGCGTCCATTAGCAAAAAATTGTAATTACTGTATTTTGGATTTTTGTTTACCTGTTTGGACTGTGAATCTGTGAACGACCCCTTGCTCTGTCAAATTGACTTAGATTATTGGATTGTCCTTTACAAAAATGACACTCTCTGTACGGGACTCAAAAACAGAGTCTCAAATGAGTATGACAGTATGTCAAAGAGCTGAGTTAAAGACCACAGAGCAGACTACTCTGTTCAGGGCTCTGGAGTCTATCTGACTAAACGTCCTGTAGCTTTTACTTTAGTCACTGGTGAATCACAAGTATTTGTAAATGTCATATTTTAATATTCTGTCAGTCAGAATAAGGTTGTGAATGACATTTTGACTTTCTGTACGTTGCTGAGTTTTGGAGAAAAAAAACTATTTATTTTTATAATTATTATTATTATTGTTGTTGTTTTTCATTTTATTCAGCAAGGATGCATTACATTGAACAAAACTGACAGTAAAGACATTTATAGTGTTACAAAAGATTTCTACTTCAAATAAATACAGTTTTTTAAATTGTAATAATATTTCACAATATTGTTGTTTTAACTATATTTTAGTCAAATAAATCCTTGGTGATCCTTCTTTCAAAAAGCATTAAAAAAAATCTTCTGAACTGTAGTGTACTGTACTGTATGTACAATCCGTTTCTTACACAAAACTATCATATGGTTTCAAAAGACTTGGAATATAATGCATAATAATATGGACTACTTGTATGGTATTTTTATGGTGCAATTTTTTTTTAAGCTTGAAAGCCACAGTCCCCAAATATTATAACTGAATGGCAAAGAGCAATCAGCACAATATTGAAAATATCCCCTTTTGTGTTCTATGGAAGAAAGAAACTCCTGAAGGTGTGTAAATGATGACAGAATATTTATTTTTGGACAAATTATCACTGGTATACCAATGAAAGGTTCTTCACACTAATATTTCTTGTTGTTTAATCATCTCATGAATAAGGACCTGCACTTGCAATTCTACTGAATAATTCAATGTGTTTTCAGAATGCTCTTTACGATGTCTGAAAAATCTTGACAGATCTGTGACAAGTCATTGAAACACATCCAATTCTGAGCAAACAATACTCCTCCAGAGCACAGGTCAGCTCAAAACATCAACTGACTCTCATCAAAGTGTTACAAAAAAGCTGCTACGCTGCTGCTGAAAAATGAAAATGACGCACTATGTTTTTATATATAAACCACTCATGACAATAGCATATTACCTCTCTGCTCGAGACATGGAAACACAGGTTGAAACGTGCAGATGTTTCTAGTTGCCTGGTTTGCAAAGAGCCCTCTTTCACTACAGTAGAGTGTTTCTGTGATCTTCTAAGTGCCCTGACCGTGTTGCTGTGAACTCATATCTCAGCCTGGAGAGAAATGATTGACATACCTGGGTCCTTCTGCTCAAGGTCAAGGTAGTGCCCCCTATAGCGTTTTCCATCACTTTTATTTTGTTGACTACCTTATCGATTTAATATCCGTCCATTTTATGTCACATTATTGGATTCATTTCAAACTTATCACAGATGAGGAAAGAAATGGTCAAATCAGAAAAAAATCAGAAGGGAAGTTCGTGATAGTTCTTGAAGCTGTTGAATTTAATTGAACACCAGTTTATATCAACATATCAATAATGTCATGCAAGTTATGCATGATGCAAGTATACCCAATATATTTCTAAATTCTTACCTAATTAGAACAGCATGATTGCGATTGTGTGATACTTCTTTATAGAAACATGTTCTAAAAGAGGTTCATATTAGGTTAGTTGACCCATAAATTAAAATTCTGTCATGAATTACTCACATAAGACTTTCAATCTTTGAAACACAAATGAAGATAAATGAAAATTCTGTCATTTACTCATCCTCGAGTTGATCCAAGTTGAATTTTTTTATGTTTTATTTCAGTTAATGTTTGTTTGTTGTTTATTTATTTATCCATCCATCCAAGTAATGTAAATGTTTTTTTTATGGTTTTAGTTTTAGTTTAAGTTAATGAACATAACCCTACCAGCAAGCTCCATATTCAATTTTTGACAGGAATGAAAATGAGGCTGTGAGGGACAGCATTTCAGTGCGTTCAATGGATTGTGCTGCTGTTTAGAACCATGCCAGTTTTTCAGCTAAACATCTTTCCAAAACGCTTTCAGTTGACAATAACTCCATAAAACAGTTGAAAATTACATGTGATCTTATGCAGTGTATTCCATTGTTAAGACTCACCGCAAAGTCCCAGTGCTGCTGAACTCTAAAATTGTTGGAGCACCATTTAGCCAATTAAAATTAAATATCATAATAAACTGTAGTATAATGTGAAATATTACATCAAAAGGGGGTTTGATTCAGGAAGACAAAGCACTTATGACTCTCACACTGGATTTTGAATGCAAATCATATGGTTAACCAGAAAAAGATTTGTTTTCACTTGTCAAGAGCGGTGAGTCATCCACCAAGGAAAGTAAAACTCATCATCTGGAGGAAATAGCTGTCAGAACTGCAGTGACTGTTGGGCTTCACCAGATGTATTTGGATTGTATTGAACTGTCACCGTGTGGGCAGCTTGCTGCTGCTGTCCTTGCTGTCACTTACAAAGAAAGCAGTAAATTATCAGTGGAGAACAAACGCATGAGACTATTAAAGGAATAAGACTATTAGACCTGACTAATGGGTTGCAACATATAGCTCCGGTAATGTCCTTTAATTAATGTTAAATGTTTTGAAATCCATAAGGGGTAAGTGTAAGTGAAGCTGTGTTTGTCTTGGTTGGAATTGTTTTGATCAATTCTGTCTTCAATGCAGTTTTGTCTTAGAACACAATAGATTGTTTGTCACTTTTAACGTGGAAGTCATCTTGTTCTGTCATGATTTGTCACCAGATATAGCCTCTGAAACAGCTTTGCTGGGTTGCGACCATGTTGTTTTCAAATTTACAGAAAAATAATAAGAAATAACGTGGTAACTATTTGTACACTGAGGACACTAGACACTTTTCAAGGACACTGGACACTTTTATTAGCATCCTGGACATTTTTTTTTATTATTATTATTATTATACAAGAATAAAACAGACTATTTACTTTTATTACCCAGTGGTACTACAAAAGGGAAATGGTCATGTTCAATTAATTGTAAGTGCGGGTTTGTTAACTCTTTACATTCCTACTGATACGAGGAACCAAATATGATGCCTGCCATATCTTGTGTCTAACTGTGGGTGTTAACATCAGAGCGGCATTATGAGATCAGTAGAAGGGATAGTTCTCCAAAAATAAAAATTGTCCAAATCATTCCAAACCTGTATGACTTACTTTCTTTTGACGAGCACACAGGAATAAGATAAAATATTTTTTTAAGAGTGAGAAGCAAATTAACTTACATTGTATGATTAAGCAAATAAATAATCAAAAATACATAAATATCGAAATATCTTCATATATATATATATATATATATATATATATATATATATATATAT
>NW_015547673.1:586598-602110 GCF_001515605.1 Sinocyclocheilus anshuiensis | reverse complement strand
GGTAGATTACTTACAAATTGTAGTC
This sequence comes from Sinocyclocheilus anshuiensis, assembly GCF_001515605.1. NCBI lineage: Eukaryota > Metazoa > Chordata > Actinopteri > Cypriniformes > Cyprinidae > Sinocyclocheilus > Sinocyclocheilus anshuiensis. Next base: position 602,085 of record NW_015547673.1, on the reverse strand, counting down.
TGTTACTGATTCCAAATTACATGACAAAAGTTGTAGTTAGTAACATAATCCATTACATTACACATATTAGGTAATATATTGTAATCAGCCTACTTTTTGAATACTTTTAGATTACTTTTGTCCTAACTCATTTATCACATTAATTTAAATAGGATAATCTTGTACCGTATTGATATAAAAATATAAAGAGAAAGAAAATATATTATCTTCGTTTTTATTAAAGCTAATAATTGAAATCATAAAAATATATGCTTTTATCTCCATCAAAAACTGGGGGGAAATAAATAAATAAATAACAGCTGATTAAAAAATTGTATCTTTCATTTCAGACCATGCCATTACATGTTTTGGATACTGATGTGTGAATATGGTAATGAATATTCTTCTGATTGTTGTATGGGAGAGAAATGTGAGAATGTTGCTTGATAAGTGGCATCACACTGTGACTGATATACAGATGTTCTTTTATTTTTTATGAGTTAATTCTTTCGGCCCCATCAAAAACAGTCTGACCTATAAATATATCACAAAAAACTAAATAACTAATAATTATAAAATAGGAAACCAGCAATGCTGATTGCAGATCTGTCTGCATTACAGCCTTCGGTAAAAGTTAAGCCAAAGAAAGTTAATAGTTCGCTTGAATATATTTGAAATTTACATACAAAGACAGAAATTCCCAATGCATAGCTGAAGGCATACTACAGATGAAGTTGAAGTTCTAGTGTGAAGTGAGATCAGAGTTTCGAGCTTAAGGCTTGATGTATGGATTCAGCAACATAGTCCAGGTTACGGCTGTTAATGGCACTAACATTCAGACACCCATTGGGTAACAAGTAGATATGTTTCTTCTGAACCAGGTAGTCAACCTGTTGAGCTGATAGAGAACATGAAACTGATTATTGCGCATTTAAATGTATACTGATGTATTGAGCTCCCCTTTATAATGTTAGCACTGTTATGCTGAACTGCTAGTTCAAAAATATTGAAGAAAGTTGCATTAGGCTATAATAACCATATGCATGTATTATGTAATATGTATCACTCACTGTTGAGTCCAAAACAGCAATAAAGCCCTCCAGGTTTTATTATGTGATCCCACTGCCACGGACCACCCAGAAGCCTCAGTCTCTCACGCAAACGCTCTCGGATTAGCATGCAGCGTTCAGCAATGGCCTTCACACTCTCCTGCCTGAGAAAAACAGCAGACTCATTTGCTGAATAATAAAACGAGCAGTTTTTAATTTCAGGACAGTTCATGCATAAAGAATAGAAAGCCTTGGGCATGTTTTCATCTCAATCATAATCACAAGTGGTAATGTTCAGATCGAGATTTTCTTGATTTGCAATAGTTATTTCAGAGGTAATTGATTTCCCATTGCATTTGAACAGTACGCTTGACTGAAATTCTCATGGTCAAGAACAAACTAATCTGTTCTGGCAGCTTTGATGTAAAGAGACTGTGACAATCAGATGTTCTAATACTAAAGTGGAGTTTTTTAAGGGCTTTGTTTATTCATGGCCACATGTGTGTAAAACGTGTTTGTATACTTAAGCCTTTGCATTGTGACAAAATGTCAAACTAAATGGAAGAGAAAATAAAAGAAGCCTAACTGCATGCGTCTACTAAAAATCACCTTCATAGCAGCTTGATAAAAATGATTGCAAAATAGTTAGAAAATCTGAGAAAAACTCATCATAGCATCATTTGTTTGCACATGGTTTGCATATTTTGCATGTACTATAATTTAATGGCATTTGTATGGAAGTTTGTTTCCACCAAGGAATTAAAAAACTAAACTAAACACAATAAATAAAAAATAAAGGTAATTGCAAATTTGTGTCTCATAATTTGTACTTTTTCCCACAATTTGAGAATTTTTGAGAAAGAGTTTATATATCCCAATTCAAAAAAATTTTCTGTGATATAATTCAGCATTTATATCTCACATTTCTGTGTTTTTTTTCCCCTTGAAATTGTGAGAAAAAAGTCTGAATTGAGAGATAATATTTGCATTCACCTTTTTATTTTTTTATCCCGTGGCGGAAACAAGTTTATTATATTCATGCATATTAAGCATCCAAATACTTTGTGAGGTCACAATAAATTAGAAATCAATCAATCAATCAATCAATCAATCACTATTAATTAAAAGGTTTATGACAATACAAAATGCTTTGGAAAATTACATTTGAATTTATGCATTTAGTAGACAATTTCATCCAAAACATATATACAGAAACATAAACAATTTGTCACAGAGTTAAACAACTAGACTAGGAAACCAAAATCATAGTATAAAATATTTTTTTTTAAAAAGCTAGCAAACTCAAGTTACTTCTGAGAAAATGTACTCGGTTACAAACGTAACCCCGGTTCCCTGAGATACGGGAACGAGTACTGCGTCTGCTAAGATGCTATGGGAAAACTCCTGTATGGCCATTGGTTCATACAGTAAATTAAAAAAAACGAACCAATGGCTCGGCAGTGGAGATGCATGTCGATGAAGCCCGCCAGAGCCTACCAATATGGGTGGGGCCATCTGGCTTTATAAGCGGGCATGTCGCCATAGGATTCTCAGGTTACTTCGACTGAAGCAACGACTGAGTCGTGCAGCTGCATAGCATGGCTAAGTACGCAGTACTCGTTCCCGTTTCTCAGGGAACCGAGGTTACATTTGTAACCAAGTACGTTCCCTATCGGTACTTCACTCGTACTGCGTCTGCTAAGACGCTATGGGGAACCAGTATAATCCCGCCATTCTATGCTTAGAGGAACGACTCATACTTGCCTTAAGCACCACAAAGGCTCCAGAGGGACAAGTAATTTTGCAGGGAAGCCCCGCAGGAAGCAATAGGGTTAAACTCGTAGAGGTCAGTCCAGCCATAAGTAAGCGTTCTAGGAAGAAAAACCTACAGCCTCGGCACTCTGTGAGGGCCAAGAGCGCAGGTAGGCAAGCCTAAGACTGGTTTTTGCCCTGAGGCAAGACTGAGCCCATTAAGCAGAAAGGACCCGGGCCTGTAAGGTCGGGACGTCCAGATTATAGAACCTAGCCGGCCGCCGCACAGATTTCTACAATGGACACACCGCTAGACCAAGCCCAAGATGAGGCAATGCCTCTAGTCGAATGGGCTCTTACTCCCATGGGGCAGTGTAGGCCCAAAGAGGAGTAAACTAGTGCAATAGGGTCAACTACCCATTTGGAGAGTCTCTGCTTAGTGACCAGAAACCCTCTGGTGCGGCCACCAAAGCATATAAAGAGTTGTTCCGACTGCCTGATTGGGGCGGAACACTCGATATAAATCTTCAATGCCCTGACAGGGCAGAGTAGTTTTAACTCCTGGTCTTCCTCCAAGGGAGGAAGTGCCGATAGAGTTATCACCTGTGCTCTGAACGGAGTGGAGAGCACCTTAGGTATGTACCTGAGCCTTGGTTTCAGGATGATCTTAGAGTCGTTGGGCTCGAATTCCAGGCAAGAGGGGCTCACAGAGAGCGCCTGTAGATCTCTCATCCGCTTTACCAATGCTAACGCCAGTAGCAGAACGGTTTTCAGCATCAGGGGACGAAGGTCAACGGATTGCAGCGGCTCAAAGGGAGGGCTCCTTAGAGCCCTCAGTACCATGGACAGATCCCATTTAGGGACTGTGGCGGGTTAAGCCTCCTAGACCCTTTCAAGAAGCGAACACCCAGGTTGTTCCTGCCCACCGATTGGCCTGCTATAGGAGCGTGATAGGCTGCTATAGCTGCTACATAGACCTTGAGCGTAGAAGGGAAACGGCCCTTTTCCAACAGCTCTTGCAGGAAAGACAATATCAGAGATATGTCGCATGAAGCTGGGTCTTCACCGCGGGTCGTGCACCAGGCGGAGAAGAATGACCATTTAAGGGCATAGAAGTGTCTCGTGGACGGTGCTCTAGCCTGAGATATTGTATTTAAAACACTCTTGGGGAGGTCCTCAGGCTCCCATCGAGAGGCCAGAGGTGCAGGGCCCACAGCTCAGACTGGGGGTGCCAAATAGTTCTGTTTGCCTGAGAGAGGAGGTCTCGTCTCAGGGGAATGGGAATGGGCCATGGAGCTGCTTCAAGCAGCTGGGACAGCTCTGCGAACCAGTGCTGGTTCCTCCAGAACGGGGCTACCAACAGAACCCTGTGCTATTGTTCCCTGATTCACCTGATTACCTGGGGGATCAGGGCGATTGGGGGGAAAGTGTAAAGGAGAAGGTTGGGCCAGTTGCGGGCCAACGCGTCCGTGTCCTTCGAAAAAATAAGTCCCCAACCCATGTTGGAAGCGTCTATCGAGACTACCTTCCTTCTGCAGACCATTCCCAGGGTCACATCCCGTTCCATCCAATGAGAGTCTTTCCAAGGGGCCAGAGCTGCCACACAGGCCTGGTTCACCTTGATATGAAGATGTCCGTGACGCCAGGCGTGGGACGGAACTAGCAGTTTCAGCCAGTACTAAAGGGGCTGCATACGGAGCAAGCCCAGCTGTAGTACTGGAGACGCAGAGGCCATAAGACCTAGCATCTTCTTAAACGCCTTGAAGGGGCGAGATACTCCTATTTTGAAAGAGGCCAGAGCATTTTTTTGGGCTGAGTCGAAAACTGCTCCCAGAAACGACATCTGTTGGCTGGGAGACAGAGCGCTCTTGGCAAAATTGACCCTGAGTCCCAGGCATTCCAAGTGGCTGAAGAGAAAGGATCTGTGAGATAGTAGCTCGTCCTCCGACTGGGCTAAAACGAGCCAGTCGTCGAGGTAATTCAGAATGCGGATTCCCATCTGTCTCAGAGTGGAGCACTTCGTAAAAGTGCGAGGAGCTAGGGACAGTCCGAATGGAAGGACCATGTATTGATATGCCACTCCCTCAAAGGCGAATCTCAAGAATCGTCTGTGATGGGGGCGCTATCTGGATGTGAAAGTATGCGTCTTTCAGATCCAGAGAAAAGAACCAGTCCCCTGGGCACACTTGCGAGAGGATCTGTTTCAAAGTAATCATCCTAAACGGCCGTTTCATAAGGGCGCAGTTCAGGCATCTGAGATGGAGGATGGATCGAAGACTGCCACCGTTTTTGGGGACGAGGAAGTAACGGCTGTAAAGCCTGACTCGCTCTGACCTGGGGGAACCATTTCTATGGCTCCTTTCACCAGTAAATTCATCACTGCTGCCGAGCCATTGGTTTGCTTTTTAATTTACTGCACGAACCAATGGCCGTGCAGTTACACTGCATTATTGAAAAAGCTCCAGTCATCGGAGAAAAAGGAGTTTTCCCATAGCGTCTTAGCAGATGCAGTACGAGTGAAGTATCGATAGGGAACCTCATTTGTTTTCACATGCCACTGGGCTTGATACTTTTATGTACTGTTATTCATGCACACCAAGTGTGACTTAAGCATCCAAATACTTTGTGAGGTCACTACTGTATATATTAGGTAATGAGTTAAAATTAATAAATACAATTCTCAATTAAAAACTTTATGACAATACACAATGCTGTAAATAAATAGAGGAACATAAGCAATTCCAAAGCCAACAATATACATACAGTGGGTATAGAAAAAAATCACCCCCCTTTAAAATAATCACATTTTGTTACAGCCAAACAAATGTCAACAGCCAAGTGAAAGATAACACCAACATATAATAAGAATAAAAAAACAGAATCACTGAGTTGGAAAAAGGTTCACCCCCTCCTAAAAATGACTTGTAAACTCAATGAGGTGTAGCTAATCACATTCTCAATAGCACACAAAGCCATTTGACTTTCAACTGTGATCAGCTGTGCTCATTTTAATCAGCTCAGCATGAAAATAACTTTCCTGGAGCATTTCAGTCCTTGGTAGTGCAACTGAAGCAAACAATCAACTGTGGGTGGCAAGGCACTGTCAAAAGATCTCCAGGATAAAGTTGTGGACAGGCACAAGTCAGGAGATGGATACAAAAAAAATGTCAAAGGCTTTAACAATGCCAAGAAGCACAGTGCTAATAATAAGTGGAAGGTATTTGGTACAACACAGACCCTCCCTGGATCAGGACGTCGCTCCAAACTAGATGAAAGAGTCAGGAGGAAACTGGTCAGAGAGGCGACCAAGAGACCTACAGCAACTCTGAAGCGGCTGCAGAAAATTATGACAAAGAGTGGTCATTATGTGCATGTGACAATAATATCACAGATTCTCCACACATGTGGCTTGTATGGGAGGATTGCAAGAAAAAAATCCACTCCTCAAGAAAGGCCACATGCAGTCAGACTGAGCTTTGCCAAAACACACCTTGAAGATCCTGAGGCAGATGAGAATAAAATTGAATTATTTGTCCTCAACACCAAACAATATATCTGGCGGAAATCCAATAAAGCTCACCATCCAAATAACCCCATTCCTATAGTAAAGCATGGAGGTGGTAATATCCTGTTCTGGGGGTGTTTCTCTGCAGCAGGGACTGGAGCACTTGTCAGGATTGAAGGAAAAATTCATGGGGCAAAATACCTTCAAATTCTTGAAGAAAATCTGCTGCCCTCTGCCAGAAAGTTGTCAATGGGAAGAAGGTTTACCTTCCAACATGACAGTGACACAAAGCACACAGCAAAACTGAGCACACAGTGGTTGAAGGAGAAAAAGTTGAATGTCCTTGCACGGCCTAGTCAGAGCCCAGACTCAAACCCCATTGAAAATCTGTGGAATGACTTGAAGACTGCAGTCCACAAACAGTCACCATAAAATTTAACTGAACTTGAGCAGTTCTGCAAAGAAAAGTGGGCAAATATTGCAAAGTCTAGATGTGCAAAGTTAGTAAAGACAACATATCCCAACAGACTAAAGGCTGTAATTAAAGCAAAAGGTGGTTCAACAAAATACTGACACAAGGGGGTGATCCTTTTTCCAACTCAGTGATTGTTTTGTTATTATTATTATTTTTTTCTGAAATATTGGTGTTATATCTTTCACTTGGATGTTATAAGTTGCATTGAGTAAATACAGCTGGATAAAACAAAAACTGTGCCCATCTTCATTTCAGGCTGCAAAGCAACAAAATTTGATTATTTTAAAGAGTGGCGATTCTTTACCCACTGTAGTGTACAATGCCAGGCTTAATAGAATGCTGGACTAGCAACAAACTAGAGCAGAGGTGAATGAAGGGATTAAGTCTTACCAGTCAGCTAGATGGGCAGGATTACTTAATACGGTGGCAACCACCCTGGCCCCTTCCATCGGTGGGCAGGACCAAAGCGTCTGAACAAGTTTCTCAGCTTGAGATTGTACAGCCAGCAGGTTCTGCTTTAAAACGCAGAGAAGATGCCCCACTCTCTCGCCTGTCAACGTGAATATCCAATATAATTCTAGTAGCCCAAGATTATTTACTCATGAGTAAATCACATTTAGACATGTTTTTGGAGTAATATCTAAACTATAGCTCAGTTACAAATGGTTACAAAACACACCATAAAGGCCAAAGTTGTGAGAAAAAGATTGAGCACAGAGAAGTTCAAGCCCCAAAGACACGCAGTGACGAACAGGCCAGGCATCTTGTTCAAGAGAACCACTGCACAAGCCTTGGGCAGACATCAAGAAGAATGCAAATAACTGGCGCTTCTAATCAAGAGAAAGAGACAGAATGGGATTGAAAGACTGACTTTTGCTTAACAGGTGCTTCATTCAAGGAACCATTATATATCAAACACTACTCACCCACTCTGTGGCTATTAGTGATAAAAGCTTGAACTATGCTATATATAAACTAATCATGATGAGATCAAAACCATTAATGGTCAGTCTAGTATTAGGGTTTCAACAGGACTAAAAGCGCACCAGGGTAATAGGTAAATTTGATTTTATTCTCCTTTAAACCATTAGGTGGCACAAAAACTTGCAACACTTTCCTAAACATCCACGTTTCATATTGCATCTGTAAATTTGGCTGATCTTTGATGCGATTGTGGGCAGCAATGCAAAGTTGATTCTGCGCTAATTAGATCTAATATATATATTTTTTTATGTTATAGACTTATGTAGCTAATGAGAATCAAATGATCTAATATTTTTTTATTTTGAATATATATATACTGTATATATATATATATATAAAGCATCCTTAAAGGTACAATAATTAACATGATAATAAATAGATGGCTGATTTTTCCATTTGTCAACATGAAATGGTTAAATTAAGATGGTTAATACAATTTATTAAGTTTGGTGTGCACCTTAAAGGTAATCACAATATTTATGAAGCCATTATATTTCAAAATGTTACATTCATCATATCATATAATAAAATATTTGTTGTTTTTCTGCAGTCATGCACTATGCAAGCAGTGAAAAGCACATCTTCCTTAAGGTGTGCCTTTAGTGCTGTTGTACCCTATACATCTGATAGCATTTATTAACCATAACTATTTGTTTACTTGTTTTAACAAGAGTGCATAGAGACTATGAATTATGGATAGGAAAATGTGAAAGAAAGTGTTAAAAAACTTCAGAAAGTCTCTCATCCTCATGGTGAGATGTTTAGTGAAGCTGAAGTAAATTTGATCTTACCCTGAAAGGTCTAACTAGCCTTACACACCTGATAATGAATGCTATAAATTATTGAACTCTCTCACTCTACCCAATCGGGAAAGAGTTTCTAAGCTTGATTTCGTGTTTCATTGTGAAACCGTACCACCATGACCTCAGCCACACGTTTCCAGTCCTCCTGAGAAAGTTCAGCACCGGTGGGACGGTGGCCTGGAGCAAACAGGACCACCACACATTGTTCCGGAGCATTCTCCAAGTCAAGCACCATGTTTTCCACACACACTCCATTGGATTCTGCATCCCAGTACCGGTAATATTGCACATCTTCAATTCCTGCTGCCTTAAAGGTGCCTGCTAGTGAGTCTTCAAGAAATGATAGAGAAATGAATACATGTGCTACAACTGCATATTCAAAACTCAAATATTTGTAGGGTTCAACTTTAGGTTTGTTCTAAAACTACTGAGTAGTGTTACACCAGCCATTCACAAGTTATTGGAATAATATGACATTTCTCAATTTTATTTGACATGCACAACACAGACCAATGCACACAAAGGCACATTGTTTAGGTTAGGTTTGTCTAACAATTTAGTAATTTATACACTTAATGTTCTCTCACTTGGAATTTAAGCCTAAACGTGTAAACATCAGCATTATCATATACTGTCATATGTCATATATGTCTAAGGAAGTCTGCCAGGCAAAACAAGCTTATTTATGCAATTCAGTCAATCTGCTATTTTTTTATTGCAGACATTACTCCTGGTATTTAGTTTATATGTAGATTTAAGTTTAATCTTTTAATGGTCAAGTTTTGTAGATGCAACGCAAAAATATTTAGAAGTGAGTAAGGTGTAACTTAATGCCCCTTTATGTCAAAGTTAGTGCGACTGACCCTTGAACGTTCTACATAATAGAACAAACTCTGCATTGCATGTGTACATTTTGTACCCACCGTCACAGGGAGAGGAGAGCAAGATGGGTCCACTCCAGGAAGAGCTTGAACAGTAGCAGGATCTCAGTAACTCAGCACCCAAACGCACTGCTCCAGTACATCCAACTGTTTGGATGCCGAACACCTACCACATTTCCAAACACATTTCATCTGAGTGGGTGATTTGGAAACTAAATCTAATCCACAACACAAGTATTTCCCGACTCCTTTTTGTCTTATTTGCCCCCTCGGCAAGGCTCAAATAGCCTTTAATTATGCCAAACCAGAAGTGTGTTGATACTATAGAAGATACAAAAATACAAAAATCATTGATTTGACAAAAGTGGACATTTTTAGTATTATTATTCCTGATTCACATTAAATGAAAACAACCAAAACAAATTAATAATGTGCACAGGGATGTCAAGAATTTTAGGAGTTATTGGTCCATTGGTGCAAGATACTGCAAGAGACCATTTGTGCAGAAAAAAAGCAGGGTCTACAGATATTTTTAAAAAGTTGAAATATTTATTTCAGTCATAAAATGCTAGATGGCAGGTCCTTTACATGCAATCTGCTAGCAACTACATCATTTACTACATGTCACAAGCTGACCGGCCAATGAGATTGCTTGCTTAGTATTTAAATAGTCTGGTTCAGCGTTCGCTGTAAGCTATTCCTGCAGTGCAGTTCCTCTGGAACCCTCCACCTCCTCCATCTCCACCTGTCTAGAACTGCTACAGAATTTATGCTCACAGCAATATGTCTGGGTGTCTGTTGGCAGTAACAAGTCCATATTTGCTCTGCAGCAGCGTGCATTTGGTGTATTTGGTCTTCTAATCGGCAAATAGTAAATACACTAACAAATAAATTAATATGCTAAAACTATTCGAGAGTTTTCATGACTTGAACTACTTTTAACTTGAGTGCAGCATTTTTTAGAAAACCGTGTCGTGTGAGACAGCACAATTGTGAAATGTTGGATAAACAACTGAACAACATTGTTTTCAACATAGAAAACATGGAAAAAGCAGTGCAGTAAATACAAAAACATTGTGTGTGAAATGCAATGTAAATTTATATGTAAATTATACATTTTAATAATCAAAGATACCATTTTTTGGAAGTTGCATTCAAAATTAAGTCGACTCAAACATAAGTTTGTGGACACATGTGCCCTGCCTTTGAACTGGGCATGATGCCCAATCCTGACTGTGCATGAAAAACAGGCTCACCATAATAAGACACCTGAGCTTGTTTGTCTGTCACAAGTTTTGACAGTTCTGGGGGACTTTTTCTGGAGAAACTTTTTCTGAGAAAGACCAAATGTCAAATTTATTTATAAAAGAAACCAAAAGGTCACAATTTCTGTTTTATAGGTTTAACAACCTTAAGTACCCCCTGGAGTACGCATGAGCCCTGGTAGGAAATCATTGCTCTGCATTCCTCGTTTAAATCATGTGGATTTGCTTGTTCCATCTGGTCAAAAAGCTTAAAGGGATAGTTCACCCAAAAATGAAAATTTGATGTTTATCTGCTTACCCACAGGGCATCCAAGATGTAGGTGACTTTGTTTCTTCAGTAGAACACAAACGAAGATTTTTAACTCCAGCCGTTGCAGTCTATCAGTCGTATAATGCATGGCAATGGTAACAAAATCTATGAGAGTAAAAAAAACATGCACAGACAAATCCAAATTAAACCCTGCGGCTCGTGACGACACATTGATGTCCTAAGACATGAAACGATCGGTTTGTGCGAGAAACCGAACAGTATTTATATCATATTTTACCTCTAATACACCACTATGTCCAACTGCTTTGAGCGCGCCCACGGCATCCGGTGCGTGAGGTGTGTACACGGAGGGTGAGTAATTAAAACATCAAATTTTCATTTTTGGGTGAACTATCCCTTTAAGGTTGAAGGAAATTGGTTAAGGTTGCTTAAGGTTGAAAACTGGGCATTGTGTCAGGCCTATAATTGTCTTAACCTGCATATTAACTAACCAGTCTATTAATAGTAAAGTGATCAGTGGAGGTTAGTTTCTATTCAGCACGAATATTTCTATTGTTTGACATGGGTGACTAATCCATTTGCGTCACATCATCTCTGTAGTTCAATAATCAAAAGCTATATGCGGTTTACAGCTTGCACTGACATTTCCAGATAGAGTTAAAGGCGACCGGCTTTACACCATCTACAAACAAACTACACAGTGGGTATGTACCAAGCCTCCTGAACGTTATCAGTGTATTCAGCTTGCAAGTCACTATTGATCAGTCGAGACTGGGGATTTATGTGAGCTTTCAACAATTGTGGGAATATATTTTATAGAAAGATAAATAATTAAAAAGATGTTACCCTGCTTTCCACAATGGCAGGGCTATCTTTGCCCAATGCAAGTTGAGTTGCCCTTCTGGTGAATTCTGGGATCCCAAGGATGTGTGGGTACTTTGGGGTTAGAGTCGGGTCTGTGGAAATTTGCTGCTTGATTTTTCGTACAGGAGGAAGCCATGTGGTGTGTCCATGCTCTCCAACATACTCTATAGAAAGATAGAAATGTACATTTGATTGTAAACAGGCAGAGTTGTGTGTGCATTAAGCCCCGTTCACACTGCCAGCGACTCTGTGCTGTGAAGACGCTTGTGGGCGTTCCTACTGCTGTCGCTCTAATGTTATTGGTAGACTGCAAGTCTGGACATATAAAATGCAATCACAAACTATATATATTGCCTTTAAAACGAAGATATCATTCTAATATGACTAGGAATTAGACTTAAACGAAATAAAAGTACCATTCTTCTGTTGGAGAATGTTGTTATATAAACTACAGCAGTGCCCGTGCATTAAATCATTAACCGGAGCTAAACTGCTCACTTCATCATATAAATAACAACTCGAACCATCAACGTATGAATCAAACTCTCTTCAACAGCCAACAGTTTCTTTTCTACGCATCATGTAGCATGTCAACATATTCTGTTACACCAAATACACAAAATAATGATCTTTAAAAAAGCATCATATGACCCCTTTAACTTTTGTCGCTTGACTCGCATCGCTTGACACGCCCACATACTCGCCAACGGTCACTGTCGTTCGTGTCGCCGGAAGTCGCCAGCTATCCATTGAAAATGAATGGGAGCATGTCGCTTTGTCGCTGGCAGTGTGAACGGGGCTAGAAGAAAGATGTACACTTAACAGTCAAAGGTTTGGAATGATTAAGATTTTTTTCAATGTTGTTCAAATTAGTCTTTTCTGCTCACCAAAGCTGCATTTATTTGATCAAAAATACAGTAAAAACAGTAATATTGTGAAATCATATTTCAATTTATAATAATGATTTTCTATTTGAATATAATTTAAAAAGTAATTTATTCCTGTGATTTCAAAGCTGAATTTTCATCATCATTACGCCACTTTTTAGTGTTACATGATCCTTCAGAAATCATTCTGATATGCCAATTTGCTGCTCAAAGAAACATTTCTTATTATCAATGTTGAAAACTGTTGTACTGCTTAATATTTTGAGGTAAGTTTGGGGTACGATTTATTATTATTATTATTATTAAAGAAATTAACATTTAAAGAACACATTAAAAGACACGTTAAATGAATGAAAAGTGACAGTAAAGACATTTATAATGTTACAAAAGATTCCAATTTCAGTTAAATGCTGTGAATTTTGTTCCTCAATAATCCTGACAAAAAAGTACGACCGTTTCCACAAATTTTTCAACATTGATATATATATATATATAAATGTTAATACCAAATTACTACATTAAAATGATTTCTGAATGATCATGTAATACTCAAGACTGGCGTAACGATAGAGTTATTTTAAATTATAATAATATTTAACAAATTCACACTTCGTGAGCATAACTACTTAAACTTTTTGATTAAATAAAAAAAAAAAAAAAAAAAACGTATAAATTCCAGACTTTTAACCTGTAGTGTAAATTGACTTTTTTAGGGTTTAGTATTCCTTGAGAATTGACAATTTTTTTGCGAGAAAAAAAAAAGCGCAACTAGCAACAAGGTAGCAACTCGTGCAGAGTGTAGTGATGGAAATTTTGATTCTTTCAAGAGATTCGTTCATTTTCAGTTCGTTCACCAAAATGATTCGTTCAGATTCGTTCACTGATTCGTTCAGTGACCATTTCTTCATATTACATAAATACGCCAGCAGGTGGCGAAAAAGAGTGTCTTATCTGTTGTGTCTTAAATCAACGAACGTATTCACTTATAACAAGAAACTGATTTGGCTTTATTAAAATGTGTGCATAATCTACTCATTAAATAAAGTCTAAATAAGTTGTTCAGATGACCAAAGCACAAGGTTTTCTTGCATAACTAATATTTTAATTGTTTGGTCAGACATTTAAACATTCATAAATCGGGGATTAAACGTTGAGTTATGTTCTGTATGCTAAATATGAATATATAAACAAGTTTATTTGCACAGTACCTATAACTGCGCTTTGCATCCGCTTTCTGCTGATTGCTGATCGAGATTGACATGCTTAATGGCCGACTGACCAGGTACACTCATTCATTTCGTTCACGAACGAGATATGTACCAGTTCAGTGCGTAATCAATTTGTTTGGTCCATTTTCCTGTATTTCTGACATTTTTATTTACATTTAGCATGTAAACGGCCTTAAGAGTATAACACGAGCTAAAATTACATTTTGATTTCGTAAGTTTCTTTTATGTGACGATCATTATTACAGGCAGTGGGTATTCTGTGTCCAGTGTGGGCCAGAGGCAGTACATCACTCACCCCTCCCTGCGAGATTCACTCTGTCAGGGTGCGTGTCTCGCTTGAAATCTTCCAGAAGCTTCATCTGGGAGGGCATGAACACGGCGCCATCAAACACCAAGCGAGCAGACATCTCGTGCTGGTGCTTTACCTTCTTTCCTCGCTGTAAACACGAGTCATTCTGCAGCTCTAGGACAACGTGCAAGGGTTTGTTTACTGTCTGTTGCTTAGATGCGTGACTGTTTCCTAGCAACGGGTCACATAAACTCTGCCGTACCCTCTCCATGCTAGAAATCAAACTAAGAAATCAAAATACATTTTATAATTAACATTATGCCAAAAGTGGGATTCACAAATATTTTACCAATAGAATATACTTTATTTCTCACTTCAAGTCAAATGCATTTTTTGTTTTATTTTTTGTGTACAATTAGGTATGCATCTCATTCTACAGATAAGGAAAAATACACAAGATAAAATGATGTGCCATTATTTACACTGTGAGAGTGATATTTTATTAGTCATATTTTATTATTAGCATTAAAACACTTGAAGTTAATACAGTTTTTCAATGTTGACACAGTGATGTTTTAGCAACAAATACTGACAGGGTGCACAATCATTGTCCCACAGGACCCATCATGGTTCAGATGGTCAAAATAAGCTCATCGCTGGCACTTAATCATCTTCATCCTCATCATCATCATCCTCCCCCTCTGTCATTTCAATGGGATTCACTGCAAAAAAAAAAAAAAAAGTCAGAAATGAATTTTTAGAAATGGCATGGTTGAGCACCATTTAGAATTAAAACTTTGTTTGTTTTCACAGTATTAATGTATGTATGCAATCAATTGGAAAAAAAAAATGCTTGTGTTGGACTATTGAAACTGCTTGGCTGTGTAACCATGTTGAAACTTTTGAACTGCAGTTCGCTAAAATCTTCCCGTCACTGCAATTCAAATTTCCAGTCAGCAACCGTCAGCTTCCCACTTGTGAATTAACAAGGAGCTAAAAGAGTGGGTTTTGCCCAACCCCGAAAAACATAAAATAGAATATAAGTATTCCAATGCAAGCTCTTACATGTTATATGCTGAGCAGAGATGAACACAGGTCCTTTACCCGAGCACAGTTTAAAGGTGACAGGAGGAATAAGCTCCAAACCAGGAAAACTGATCTGCAACAACATAAATATCCACTCATACAGTGTGTGTGTGTGTGTGTGTGTGTGTGTGTGTGTGTGTGTGTGTGTATATATATATATAGAGAGAG